>NC_050179.1:16585010-16895010 GCF_008315115.2 Sander lucioperca
GATGACGGTCCGGAGGGACTGAAACGTTAGTTTTCTTTAAATAAACGGTGATGCTACAGCAACAGCAGAGTGCGGGATTTTTTCCTTGGTTCCAGGCATCACAACTCGTAAAATGAATCCCTGACTGGCCAAGATTCCTGCCGATGAATTCAATCTCAGCTTGGCGAATTAACCATGCATCCTCTGTCTAATTGAATATTTAATTAGCTATTTAATATATATATATATATATATATATACATTGTGTAGTCTTATGGATATTGTTGGTCTCTTGACATGTAAGCTCTGCTTACTTTAACTGCAAGTGCAAATGTACACAAAATACTACCCAAACTGTGATTATTAAGTACCTCTTCCCCAATGTTTACTAATGTACTGTGGTAGACTGGCAGGGTAATATTTAGGCATATAAAATATGTTTATGTTAAGAAAAGGGATTAGTAGATCATGAAACAATATTTCTGCTATGAAGACCATATGTTAAATGTTAAATAGATACCTGAATAAAGTATCTGTTAAAAGAAATGCTGGCAACACTTTAAAATATCCATCATTAATAAATGGTTAATTGATAGTTCATTAGACTTTAGTTAAAGGTTATTGTATTGTTAACAAAAAAATGAAATTATGATTTACTTATGTTTACTTATTATTAGTAATGCTATACATTATGCTATTGTATCATCAGTGTAGTGTAATATAAAATAATGACTTTATATATTTAGAAAGATAGTTAATACTTTGTCAATGGTTAATAGTTGTTTTGTAAACCATCTATATAACGTTTTTGGATGGCTATTATAAAGTTGCAACTGATGTTTATAGTAATATCTAGTTCATGATTAATAAGTGGTTTATAAAGTAGCAAGTAACATTAATTGGGCCACATTCAATCTTTTTTTGATCTACAAAAGAGATTATTTGTGCATTGATAATAGCTATCTAAATAATGTTCATAGATGTTTTGTAGAGTATTTATTAACCATTAACTTTATAATAGCCATCCAAATAAACATTGATGGTTTACAAATGATTTCTTAAAGGTTTACAAATCATTAACAAATACCTATATATGTTATGTGTGCAACAAGCATTACTACTGACATTATTCATTATAATGTCATTGTTTATTAACAGTAAAATAACAACTAGTTAATAGTTGACTAAGTTTACTTAACTATTAAATTACCATTTATTAGTGATGGTTATTATAAAGTGCCGAGAAAAATTAGAACGGAAGAAGAGTTATTAGCTTGTCAAAATGCCCTCATGACAGCTCTTCGTCTCCTCGGAAACTGAGGGTGGATTTACATCTTTAACGTGCTGTTCATGGACTTTAATGTACTGTAACAAAGGTCAAGATGTTACGGTAGCACACCTTCATGATTCTGAATTCTGTCCTGCTGGAGAAACTTTGATACACTGACTGGAGTGGAATAGAGAAGTAGACAGGGATTCAGCTCTGTGATTCACTGACAGTTAAGCTATTTTCTGTTGCCATCAAAGAGTCCAAAAATATGGTATCTGTGGATGCTGCCAAACCAGTACTCCCAATTAATTAGAGAAGTTATTTCAACAACAACACTGTGGTTCTGTTTTCTCCACACTTCCTCTGAATGTCTGCCATGGTCGCTCAAGATGGTGTCAGAAACAACACGTTCATTATTTTTACAGAACTCACCAATATGTGCGTAACACTTTATAAACTTTTATGAAATATTGGTAGCGCGATTATGACCTTGTGACGTATTATGGAATAAAATAAGCAATCCTAATGCCTTATGGCTACTTAAAATACGCTATGCATGTTATAATGTATGTAAGTGTTAATAATGCATTACAGATATATATTTTGGAGGGGGAAAAAATGCCACCGTTCTATGTGTAAGAATGTGTTCATAATCAACACATAGACTGATGGGTTTCAGCCTGTTGATTAGTCTTTTTGTACAAATCTTAATTTCAGTCAGTCCACAATTAACTACCAAGATAAAGTGTTCTATTTTACTCACAATAGAGAAATGCTTAAGCTTCAATAACTTTTCTTTCTTTCCCAATCTGTCATCCTCCCCTCTTTTCTTACAGCCCTTTTTCTCAGGCTTCATCATAACTCAGTGGCTGGTGTGAGAGCATTGCTCCTCCCCGTGTTTCTACATGTATGCCACTGTGTACTATGGCTTTTTATTCCTATGTGATGATGAAAATGTTCATGTAGGAATAGAAGCCATTTTACACGTGGCGAGAGAGCAACATGACAGAAGCATGACAGAAGCAAGAGCTCCTCGCCTCCAGCACGTGGAGACTAACATACGGGTGGATAAATGTGACTGTCTTCTGTTGAATATTTCCCTGTAGTAAAGCTACATTTACGCTCATCTTTCAGATGATGAGTGAACTCATTGATGTGCTGATCTGAAGACAAAAAAACTAAATGAATTCAGACGTTGTTGTGTGTGCACCTGTTTTAGCCTCAAGGCACAAACAGCTTCCACTGCTTACAGTGTTTGATGCATGTGATGACAGCTGCAGTCCGCAGGGATAGAAGTTGGAACATTTGTCATGAACAAAGGAAGAAAAGAGCAAGGAGAGACCAAAACATTTCTTTAATAACCAACTATAAAAGAGGCACTTAGTGAACCACTTTACAACTTGCAAGAGACACTGGATTTCCCTTTCGTCTCACTCTTCTTTTGCACATTATTAAAATAAAACTTTGTCATGAAGCATTACACCAAAAAAAACAATCTACCTACAATATTGTACAATGTAAGATACATACAGTATAAACAAGACAAAGCACCTTTGTTGTAGTAGTAGATACTATTAATAATTAAACAGTTGGTGTTACAAACACAGATGATTGAGTTTGTGATTTGTGTGTGTTATTATCAGTGCATGGGAAGAACTCCGAATACAGGTCTTGGGACTGCGATGCCCTTGTATGCACCTGAGTTTATACAATGGAAGCTTTCCTAATTTTGTGTTCAGACAGCCTACATATGAAGTACTTGGGTGCTTTACACAGTATTTTTAATAAACTGCAGAGGATCAGTGAAAAATAGTCCGATGAATGTACTGTAACTGCTACAGAGCTCAGGTACCCTTCTGAGGACATTGGCATTCACATTACAATAAAACATAACGTAGCACCAGGTAATGTTTATACAGAAAGCTAATATGGTGAATGTCAATGCAGTACAGTAACGTTCAAAAATAAAACAAAATTAATATTTTGGAAGCATGTAGGAAAGGTGCACAGACAATAGTCCAGGTCAGTTATGATGTAATTTGGTCCTTTTGCAGAAAGACTTAAACTGATAACAATAAATGCAAAATGAACATGCATTTCTTAGAAGAAAATATTTTACTGTATTTTCAAGTATTCTTTTTTTTCTTTCCTTTAGGTAAATGTAAATATAATCTCTGAAACAGATAATATCCAACAAAGGAAAAGCAAAACAAAAGTTCAATGATTTTCCCAACTAGCATATTCATTTTTGACCCAAAATTCATATCTGCCATTTGTCCTCACATTTGTGTAATAAAAAACACATGTACAAAGAAGACATAAAGTGACTACGTAAGCATTTTAAGATAGCATTTCACAGAAAACAGCTGTGCAATCTCATTCACCATAATGAATTGTCTTAAACATTTATAACTGTGAAATTTACAGTCTCTTATTCACAGATCCCTCATGTCCCACTCAGTTAATAGATTCTGATGTGTCCTTTCTTAAAGGAATCTTAAAGCTAGTGAGTTTTTGGCCAAACAGCTGGCTTAAGAGGTGGTTCTGGGACTCTGCTGTCCTGTAGGAATGGCTCTCCATTGACCTAACCCCCATCTTTGGCCTACATTTATTCAAAGAATTGTTCATGGGAACTGAAGACACTTTAGAAATAGGGTGATGCAGAGGCCGCCCCAGAGGTCCCTTTTTGGCTTTGTAATCCCCGTTAAGAGGAGTCACAATCTCAGCTTTCTTTTGTGTACAGCTGTCAAGCAAGCTTCTTTTTGATTGCAAACCCAAGTTTGAAGTCTTGCACTTGGAAACGATTTTGTTGCTAACAACGTCGTCCCGCACTGAGGACAGCACAGGGTAGTCGTTGGGTCCATCTGATTTCCTTTGCACAGAGGGATTTGCACACTTGCTGGGGCGAAATTTCTTTTTGGCTCGAGAGTCAACACCAAAGTTCTCTTGTGTGGCTGGAAAGGAAACCCTTTGCAGGCTGTGGGGGGATTTCATGTCTTTCCTCTTCTTCTGTGGTCTCACAGATTCTTTGTCCTCATTTGAGGCTGAAGCGTTGAGGGAAACCTTGGAGTGGAGGACTGGTGTGTACTCTGTAGCCTTCGTGCTGCTAGCTGTAGTGCCATTTTTAGTGTTGTCAGTTATTTTGGCAGCGGCAACTTTGTCTTTCATCTGACTGCTACCTTCCTGCTCAGCATCTTCAGATCCAGTCAGCTGTTTGCTGTCATTATTGGGAGCTTTTAACGCGTAATGCCACTGCTCATCATCCCTCGGTTGGTTTATTACATCAGCAGCTAATTCATGCTTTGACTCAGGTGTCTTTGAAATAATTTGATTTTCTCTTAAGCTGACAAAAGAGTCCTCACTAGGTGGAAGTGAATCTGTTCTTTTTTCAGTCTCAGCTGTGTCACCTCCAGCAGAGGCTTCCTCAGGCCTGAGAGGCTCCTCCCCTGCACTACTACTCTCTTTAGGCGCTGGCCATGAGGCTGTCTCTGCTCTAATGCAGACTGACTCATTCTCCTCTTTCACTTCACATGGTTCAGTAATTGATTTTCCATTATTGTCTTTATCAAGAAGAGGTGAGGTGGTTTGATCAAGTACCTCTTTCTTGGGTGTAGCAGACTCCGAAGAGCCCATATAAATACATTTATCCAGCTCTACAAGTAGTTCAGAGTAGTCCTCAACAATGTCCTCAGTCTTCACATTTGTATTGTTTGTGTCACTGTGGTATTCATTTGCGATGGTCTGTGTGTAGTCGTCGGCTGTGGACACAGAGGGTTTTGAAGACTCAGAGTTTTGATTTAAGTGCAGTGAGCTTACACTGGCGATGCCGCTGTCGGAGCTGTTTTCTTGCAGACTGTCAGAGAGAATTCTCCTCTTTTTACTCGCAGGCAAATCACATTCATCTTCTTTGGACGCAGATGCTTTGACAGGTCTGAGAACACCTCGAAATTTGAAAATTTTGTTCCCACCTGACAGGTGCTTTTCCATGTGACGATCAAACTGCTCCTTCTTAGAGAAGGTGTAGTTACATGTGCTGCAGATGAAGGATTTTTTAATCACATGCATGACATCAGCACATAGCTCACAGGTGTAGAGGGTGGTGTGTTTTGAATCCAGCTCATCCACCTCCTCATGTGCTCTCTTCAGATGGCCTTTGAGCTCCTGGGCTTCCTGATAAGAGACAGGGCATTTGTGACACAGGAAAATCTTTTCCAAATTGTGAACCACTAAATGTCTCTGCAGTTTAAATGGTTTGGGGAATTGTTTTCCGCAGTGGTGGCAGTCTCTTGAGGGGTCTTTGCAGTTGGGATGCATCTCCACACTTTTAGTTGTCTCTGTTTTGTGGAGGACCTCAAGTGGGGTTAATGCGCTCTGCTTGCCATTTGCTCCACTGCTGCTTTTAGTTTTGTGAACTTTTGGCTCAGTCCCTTCAGAGATTTTCCCCTCTCCCATGGCACTGTCTGCAGCAACAGCTTTTTCCTGTTCTTTAGTGGCTTTGCTGGATTCTCTGTTAGCTTTGCTGGGGCGGTGCTGCATGATTGAGGTGATAAAGTTCTTCACGGCTGTCTCTTGCATGAAGCAGCCTGGAATGCCTAACATGGAGCCTTGAGTCTGACCCCTCCGGGCAAACTGAGTGGCATGCTCTCGTAAATGTTCATTGTACATCCACACATCTGATATCTCCTTCAAGCACATTCCACAGGTCCAGATACCAGTTTTATTCTTGGCATGTTTCTCCCTCAGATGGTCTCTCAGTTGCTCCCTGGAGCTGAACTTACGCTGGACACACATGTAGCAGGTTGGAGGTGGAGAGGGGTTGTGGGAGAGTTTGTGAAAGTTTAGCTCGCCCAGTGTGAGGAACCACGTGAAGCACACTTTGCACTTGTACTGCTTGTCTTTGACCTTTATTCCACCATCTTGCCGTTTCCTGCCGCGCCGCTCTGTCACTTTCTTGGACTTTTCATCATCTCTGTTCTCCACATCAGCAGTTGCAATAGGAGGAATCACTGAGATATCTTTAGAGTCAAAGAACTGAATCTCAGGAAGTTGAAATGTGGTATTGATGTTTTGGATGTCAATGCTGTGGAAGGTTTGGGCACTCTTTGTGACACATGGCTCTACAGTGTGGGGGGCAGAGGGCAGGGGAAGAGGGCTGGGTGCAGTTAGCTCTTCTGCCTTACAGGTGCTGGGGTCAGAGGTCACCATTGAGCTAGCATCCAAGACACTGAAGTCCCTGGAGCCACTCCATTCAATTGAAGATTTATCAACAGTGCTCTCAAGTGGATTGAAGGGGCTCTTGCCAACCTCTTTAACATTCTCATGAACCTCCTGCTGATTACTTTGGTTAACATCTGACAACTCCTTGACATCAGTCTTTAATGTACTGTTGTGGCACATATTCAACATTATGGCATCATCGATAGATATTGTCTCATATTCACAACAGTTAGTTTGAGTGTCAGTGAATGTCTGCTCTGCTTGGTCTTTCATGTACTGATCTTTACTCAGCATGAAGGTTTCTGAAGGAGGGTAGTCCTGAGTCACGTTTGAATCGGGCGATTGCTTCTGTCTTTTGTTTCTTTTGCTGTACACCCTTGGGCACTTTTTCCTTTTTGCCTCCTCATCTCTGGGGAACAGCTGTGAGAATGTGGTGTCGTCATCAAGCAAGGCCTTCAGTTCGGGACTTATGCCGGCAGGACTGAGAGGGGGACAATTCAAACAGGAGAGAGGATGTGCCTCGTCTGAGCGGCCACAGTTTTTCTCACATTGCATCTCAACGGCTGCCACTTTTTTAAGAATCTCTTGGGCAATGTTCTCTTCTGATCCTTTCTGTTCACACATCTCTTCCGCAGTGCACATCGTCTTACTGGGCTCCTCATATTCTCTGATTGTATCCTTGTCTACAGATATAGCATTTTCCACATTATTGTCTGAACATACTTCCCCATTTGCCATCTCTGTCATGCTTGCACATTTAATTTCTTCCGCATCACTGATTTGATTTCGCTCCACAGTTTCATTATGCACATTTGTCTCTTTTGTTGGAGATTGGGATGTATTGTCAAAGCCAGAGTTTGAAGTAATAGGGTGAGGGGATTTCTCTGTAACAGTTCTGTCATTGATTTTCACCTGGTCGTCTGGAGATCTGTGGAGCTCTTGTAGTCCACTGTTTTTGAATTCAGGAGTTATAGCTTGAAGTATGTCTGTTTTTATTATATTCAGAAGCTCATCAGAGAAAGGGTCAGACTTTATGTTTACCTCACTGTTTTTGTTCTTTCTAGCTTTGTTGTTCTTCTTTGCTTTTGTTGGCAGCAGAGGGTTTTGATGGCCCACTGCATTTGTCTCAGTTACCATTTCCTCCAGGACTGACTCAGTCTCTGCCGCTTTAGATATGAGAGTGCTACTTGTCCCAGGCAGCCCATCTATTTTTGTTGGGTAACAGGTCTGTGAATCATCTTTATGTTCTTTCTCTGTAGTTTGTGATGCTTCATAAATAAGCATAGTCCCCTGATGGCTTGATGTTGTGCTCTGCGGGCCAATATGTTTTTCACTTCTGACCAAATGTTTCATGGCCTTATGTCTCTTTAACCCAGGCACAGTCCTAAAACACATGAGGCAGATTTCACAGAGCACTTTTCCCTGTGGAGCGTTGTTCTGTGTCTTTTTTTGTGCTATTTCTTTGTGTGCTGGATGCGAACACTGGCCAGTCTCTGTTGTTGGTTGCTTCTCTGATGGTTCTGGTGGAAGAGGCTTTTGTTCATTTTCACAGATGACGAGGAGCTTATGAGCGGGTGGACCATCTGAAATGTCTTTTCTGATAAGTGTACTGTCCTCAGCAGAAGCCTCGTAAGAATCTACATTCTCTGATTTCCCTTTTCTCAAAAGGTCAGAAGGAATATGCAAATGCTCAACAGGTCCAACTGGAACATGGCAAACCCCTGAGTCTGTCTTTACATTACCAGCTGAGGAATCTTTGCTTTTGATTTCAGGTGGAAGGCCCAATGAAAAACATGTGAATTTCATACTCTGCTGGAGGACCAGTGGGTCATCTGATAAATTCAGTTTAGCTGCAGGATCTGAGTTCAGTGATACCACTGTGTCTATTTCAGTTTTGTTAAAAATCAGTGCAGGGTTAACGCTCAGGTCACATGGCCTACAGTCATCTCTGGGACTCTGCATGACGTCTGGATTCTCTTCAGGTTTACTTGCAGGGGAGATTGGTATGTAGTCATATTGATTCAGTTGTGGAGGTTTGTCTGAGATGCTGTCGTAGTTGAGAGGGCTGAGCTTGATATCATACATCGGATCTCTCTTTTCAAGGCCATCTGACACTTGAGGTGGTTCTGCTGAGCTGGTCACAGGAAGTGGAGAGGGAATGGTGGTTTCAGAGCTGGGGATTTTACACTCTATGATCCCCAAATCCAGGGGAGGTGGGCTTATCAAAGAATACTCCATCTCGGCTGTGGTGTCCAGTTGTTCGCTACTGTTTGAAGCCTCTTTGACGTTGCTGTTTTCTTCTTTGTTTATGGGGGATTGCTTATTTTCAATTGAGCCTTGTTCAACAGACATATCACTACACTTGCTTTGTGACTGACATGGGTCCTCTTCCATGTTCCATTTCTGCAAGGGTGTCTGATGAGAGGTTGATAAAAGAGGACTGGTTGGTGGGGCAGTGTGTAGAAAAAGACAGTGACTTTCTTCCACCTCTTCTCTGCATGGTGAGTTTTGATGACTTGCCATGAAATCAATGGGAAGGTGTTCTTTGATGTCCTGCACATTTAGAATCTCTTCTTGTTTCTGAAAGGCAAGACTGGTTTCAGATTTTAACGAGTCATTAAATGGTGTAACCTTGCAGGAATCACTGTCAATAATTCCATCAGACTGTGAAAGAATCAAGATATTACTTTGTCCCTCTATGGACTGGGTGTCTTGGAAGGGTGAGCAATGACTAATGCTCTCTGTATTGGTTTCTACCAGTATTGGTCTGCAGGGCGTGTCTGTGGTGAATATCTCCAGTGACAGATCAGTTGTTGGACTTGCGCTGTAAGTCTTCGCAGGGCTGCAGTTTTTAGATGGAGATAGTGCAATCAAGGGATCTTGTTCTGCTGTTGTTTCTTTGTTTACCCTGTCTGAGCACTCCACTTTTAATTCATCAGCATGTGAAGAACTAATATCTCCAGCATTCTCATGGGTATCAGTGGATTGTTCTTCCACTGTTGTTTTAATCGCACCCTGAATTTTCTTGCCACAGTCTAGATCGTCGTCAGGTGGAGCTGGTGTTAAAAGATGGCTGACAGGTTGACCAGTGATTCCCGTCACTGCCTCTGCTTTCTCATAGCCGTCTGTGGTTGAATGTTCTGGATCGTCACTACTGTTTTTAAATAACTGATTCACATTGTCTGCTGCATTACTCTTCCCGCTGGAACTACTCTTGGTGATATCATCCTCTAATGTGACTTTTGTCTCTGCCTTGCTATCATTGTTTTCTGTAGGCTCACTTGGCTGTGATGAAATTGGCTGGTTTCCATTGAGTGTGGGGTCAGTGCTGTTACAGAGACATGACTGTGACTCATTCAGAATGAATTCAATATCGTCCTTCTGCTCATTGATATTTGGAGGTGATAATATATTCTCCTTTCCGGTAATTGCTTCCTTTTCACTGTGATCTTCTCTCGCAACTGCATCACTTGCCTGACATTCAATGTCTTGATGTTGTTGACTTGTGAGAGAGCTAACATTCGGCTCCTTGTGTTCTGATATAATAGGTTCTTTTTTGAATATAGAGTCTGAAATCACCTCCAGGCTTTTCATGAGATTTTCTGCATATCTCTTCTGTTCTAAAATCTCTTCATTTGTTTTAACTGGAGTCTCTTTTTCAGTGTTTCTTTCCACTGATTTCTGGTCATTGTGGAGCTGTGGGTGTTCAATATGTGAGGCTGTAGTGATAAAACTTGGCGCATCATCCTCTTTTTCAGTAAAATGTTCAAGTGCTCCTGGTTCATTGTGAACTGGCGTGTGGGGACTGTGGTGTCCACCTATTAGCTCAAACTGGAATGGACTGGACCATGGTTCAGTAAAAGGCTCTGAGGGCAAACTGGTCACTGGTACATTGATGGTTTGCACAGGGCACCTCATATTCAGACCAGTGTCTCCACTCTCTGACTCATCACCCAGACGTAAAGGTGAAAATTTGCTCATTTTTAGCTGCTTGGGAACATCCTGAGCTAGTAAAGGTGGGATTTCCAACTTAGTTGTCTGCAGCTGGTTTTCAAGCTCATTTACTATTCTTTTTATCTCTAGTTCATCCTCTGATGCGCAGTTGTTGAGATTTGAACTGTAGTCGATTATTTTTTGTGGCAGAGACAAAGGAACGTGATTGTAATCTGGTTTCTTTTCATTTGATTTCTCAGAGCTGCCTTTGTACTGAGATATCTCATCTGGTAGTACGGGGCTAACTATAAGGTTCCAGTCTCTTTGTTCCAGAAAGGGAGAGAAGGACGACACAAACTCTTCCTTTTTATCAGCTGTGTTCTCTATTGAATGGAAACTGTCTTTTTGAATTGGCATATCTGAGTAGAGCCCACTGTCAAATCCTGTGAGATCCCCAAACATTGATGATGTGTCAAATGAAAGTGGGGATTTCAAGAGCCCCTGTTCCTGATCCAGGGGGTAGGGCATGAGGTGGAGCGTATCTTTTTGCATTAACGGGCCTTGGCTTTCAGTTGGAGATAGGCACACCTCATCCATCAAAGAGGTGCAAAGAGATGCAGGTTTGTGGGCGTCTAGGTCATTGACTAAAGAAATAGCCTCTTTCACTATGCAGGCACTGTCACTGTCTGATAGCTCTGGCTGTGTGGCTTGGGGCCCCTTGCTTCGTTTGCCCTTTGTGTTTCTGTCAACTTGGAAATCAGTTTCTTTGTTAATGGTGGGAGAGTGTGAATCAAACTGTAGTGGCTTGCTATCTGTACTGAAACACTGTGTTGGTTCTTCTTTGGGGCACAGAATGTCTGTTCTCTGAAGAGTGTTTCTGTCTGAACTGACTGTTGTGCCAGTTTCATTTCTGGGAGACACTAGCTTCTCTCTTGATTTTTGACTGTGAGAGTTTTTGAGTGTGTCTTTTGCTTTTTGCGAAGATGACTCTGAATCAGCAATTTCTGGATTTGAATGATTCTTCTTTGGATCCTCTGTACTCTCTTTGTTATCGGACAGAATAGCTTTGTCGGTATTATACTTCTTGACAGATTTAGTAAATGTCAGTGCTAGTGTGCTGGAGTCTTTACATAACTTTTGCAGGGAGGACCTTTCATAGGTTTTCTGCTCTGGAGACTCTTTCTTTTTGATGTCTGTCTTCTTCTCACAGTCAGAGTCAGTGCGGTCAGTGCTTTTGGGGCTGTTGATACTATCGCTTGAAACGCTCACAGATGTGCTGAGTTCGCTGCTTGTGGATGACCTGCTACCTCTCCTCCTGAGTCTCTGGTGAGAACCATGCTTCTCAGGCGAGAGAGAAACATCCTCACTTTTTTTCACCTCAAAACACTCCTTCGACTCATGTCGCCATGCTGCCTGGTCCCTCTCACTTCTTGCTCGCCATTTGCACTCTTTGGTGTATGTGTATTTACACCGACTGCTTTGATTCAGCCGGCCTTGGCTTGCTATCTTAACAGGCTCACATTCATCATCTGAGTCCGAGACATAGTCGTATTCTCCAAATGCAGGGTTCTGTACAGTGGGAGTCAGTCTCTCCATCACTAAGGAAAACTGGAGGTTTTTAGTACCTTTAACATGGAGCTTATGGAGCTTATTTTTCTGTTGAACTATTTTGTGAATAAGTTCTTTGCTCCAGGTGCCCCCTACAGTGCTTTTCCTCTTGCTCTCTTTCACTGCAGTTCTTGAGGTTGGAGATGTGGAGGCATGTGAGGGTGTTGACCCTCGAAGTGCAGAGCTGTCCTGAAAGCTTTTAACACCACAGCGCTCAGAAAACTTGCTTGATAAGAGAAACCTTTGTGTACTTGTGTTTTCATCCTCACTCTTGCACAGTTTTTTTGCTTCTTTCACTTTGTTGTCTGGTTCCCTTGTCTTCTCCCTCGAGGCAATTCTTGAATTTTTATGAGAGACTTCTTTTTTTATGTTAATTTTCTCATCTTGTTCCAAATTCAGAGATATTTTCTCAAGTTTGCTTTCTGTATACTGTTTATCTGTCTCAGGGTTCTCAACATCAGAGTCATAAAAATACTTTCCCTGTGTGAAAGACCTGTCATCCTCTCCCGCTTGTTTATTTTTGCTCTCAAAGACCAGGGATTCTTTGGTTTTCAGGCATTGTTTGTTTGATGTTGCTTTGACAGTGGTCAGGTCATCATCAGCAAATGCATCGATAAAGCTACTGTCTATCTCTGCATTGTCTGACTGATATCCCAGTCCATTCAAGGCTTCTGTGATTAGGCTGTCTAATTTGGCATCCTCGATTTCAAGCTCAGGGAGAGGGACGGGAAGGTTACCAGGACCAGAGAACAAGTTGAGTTTCATTGGATCATCCTTGTCTCCTTTTGTTTCACTATCACATATCAGTTCTCCATTTTTATTGAGGCCCAACAGAGATAGGTGGAGGTCAGATGGGCACCTTGACATCGAAACACTTGACACAGATGACACTGCCACTTTTGCTGGTTCTGCATGAAACTTTCTGCTGTCCTCCATCTTTGATATGTCTTTGAGGTCATTTTGTGCAAACGTATGCTGAGCACAGTATTGCTTATGGCCTAGAAATGAAGCCAGGTTGTTAAAATTCTGATCACATTGCTTGCATGTCAGAAGCACATCTAACTGGTCAAGATTTGCTGCGGCTAATGAGGTCGCTAACAGCTGATGTGCAGAGTACGGTGGTGGTGGCTGGTGATGCTCCACCCCAAAACTATCCATGTAACCTTTGTTTCCATCCATAGTAGTCTTTGGATGTGTGTTGTTTTGCAGGTAGCTCATCATGTCATCTTTGGCTCTGTCAGGCGCGTAAGGAAGGTTTCGTGGAGCATCAGAATGAAACTGATGTGGGTGAGAGCTCAGGTGATCTGAAGGTAACTGTGGCTTGGCTTGGGGCTGGTGATAAAATGGGTGAGGGGGTGCCGACTTTGACATTTGACTGTCCTCTGAACTGATGTTCACAGGACTGGTGGATGCTGGGGAGAGGGAAGAGCAGGTACTACTGGATGCAGGGTTGTGAACTGGTGAGGGCAAAGGAGATTCATAAGGCGACACCATTATAAGTCCCATAGGTGGGACCTGTAATGGAGGATAGCTGTAGTTTCTTGATGCTGCTGAAAGAGACTGGTTGAGTCCAAAATATACCGCTTTATTTTTGGATTCACATACTTGTGCATGGCTCATCTCTACTTTAAAAGTAGAGACTGTATTACTGCTATGTTTTACAGTCTCCTGTCTTTGGCTTGAAAACCCCTCACTGGTTCTGCTGTTCTGAAATGAGCTAGGGTTTTTTAGGGAACTGTGTTTATGTGATTTACTTTCATCCTTCCAGTCAGAAGGGGAAACCATGTAAGCCAATTTTTGATTGGTTAGTTGCCTAGACAACTCAATTCTGTTTTGGTTCGGTATGGCAGAGGTTGGCCGTATCTGCTGCCAGGCCATTCTGCTATTTTTAGATGAATTTGGCCTTTGATCAAGTGCTGGTTGGTTCTGAAACTGAAACTTGTCATTCATATCAGTATACTGAATTGTGTTTTGATCAGCTGATGAATATGTCTTATTAGGCCCCTCCCATGAGTGCGGTAACCTATTTAGAACCTTATTATTGATGCTTTTATCAAAAGGTATTGAGCCTGTGTGAATGTTACTGACTGGAGGGTTGTTAAAGGTTTTGCTGGGAAAGTGCATTTGGGAGCCTGGACCTGAACTATTTCTTGCATGGTGCACACTTCCTTGAATGAGCGTTCTTTGGTTGGCAGCTGTGTCTTTGGGGTGACAGTTCCTCTTACTCCCCGGGGTGATGGCTGCATCCCTACTGTCTGCCTGTGCAATAGTGTTTGTGCTCTCAGGCAGGACAGTCTTTCCTTGCTCTGACTGCTGTGAGCTGGAGCCAGAGCTGTCACTACTGGCTGAGTCCTCACTCAGATTCCTAGGACACTGGACGGAGGACGTTACCCCTTGAATAAACTGTGACTGTGGGGGTAGAGGATAAGAGCTTCTATCCTCCGGCTGCTGTTCATTATTGAATTGAGTGCTGTTCTGAGAAATGTTTTGCCCTTCTCCAGGTGTAAAGGAAAACGAGTTGTGGGTCACATGAACAGAACCTAGCGAGGAGTCTGTAAAGTCTTGGGATTGGGGGTTCTGTTCACAGGGAAACGAGTCAGAGGTTGATTCCTCCAGAAAATGATATCCATACGGAAATGGACCAGGCACAAAGGCACTTGCCTTATTAGCTTCTGTAAGGGCAGTGGATTTTTGTGATGACACCCCATAGTTAGCACCATTAAAAGTCCTTTCAGGAGACTGCCATACATTAGAGCCACTCAGCTGAAAGTCAGCCAGGATCAGCTGGCTGCCGGGCTGTGTGCTGTTGTTCTCCATTGAGGCAGGCTGCTGCTGCTGTGACAGGGATGGATGTGGGTGGGGTAACGTTCCACTTGAGGAACCCAGTGCCTGTGAGGTATAGCTTGGAGAGGTAAGGTTAGAGGAAGCCTCCTGGAAGCAGCGGCTATAGTTGAGCTCTTCTTGCTGTAGTTCGGCCTCTCTCTCTGGTATACTAGGAACGTGGAATCTGTAGCTGCCCGAGACTGGGCCACAACTGGTCTCCAACTTCTTGGGTGGTGCAACCTTCTGCTGTGGGTAGGCAATACCAATGGTGGGGTTGGAGCGTGGATTTGTGATGCTAAGTCTGTACAGCTGCTGTGGGTTGGCGCGCTCCGTCTTCCCTGACCGCTTCCCCTTCTCTCGGCTGCGGCCCTTTCCACTGGGGGACTGGGGGCTGCCTTTGCCACTCGACCAAGTCCTGTCAGTGGCAAATTTTGACCGGTTCTGCAGTGAGCTAAAGTCAATCTTCCCTGTCTGCTGTGGCCGAATGACAGCCTCACGCTGCTGAGGGCAGTCCCTTCCCTTCTCTAGTTTTTCAACTTTGGCCCCTCTGCTGCTGGCTCTGGCCTCAGTGCCTGTGCTTGAAAAGTGCTCTGGAGACTCCTTTGTGGTTTTGTCACTCTGCTGTTCCAGCGCTGTCCCTTCATCCTGCAGTTTGGACTCAGCGGCCAGCTCTTTGACAGCATGCATTCGCTGAGTCTCTCCTGCCATGGTGCACAATGTGTGCTGTGAAGGCCTGGTCCCCAGAAGTGCTATCTGGGAGACAGGGGCACCGTCTTCTGGGTGGTATGAATCAGTAAACATCCAGTGGCAGGAACTGCACGGACAGGGCTGCTCGCTGCAGGCTCATCTCTTTACTTCCATTGTGAACGGCTGATCTGGCACCAGAGCAAAGTAGACCTGAAAAGAGAAGAGAACAGAGAGGATCAGATGTCAAGCTTTTACTGTTTAATTTAAAAAATAATGTAAGTGATTATATCATGCTGTTTTTTTAAATAAAATCTGGCAATACTATTCAAACATGCAAGCAAATCATTAAACACCATAATCATAAAAGATTTATGTATCTTTTAAATAGCACAAAAACATGCATTCTTTAGTCCATGTATGAGATTTAGTGCTATTACAATATTCCTAGTTTCTGCCAGCAGAGAGCACTGCTGCAGCATTTCACCATGGTGCTGTCACTGCACAAAGAACCAGTGTAATCAATAGGGAATGTCAAAAAATGCTGCCAAACTCATACTCCAAGTCTTGGAGATACTACTAACACTTACATTCTTTATTCCTGACAACAAATAAAAACATTTCAAACAAGTAAATACAATTTCATCTAAATGTTGGATTCCTGCTTTACAACAGTGGATTGATGGCTGTGCAAGTATCACAGTCAAAATCCTCTACATAAACACTCATACAAAGAAACCAGTGTAATAGTTTGGTCTTGAAATGATGAAGCTCACTACAGTACTGAGGATGAGAAAAATACAGTACATGGATCCAAAAAGCATTGAGAGTAAATTAATCACAGACTCCTTAAGAGCAGGGATACGACAATGCCACAGTGTTCTAGAGGGCTGCAGGTTTAGATCATGGAGGAATATCAGGGATTAGTCAGTCAGCCATTAGACAGTGAGAACCGCGAGCACACTGACGTTTGTTGCCTTTCCTCAGGCATCCCAGACATGGCTTCCAGTCCCAGTCCCAGTTTACTTTGGCCTTCCATTTGCTTCTACTTCGTTTGAGGTCAGACCAGATAAAACTTGGAGTTAGCACCAAAATGTAATTTCTAGGCCTGGTAACCAAACTTCCATCCCACCTTCGTGTCTATTTCCACTGGCTATTACCAATTCCCAAAATGTTGGGGGTGGCCTAGAGGTTGGAGAGGCCAACATTTAGCCAGAGGATTTGGACCATCCACACTACTGAAGTGTCCATGAGCAAGACACATTCCCGACAGTTTTAGTGTGGCTCTTATGGTTTTCTTAGAGGGAGGGGATAAAAACTGTACAGTTACAGTCCAGTATTGCTGTTTGAATGTATGTATGTATGTATGTATGTATGGTGAAAGCTCCATGAATAAAAAAGTTACAAATATTTCTGCAACACACCTAGATTCCTTTCGTGGAGATCCTATCTGACCATCTCAGCGTTTAGGTTATGATAAGAGTGTTTGACATAGCATTAGTACTGATTATCAGGGAGATGATGACAGACTGCACACAAATGAATGCTTTGTGAACCGTGGTAAAATGATCAAACCACCTACACGTATATATAGTCCTATTCATAATTTAAAGCCACATCATTTCGTAAGGACGTGTCTTGTTGTCTTATTAATGGTAAAAACTGCATAGTATGTTGATTTCTTTCCCTGAGGGGATCAATAAAGTATTCTGATTCTGATTTACAGTGTAAATGAGGCTCACAGCCTCAGTGGAGTGGACTAAAGAGACTGGAGGGGCCCTTGCTGCAGACATGTGGTCCCAAAGAGTAAATTTATTCAGTGTATAAAGTCAAAGCCCCTCTCACAAGCAGAGAGAGGAGAACAGGGATGCAGAAATCAGATAAGATATCTTGGCCTATAGCATTGCTTCTTGGGTTCTATGTTTACGTCCACAGACCAGTAGCCAATGTGTCAAGATACCACCTGAGATATGACCCTCCACTTTTACCCAGAAGGATCACTCTCTGCCATGTGTTTCCTTGTCTCATCCTCTGGTAAACCTCCCAGAGGTATTTAGCAGGTTGGGAGGGAGGCTTGAGGCTGAGACCTGGCTGAGTTTAGGCCTGGTTGTGAAAAATCACATCCCCTCTACACCTCCACAGAATCTGAAAGCCAGAGTGTCTGCAGCTCTCTCTGCCACCAGAGGGGAAACTGGTGTGAATGCCCCTGCCAGCCTCTCCACCAGGAAGTGCTTGGTCAACAGTCACAATCATACATCATAGCCCCATTTGTATTTGCCCAGACCGAGGTTGAGGTTTGAAGCTGAAGATGAATGCCTTCAGCAACAAAAAGAGCAGTATGAGGATCACAGGTGCCTTACAGAAGTAGCACCAAACCCTGAGCTGTCAGTTTACAAAGAGTAGAGGGTTATTAATATCCTAACAAATGACTTGTCCACTTCCCCTACAGCCCTGAGCAACCCAATACGTTTTCCCTTGCACCAATGTCCTCAACACAAGACAAAATGACTTCACACAAAGACTTCAATCTGCCAATTTGGCGGCGTCTTTGGTATGGCGTATTCAGTTTTATCTCGAGATGTATAAATTGCTCTTGGACTGGGTATAAAGACAGTGTGGTGGTGACAGAATTGCAAGCTGGGCACAAGTTGATACCAAATCCTGTGCGACTGGTCTAAAATTTGTTCCATAAAAGTGTGTTTTAGTGGAGTTTTACAAGTCAATTAAGGCTGTGTGTGTGTGTGTGTGTGTGTGTGTGTGTGTGTGTCCTTAAGGCCTCCTGTCAAATCACCAAGTTTCTCAGGCAGCGGCACCCCATATGGCTTTACCGCAACACCACCCTGATGCTTGAGACTGCTGAGTATTGAAGAACTGTGTTTGTGGTATAGGTGCATGTGTGTTTTTGTGTGCGTGCGAGTGCATAACTAGATCAGAACTGGAGAATTTTTTTTTCATTACTTGCACAAGGGCATGTCTTGGTTTCTCTCAGAGATGAGGGAGAGGGTAGAAGGTGCCTGAATGAAAACTCAATTTCCTGAAAGTCTTTTCCCTGTAATTTTGGTGCAGGATGTATGTAGTGTTGGCTTGACTGAAAATATGCTGGTAGCACCGTGACAGTCTCTGTTGACTCATCACATCAGTGCCTTAAGCTCTAATTGCTTTTGCAAAAGGGACTGGAAACACATCTACTCTCCCTCTATTTTCCCTCATTGAGAAACTCTGGATCTGGCCTCACCCCAGCCACCACCGCTGCTCATGCTAGGTAGGCTACTTGTTCAGTGATTACATTCTAGCAGTAGTCTCGCGTTGCCAGACCTATCTCCGCAGCACTAGTTGATGGCGCATCAAGATGGCTAGAAACATTGGAGAAATTCACCTATAGGCCTACATACAGGAGGCTACAGAGCAACCATCTTGTGGAGCCTTGCAGGTGGATAGCCGTCTCACGGAGCCCTGGCAGCCTGTTCGCGGAGCTCCACTGGCAGGCAGCGAGCTTGGAGAGCTCTGCTACCTTGCTATCTGCAACTATAGTTTCTGTGTCCTGTCTGAACCAGGGGTCAGTCAGATCCAGACTCAGTCTGTTGAGCACCAAAATCGGCAAATAGCAGACATATTAGAATGGTAAGTGTAGTTAGCATTTTTTAAATTTTTTTGTTAGCTTGTAACTGGCAGTGGCTGACAGCGACGATGACAGTGAGTTTTCGCTCGGACTGACAGTCTGCTATGCGGTTGTTTCAGGTTTCCTTGCTGGCCTCAGCATATTAAACAGCGATTGGTTTACGGATTAGTGACGTTCCTAATCACTTGCCCATGATGTTTGAATCTCAGATTTAAGTGAGGTGCATATACATCTCTCCCTTCAGCAGAAGAATGTGGAAACACCTCTCTAGTGACAAACTGCACAGATACCAGTGGGTGGTCAGACATTTTAGGTGACATAAACATAAGAAAAACACATTTTCGAGTGGAGCGTCTCTTTTCCTGAGCTATTCAACATTTCTGTTGATGTGTGTTCTGTAACAGGAGAGCACCCAAAGGTGGCTAAAAGAAATGGTAAAAGCAGAGCATAGCTACTAACAAAGGCAATCTTAACATTGCAGCAATTTAACATTTGTGTAACCACACAAAGTAGTTAGATCCCGAAGACAATGACTCTCCAGAGACATTATTAGAGCCAAGAGAAGGGCAGCAGCAGGCCGAGCAATCCATTTCTACAAACAATGGCCCCCTTTATAATAATGTAAATCAATAACTGGCATCAGTAGGAATTTCCCAACTTGTTCAGCTTTTCCAGATGCTTGCTCACTGAAATATCACCACACAGTAGTCTCAAAGACCTCTGAGAGAAAGAAGACAGATGATGATGATGATGAGGGGTGATGAGATCAGAGGTGGTGGAGAGGAGAGGAGAGGAGAAAGAGCAATCTTGACAAGAGTAGAAGGGAAGGCCATTAAAGAGTGGGAAAATTATACTAAGGCATGAGTATCACGAAGTGAAGAGGGGGGGTATTCAGTATGCTGCGTATCCCAGTAGTGTAATCAGAGGGATACAGCGAGGGGGATGGGAGGAGGATCAGGTGGCAGAATAAAAGCTGTCTGACTGCTCTCCTCACACCTTTCCCAGCATGACTGGTCCAGCATAGGGAATGCGCAGCGAGACTGGCTGGCCCAGGCCCATGCTGGGGCGCGCCGCCAAAACCTCGGTCAGCATGCCTGCCTACTCTTCTGTATTTTTGGAAACATCCATTATGCAAGCAATTTGCCTTTAAGATCCCTGCGCCTATGTCCATTCAAAGGCAGAGTAGGAGGAAAGATATGTCAGCAATGTGAGGAGAGCCCAGCATTATATAGAAGCTCTGGCTGTGGAAGTGTGAACAGTAGTGGTCTGTCAGTAGTTTACAAAACTTAATTTCTCAATTTATGACTTAGAGATAATTAATGAGCCATCTGTCTTGCTCCATGCTGGTGACTTTTTTCAGAGGCCTTCGGAATATTTGAAAGATGCCGGAGAAACCAACGTTTGAGCACTTCAAATGAAACAGTGAACACAGTATTGAAGGAGGCTTGTTATACTCGTGCCTCCCTACCTCCACCACCCCTAACCTCACCCTTAACCCAATGTGGTTAGCTGCACAGTAGGGAGGATGGAAGGAGTGTATGTATGTGGTGTGAGTGTGAGTCTGAGTGTCTCAGTATGTGTCTGTGTGCATGCATGTGTGTGTGTGTAGTTCCAGAGGCTCCCCTTACCCCCTCCCAAGTTTTTCCTCTTTCTCAGACGAGTTTTGTCTTTTATTTATTTTTTTCTAACCACTGGATTTTGGACTCAGTCCGTTTCCATATTGCTAACCACAGCATTCCACAAACATGATGGAATCTTTGTTTTAGACTATTTTAAGGTTACTTTTCCTCTTTTGACACAATTTCCCTTATTTCTGCTGTGTGTGGCTGTGAAAAAAACAGGTAAAGTGTGTGATAGACTTTAAAACATGACTGAGTAGAACAGGATATTAATGAAAGGGCAAGCTTTCCTGACTTCCACATATACCGTAATAACCTTATCCTTAATGGACAAAATCCTACTTTCGAGTTTTATTCCTCCTGCATTCCTTTTTTCAGCGTATCAATATTTGCTTGTCCCTTCTTCTGTCTGGGCCAAAGTATTTGGTTGCCTCTCAAAATCAACAAAGTTTTAATAAATGTAAAAGAAACTTTTAGATGGAATGGGACATGGATTCAGTAATGACATCCCTCTGTAACCTCAAACTTAATTATCGTAGTTATGTCTACACTCTTGCATTTTAATGGGTTAACAGGGAGACAATATTATAGCACATATTAAGAAGATCGGCTCTTAAAAAGCTAACCTGTACGGGCTACAAATATTTAGATATTTAGAAGGTAACGGACACTCAATCAATATTTTCTTTACCAAGCCACACACCTTAAGAGATGTCCTGAACTCACAGTAATTAATCACAGGTAAAAGGTAACCAGCGAGAGTGCCATTTTAAGCTGGTCCCTGAGTGAAAAATATTGAATCTGGATGTGGTGGATGGACCCCCCACACACATAAACCAGAGGTGAAGGATGAAATATGGCCGTCTTGACTTCAACGGTTTCTACCACACACTAAAAGGAAATCATAAATCTTTAGTTTTAATAGTGCTTCAAAATAGTAAAGAGAAATGAACCAACACAAAACAACTATTAAAAAAAGCTATTTCACCATTCAAATATAGCCATTCAGCTGTGCCAAGAAAACCTATTTTGAGCTTTTATATACAGTATTTAAAGGCTGCAAATAAAACCCATCCTTATAAAAACAGCCTGGACAAAGTTAATTTTATCTGCAGGTGTGATAAACAAAAGTTATTATAACATTTTCTCTCCCTCCCTCATCTTCATTTTTTCGGTTCTATATGGACATAAACATGTGTGCAAACCCCCTAAGGCAGATGCAAGCAGCTCATGCACACGCACACAGAGGAGCTACAATAGCATTTAGCTTTTTATACTGTATGAATTGTGTATTTATCTAATATATAAATCAACGTTTTGTCGTTCCACAGTTTTCTAGTCATTCAGTTGTTTCTACAGGCATTACTTACGAGGATTCCATTGATCAATTTAGAAACGTATTACAGAGGAAGCCATTTATTTATGTACGGTTAGGGTGCATTTTTTGCCCCATTAACATTCACATATCCTCTACCACCAGGAAGCCAGAGGCAGTGAGAGGAGTTTGGGCCCACTATCACACAAAAAAAAGTCCGGAGAGGAGAGTGGGCCTGCGGAGGCAGAGTTACAAGCTGTGTGTCAGTGGCCTCAAGGGACTCAACCTTTTCTTACTAACCCGTCACCCTCTCTCCCATGAACAAACGCACCTAAGACAAACATGCAAGGGCAGGCTGGACGGTAGCTAACTGTGTCCTTGTGTCCCTAACTCCAGATATTTTGACCGAAGCCTCTTCATCCTCATATATGGCAAAACACTTATTCAGCAATACACATGCTCCTATTTCTACAGCATAACTAAGGGTGCAGTGTCACAAAAGTGAAAGAAAAGAAAGATAATGACTTTTAAAGGTGGTGTAAGGCTGGTGCTTCACAGTTATGTTTGGAACAGTCAGGAAATGTATATTCTCCTGCAAAAGAACAAAATACAAATCTACCAGCATCTGGAATTTGAAGCATGTGTTAAATAAATAAGTTACTAGTACAGTACAGACCATACACTTTATTAGGTACACCCTGCTAGTACTGGGGTTGGACCCCCTTTTGCCTTCAGAACTGCCTTAATTCTTTGTGGCATAGATTCAAGAGACAATTTAGTCCATTTTGACAGATAGCATGGATTCATGCTTTCATGTTGTTTACGCCAAATTCTGATCCTACCATGTGAATGTCGCAGTAGAAATCAAGACTCATCAGACCAGGCAATGTTTTTCCAATCTTCTATTGTCCAATTTTGGAGAGCCCGTGCCAATTGTAGTGGCCTTCTGCTGCCGTAGCCCATCTGCTTCAAGGTTCGACGTGTTGTGCGTTCAGACATGCTCTTCTGCATACCTCGGCTGCAACAAATGTTATTTGTGTTACTGTGGCCTTACTATCAGCTCAAACTCACTATCCACCCACTGGATATTTCCTCTTTTTCGGACCATTCTCTGTAAACCCTAGAATAAAAATCCCAGTAGATCAGCAGTTTCTGAAATACTCAATCAGGCCCGTCTGGCACCAACAACCATGCTACTTTCAAAGTCACTTAAATCGCCTTTCTTTCCCATTCTGATGCTCAGTTTGAACTTCCGCAGATCATTTAGACCATGTCTATATGCCTAAATGCATTGAGGTGCTGCCACATGATTGGTTGATTCAATATTTAACGAGCAGTTGTACAGCAGGTGTACCTAAAAAAGTGGCCAGTGAATGTTTAAAGTTGAATCTTGTTAAAATAAACGTGACAGCCTGGCTTGATTTGTTTCTCATGTACACAGCTGTGACTCTGAGTGCTTTATGGCTGAAGAGCCTCCACACACATTAACTTGTGCTGAACGTTTTGTTTATGACAAGTATGGAAGAAAGAGAGTGATAGGCTATTTGCCCCTGCAGTGACTGTTATTTTAAAGTACCTGCAGGCCACACTCATAACCATTCACCTTCAGGTAAAACCTTTGCTTGTACGACTTAGAGGGAGGTTTGTTCCTTTGCTTATATCTCCAGACAAGGCGACAGACAGTCAAGTTTCAACACGTGACTGTGAAAGGGGTTTTCCTTAAACCTTGGGAAAGTGGGCTACATAAATGCTCCAAATATCAATGCCAAATGAAACAAGTTAATTCTCATGAAATACAGTTTCCCTGTGAGACTACAGAGCCGGCGGATATACAAAAGCACAATTTGTAAATTAACCTTTAGTCAAATTCATGTTTGCAATTAGGAGAGAAGGAGAGAGAGAGAGAACCTCAGGTTTTAAATGAATGCACTGAGTGCGTGTGAGTACATTTGCACACTCAATTGAGTATAATTGTATGTATGTGCATCTCTGGGAGTGTGGTTGTGCAGTATTTAAGCGGGCTTTCATGTATAATTAAAGCATACAGTACATTGTGTGACAGACATGCAGTTTGGTAGTGTTTTTCTTATAGAGTAGTAGGTATAATGTTACTTTTCTAAGCCCAGTAGATAAATCAAAGTGTTTCAGTCAAATTTAATGCTGTCTTGCTGGTGTCACAGGCTGGCACACAGACATTTAAATCAAAGAGAGAGCACACTGGTGACAGGAAGTAAGTAATTTCCTACAGACTTGGCACCAGGTAATATGTGAAGTATGCTGAGAGAAACCGCTCAAAAATAAAACCAGGACGGTGGGGGCAAAGAAAAGAAAAAGGAAACCATCATCAGTAACACCTTCTTAAGTTGCTCACCCTGCCTTTCCTTATTCTTTATTGTTGCTGTCTTTCTTTCTCTCTCCAGCCCACATGCATGAAAGCAAAGCTCTTCAGTTTGGCATTAGGTCACAGAAACTGAGTGGCAGGCGGGGGTTGGCGCTGGGAGGAAATAAAAACTTTTGTAGAAGATTTAGGATGAACCTTAGTGAAGTGAGCACATGATTGACAGTCATGGAGTAATGCTAGAAGCAATACAGCTAACTCAAAGAATAAGATCACGAGCAGAGGTTATTTGGAGTTAAGTGTTTTGGGCAGAATCCAAGCCGTTTCCTTCTCCAGCACTATTCCAGTACGTATGGGAAGAGAAGGGTGGAAAGGGTAGCAAAGAAAACAAAACATTTGAGGAATATTTTTCTCCCCTTTTTTATTTTTCGGTCCACTTTGCACCAATGCCAATATCAGTAGTCCCCTGGCCAATGGTAAAGAGGGAATTCCAGGCACAGTGAGCGTGAGTCAGTACCAGCATTTTCCAAATTCATCCTGCCTGCCTCCCTTTAAATAGTCCAAGGAAATGTCCAAATGACCTAATTACGATTCAGGCTTTCCTAAGTAGCCTGTGTCAATGCATGACATGGTATTAAAAATATACATAGTGACAAAACAGCAGGACTTTGGTGGCAGTGAAGCATGTTTTCATCTGTTTGGTTTTATTAGCGTTATGGTGGGACAGGGAGCTGGATTCTGTCTGTGTATATGTTCCTGTCTGTTGTGTCTCGGTTCTTAAAGCTTTCCCTGGCCTGGGCAGACCTTCAAAGGCTCACTGGGGCTAAATGATTTGCCAGAGATGTAGATCTGACCAGATCACTTCATCACACTAATCTATGTCACAATTATACAAACTGCAAACTCTGTTTCAGTAATACATTCTACATTACTAGAATACATACTCGCACACAAAAGCTGCCCTGCCCGAACAAACACCATTAAATAATTGTTTCTATTTTAGGGGCCAGGCACTTTGGTCCACTTCAGCAGCTTAGTTGCACCCAAAGTAGAGCTTGGAAACAATAACAATGAATCATGTTTAAACAAAAGCCTCATTCATACCAAGTGAAGCTCAGTTGAGCTGTCATTTAGTGACATTTCAGCAGGATTCTAACTTTATCCTTTTACTGTGTTTGTTTATTTAGCACTGCGGGAGACGAGGTGGTATGCATCCTGCACAAAACCACTTTATGGTAATGGTTTCGAAATAGTCAGGACAATTAAAGCAAAATGAAGGGGAAAGTGATGGACTAGTTGGAGTGGTCAGTGTTTAAACTAAGTGTTTTGTCAATGGGCCACATTTGTGAGTGAGGCCCTTTTTATTTGCAGCTGCAAAAACTATCTATAAATACAGAGCGGGGCGGTTGACCTTGGGCAGTTACAGGATCTGAAATCACATATAACAGAGTTCAGCACCTACAACAATTAGGTCGCCTGGGAAATCCAAAAGTCCAAAAGAGGGGGAGACATAAGGAAGAGGAAAGGAAGTCAAGCAGAGAGGACACAGATTCCAGCTCCCGGGGCTTTGAGTGCTGACTGCCAATCTACTTCAGGTCCAGGATAGGATAATACAGCAGCTTTTCTGTGGCAGATACAGTTCAACAGGTTCCTCCATAATGTGCCATGAAAAATGAACCTGCTGTACACCTGTAGCTTGATCTACCGTCTCTGATTTCAGTAAAGTAAACTGCATTATCACTTTCATTTCCATCATTCCTTGCCTTTTTAATATAAGATTTCATGGATAAAAATCATCAATCCATGTCAAATTTTGGCAGTGACCTCAGCAGCACTCTGGTAAACATATTATTCCTATCTGATCAGTGACTAGAGTAGCAGAAGCCCACACTCATTTTCCTTTCCTTTCCTACTCCATCCCCTGTCTGCATCATTCCCAATTTGTATTCCCCCTCTTTCTGTCCCCTGTCCTATCTTTTCCTCTCATCTCTCCCCTCTCTCTGCGTAGCGGTCCCATGTGGGTGTGGCCAGTGTCTTGCTGTGGTTGCAGCAGGAGGACTACCTGATGTGTCGCTGTGCAGAATGGGACCAAGGGGTCTGCCGTTGAAAAGGGGCTCTGTGCTGCATCTGCAGATCGCCTTACACAACCACTTCCTGCTTCCGACCCACTCCTCACAGGCAGCCCTGTGTGCCAAGGCCGAAAAAAGCGCAAACAGAGGGGTTCAGTCCACCCAGGGGCTGAGCACAGGACCCTATTCATCCTCTCCCCAATGCTCCTCCCTGCTTCTCCCCTACAAGCCTCAGGATGGCTTTACTTTAAAATTCACAAATATTCCCCTTTCTGAGGCATTGAGATCAACTAGACGCTCATTCCCTCTTTTCAGTGGTGCTTGACAGATGAGCTGTGTCAGTGCTGCCCCCATATTGGGGAGGTGAAATGTGCTGCTGTCAAGTATTTGTACGATATCCGTCTGTTTGGCACAGCCACACCTTTGGCATCTGTCTTGTTACATAAAAAGGAAAAGTGAGGAGCAAGGGTCACAGATAATAGGACTACTTTGAGCTAAGCAAAAGAGTCCTGTAGTGTCCTGTGGAAAAACTGTTACTGTATAGGAACCCTCAGTCACAGTTAAAGGTGCAGAGAAGAATGGGTACAGGGTAAAAAACATCCCTGTCTGAGGGGGAGGGGGGCAGGTGAGTTTGGGAGGTTGGAGTTGTGTTGCTATTCCTGGAATCCTCACTGTGTGCCATCTAGACCTGGCAACAATGGGTGGGGCAGGAGTTGGGGGATAGTGGACCCCCACTAAGTGAGACTATTTAAGCAGAGACCCAATGAGGGCCAAGGAGGCAGGGGTATTTAAGATTCTTGGGGAAATGGCAAAGTGGGCAAATAACTCTGAAGACAAACAAACCCAGAGCATTAATGATGAGTCTGTCACTGGACTGGATGTTTTCGCTTTTCCCCCCCTGCATACTGCAAAAGGAGGGCAAACGGCCGGAGCCACAGTCTGTTTTCACTACTGTCCTTGTCGTTTCTACCTTCGGTCATAGGACACTGCCTTGTTTTTCTACTTGAAACACATTAAAACAGCACCTGATACGTCCATTCCTACCAGGGGGATAGAAAAACATTTGGCCTGCCGGCTCCCTGGGCTTCCCCCTCGGATGTCAGACTCAGATGAGGGTGAGAAGAATGACACTCTGTCCGGCCACTGCAAGAAGCCATTCATACAGCCACAGAGAGTGTGTAGCATGGACCCATGGTGGCTGAAACAGAACCAGTACTGATCCAGTCCCTGCTGTCCCAACATTGCACAACACCAGTATTTATCTTATCCATGCTGGACAGGACAGCACCACTGAGACAACATATCCACTGATTCAGCAGGATCACGGCTGGGTCCGACCAATGTGGACAACACAGCCACTGATTCAACCAGAAAGACAGACTTCTGCAGGATCCTGCTTAATTTGCTCAGTAAACAACTGATGAGAAGGTACATGGAGATGTTCAGCTCTCTCCAAGTCTGAATCACTACAGCCTGTCAGAAATAGCATTACTGATTGAGCTCTATGAAGGCATTGCAGAGTATCTAATGGAACCAAACCTGTGTTTACAGGACTAATCTCTGCTTGATCAAAAAACTCAGTCAACCCGTACTACTGTAAATTCTTTTCCACTCTCCCCATTGCCTTTGCCGTGTTGAACAGGAGGCCTTATTATTGGTCAGTGGCTGACTGTAGGCTGAGGAACAAACCAAAGCCCCTGGCAGAGCTCACGTTGTTCCCCTCAGACCTGCTCAGGCTCACTGGAGACCAGTGCTGGAGGCCGGGATAGAGAAAGTGGCTTCTGTGCTTCATCCATGCCCAACCTCTCTGGCTTCACATGCCTGTGTGTGAGACAGACGGCTGGGCCAAGCCAAAGAGCGACCCAAAGGGAATGCTGTGTACTTTGGAATTTTTCTCAACCCATGTCTTATGGAAAATATACCAGCTCAGCCGCACTTAATAGAGTATTTACGTAAAATTGACAAAGATAACATAAATTATTCCCTCTTGTGATATGTTAACTTTTTTGAGAGTATATAGGATGAATGAGTGTGATTTATTCCAAGTACGTCAGACGATGTTTCACCAGAGGCCCAAAACATACTAAAAGCGCAAAAGTGCTTCTGACACAAGAGTGGCTTAGTGCAGCAGCCTCGAGGCAGAAGATTAAGAAATCCTCTGGATACCAGTGAGAGTTTACACACTTTTTTAACTAACCTTAAACACACTACTAGCAAAACTTCTATGAGTGCATTATTCATCAGGAAAAAAAATCACTGGGACTGTAATTGTAGTTTCTTCACCATGTCTTTAGTCACAGCTGTCATTTTATCAAACTGGTCTTTCCTATACTACATCTCTCTGAGTCACCGTGGGAGCCGGCTGATAAGGCCTGACTTGGGCACATCATTTGGATCCTCTTCATGGTGCAGCAAAACAGTATGCAAGCTGTAGTAATCCTCTCTTCCATCACATGAATCATACTTTCCCTCTCCTTCCTATTTTTACAGCTGTTGCACATTTAGATCTGCTCAAATGCTTTGCTCCTCGGTGACCGAGAAAGACAAGAAACCCAGAGTGTTCAAGACTCAGGTTCTCACAGTTACTCTGCTTCCTCACACTTTCTATATAAACAACCACCAACGATCCCCTCTTGACCTTCAAACGCACGCAACATCCATGCCCTCAAATGTGTTTGTGTGTGTGTGTGTGTGAGCATAGTTCTCCATCCACATGCATTTCAGGACAATCTAATGTGAGAATGAGTAATGAGTCTGAAACAGAGTCTGTTTTTCCACTTTGATTAAGCCAATTAACTTTAAACGCCAGGTAAAACTACAAGAATGTGATGCCATATCAGACTGTCACAAAATCAACACTTGGAAAGCATTAAACAAACACTGAACTGTTGTGGTGACAAAGTGCTTGAGTCAGAGACAGTATACAATGAGTCACTACACCATAAGAGATGATCAGAATAAATAGTTTCTGAAATCAGAAATTAAGATAAATCAGGGTCTATGATATACAAAAGTGAAATATGTAGTTTATTTTTCTCACTGTTTATATTTTTCTCTGCATACTGTTGTTTCACATTTCTGACAGCTTGTAAACTCACAAACAATAACAGAATTGACTACAGTAAGTGTACTGTATAGTTTTCCAGCTTTCAGAGCTACGCACATCAATCAGATGAAAGCAATTCCACGTGCACAAGCCGAGGTACGGATAGCATGCTGTAACTTACAGTATGTGTCAACCTCTGTACAAAATGTGCTAGTGTTACACCCATGAGCAGCTCTAATGAATAAACCATTTGGTTGTTGGGCTGTTGGGATCGGAAGCTTTGCCTTGTCACAGTCCATTAAAGGGCTGAGACAGAGAGACAAGCTAGGGTCTGTAACCCTGCACCTTTGACCTCTCAGCTCAGCATTGTGGTCCTAATGCTGCCTTCATGCAGCTCAAGTAGAAAAAACTGCCAGTCTGGACTGTGGTCTGTCTTTTGCCCTTTTGCCCTCACTTCAATTTGTCATGCCAGCATCGCGTGCCCAACCATTTGTGTTGGCACAGCTTGAATCTCTGGGGCAGCAGGAAAACCATTAATCTAGGGCTAGTGGGTCTTTAGGGGCCATGTGAGGACCACAGGTCACCAAAACACACCCTGATCTTGATCAAAGATGCAGTCAGAAATATGTGCCACAATTTAAGAAATATGCCTAAATATTTATCTGTACGATTTTCTGTAGAAAATAAATAAATAAGAGCTGTTCACATGTAAAATGTGATTACTTTACATGTCTTTGATCCTTTTTTCCTGTTCTGTTTCCACTCACTGAAGACTGACTAGGTCTGCGTGTGAATGTGCATTGGTTAAGCCTGCTTTTGCATGCAAGCATTGCACATCACAGACATAACATAAATGTAGGTTTGTCATAGTATGTCTTCTTCATCTGCTACAAAATGAATTTCAAGACTAAGACTAACTTCTTTTTGTTTTCACAAAAACAGATTTAAAGTTCATGCACTGAAAAATATGAGGAGGAGTACATGTATGCAACAGTTCCAGGAAAAGTAAAACAAATGAACAATATTCCGATCTGGCTGGCATTTTGTAGAGTAGATTCTCTGCATCCCTTATCCACCTCGCCATCATGCATGCACAGAGGAGTAGAGGGCAATTAAAATGAAATATAAGGTCATAAAGTTTTGTTAAAAGCATTGACAAACTTTAGAAAGGGAAGACCCATATCTCTGTTGTGGTGTTTGTAAGGGTCAGTAAATCTGTCGTGTAGATAGAAAGAACATGCTATTTCTTTTAACACTGGAAACACATTTCTTTCTATGGCACGATTAGTGACCACCATTCCCTCAAAGCAGCAGTGAGAGCCAGCAGAGAATGTGTGAGGACAGCAGTGTGTGTGTGTGTGTGTGTGTGTGTGTGTGTGTGTGTGTGTGTGTGTGTGTGTGTGTGTGTGTGTGTGTGTGTGTGTGTGTGTAGTCATGACTAAAGCGTCAAACAGTCTACACATCACCAGGTCTTGGGTTCTTGGCTACAATCTAGGAGGAATTTATGAATGGCGTTTAGTTGGTCAAAGGGTTAGCTAGTTCTGTGCCGTTTCATTTCACTCAGACTTCTGCTGCTGCTGCTTGAATAATCTCAGTGATGCAATTTCCCCACAGACGCCCAGCTGATGTTCCATTGTTAAAAAAAAGAAAAAAGTAATGGTGGTAGGGGGTTAGCGCCTCTCCTTTAAGTGGAAAAAATGACACAGTAGTAAAAAGGCACCTCGATAAGTATATTACATATTACGATACAGTATATTTGTGTGATCTTTGTATGTCGTCCACCAGCTATGTTGGGAAAAATAAACAATATGTAAATGCTGGCAATTGCAGTGTGAGTGTGTGTATAAAAAGAAAGGAAACTGAGGCTGTGGTAAGGATGATGGGAAGTCTTCACTAGCCCCTATTCTTAAGCTGGATTGTTAAATCAAACGAGCTGAGAGTCGGGTCTTTACAGTAGGTCAGAGGTGCTGCGAGGTACAATAGATTCACCATGTGATGAGCGCAGTGAAGCCACCTGGTCGCAACTGTGGCTGTTTGGTTCCAAACTGTTCAGAAAGACCAAACCATGGGTGTGTGCAGTCTAGAGGAGTCTCCCTTGGACAGATGTATGTCAGTGAATAAGGCCAAAGATTGTTTTAGTTTCCGAGGGAGGATCTTAACATCCCAGAGAGTCTAGTATTTTTAGAAACCGTTTGTCTCTCTTTGTAAGACACTTCTCATGAGTCTTTGGCGCAAAACACAAAATCCCAGTCAAACAAACCAAGACTCACCTGTTCCATTCATTTTCCTGGAAGTCAGGGGAAAAAGAACAGCGCAACAGTAACAGAGATGAGGATGACACATCGGGCTGGGTGGCTGGCTGAACTGGTACAGTAGCAAGTTGTGAGTCAGAAGTTGAGACTGGAAAGCAGGAAAGCATTTGAAGAATGGGTGACTATGTGATGTGTGATTCACTGCTTGTGAGGTGAACCTCTCAGAGAAGGGCCATGCCACTGGGCCCTGTAAAAGGTCGTCTGTTATTCCATATTTCCAAGCACTGGGTGCTTTTATTGCTGCACCAAGACTCACAAAAGCCTTGGGGCCAAATAGGTGTGTAATGGCATTACATTGAGTCCGGCTGGCTGACTGGCGTAGTGAGAGGAAACACAACATAGTAGTCTGATCCACTCAGCAGTCTCTAAGGCTTCATGAACTCATTCTCACTCTCTCGAAGATGAATCTGTCCCACATCTTTCCCAGCACTCTTCCTTTTTTGCCTTTCTTCCCTCTCACTTGTGCTCCATTTTACATCTTAATCCCTCCCTATTTTCTCTCTGCTTTTTTGTTTGGTACTCCGCAGCACTTTGACTCTCTCTCTTTGGAGACAGATTTTTTTAACAAGCCTGCCCCAGTGGGCAGTCGACAGAGAGGGGAGGTTATTTTTAGTTTGCACACAGATTAAAAGTGGAACGTTTTTCTTCATCCTTGTAAAGAATCCTTTTCCCTCTCTTTTAGTCTTTAATGGAGTTTAGCATCTCTGTGGGGGATCTCGTTACCTCCCCCACACATACTCTTCTCTTTCCCTCCGACAGACTCATCTAACCCCCACCACCAACACACTCATCCTCTCCAAACACTGACATCATTGGACAGACCAAACTCCTTCCTCTGTCTGTGGGGGTTGTTCTGTCTGTACAGCATGAAATGGGTCTCTGCTCCTGTCACAAATCAAGGAACGGGTGAAAAAAACAAGCTGTCAGAAAACACACATCTGCTGCAGGAAAACAAGCGCGATATATGATTACATCCTCAGTGCATAAGTGGATAGCGGATCCCAAAATGGCGCCTTTTGAGTTCAATGTAGTTGCTGCGCCAAAAACGTTTCTAAGCTTCCGGGTTTACTTTGGGGATATGTGGCCCACTGAGTATGTGCAGTAGCGTTTCTCCCATTGGCCCCGCCCAAAAGTTTCTGTTCGGCCTATAGACTTAACATTGTGATGACGTCAAAGGTTTTTAAATCGCTCGGCTGGAGGGGAATTTTTCAAATATAAAAAGTACATGGATGAAAAATTCATAATAGAAAAAGTCATAAACAACCTTGTTTGCAGTTTGAGGTTTCCTGTCAACAGTTTAACAGATGTCTCTTTTACAATGGTGGCCTATGAGGAATATCCTTTTTGGCCGCAGGGGGATTTGTGTTTGCAATACTGCGAGTGGCCACTGGCAGAAACTGGCTGTAATTTTTTTAATTTTTTTATTTAGGGACCGTTCGGTATTTATGGAATGGACCACTGGAGGAAAATAGGGGAAGGTCATGTCTTTTTATTCTTTGTTGAGGGGAGGATCACCCAACGTTTTTTAGTCTAGGGGGGAGGGTCACCCAATTTTTGTATTCATGAAAACAGCAAAATTTCAAAGTGGCTTGTTTGGTGCATACTTTTCCATGTAGATCTCAGTCTCGGCCCCCCATTGCTAGCAGATGGGTCTGACCCAACAAAAATCACAACATGACAGCAACACGAGTTTGGAGTTGCTTTCGTGGCCAGTCAGCAGGCTTGTCACGCCCGCAATCTCTTGTGGAGCACTATAACTTCGAAAAACCACAGGTTCCAGTTAATCTTATAATTGATATGTGTGTTGAGTTATTTAAAGGGATCGAGGATCGGGGAAATAAACGGCTCTTGTCTGCGAGTCTCCTGAGAGAGCTCCAGCCAGCTCACAGCGGGGTCTGTGAAGGTAGACAGGCTGGGTGGCAAGCCAGCGACCCGGCAGGCACCCGCCGGCTGTCATGTCAGACTGTGGAGCTTCTGAACTCCACAGTCGGACCAAATTTGCAATAGCCATCAATTTTCGTAAAAACGGCCCACATTTGAGCTCTATATAGTTGATTTCTCGCATTAAAAAGTCTCAGAAGTGAATTTAGTAATGAAATAGCAGACGAACAATGTATAAAGTTTCCAGTTGTTGTTCCAATGAGACAACCTGTAGGGGGACCGAAGCGGGAAAAGTTCTTTAGTGTCGAATTTCTGATTGGGCGGGCCGGCTGTCAATATGGGTTATTACCCAGTGTGCTTTGTTGAATGGTCTCAATGTTTTCTTTCATGTGAATACTAGATTACTAGAGGAGTAACTTAGTATTTGGAGTAATGCAGTAATGCAGGAAGTGTGCATTTAATTCCCATGCTTATTGTGTTTCCACAACAATGTTAGTGAGTAAATCTACTGAAATGGCCACCATAATAATGGAATGTAAATGTGTAAGATGAGAAAGCAGAGGTTAAGTCATGTATGTCATGGTTGTAAAAAAAATAGTGGTTGTCTGTACATCTTTGCCAAGTGCAAACCAGTACAGAATGCATCAATACATTGTTGGGGAGGGTCATGCCTTTTTTCCCAATCATTTTGGAGGGTCATAGTAAAATGTATTGCTGGCGAAGGGAGGGTCAAGTCTATTTTGACTAAAGATCCCAAAACTTTCCGGTAGCCCCTTTAATAAAAAATGAACAGTCCCTTAAGAAATTGGCTGTAAGATGGAGCACGCTTCCTGGGGCCTGGTTAAAAGAGTGTTAAAAGAATAAATCACACAACTGGTTTAGTATAATATAATGGTTTGGTATAAATAATAAATATAAATAAATAATCTTGGTATAATTAGGCCAGTGCTTTATCCAGGAGTCTGGGAGGTGATGGGTGAGCTTACTTCAGCGTTTTCCTGTCTTGGACCAAAACAATACACACACACACACACACACACACGCGTGCACACACACAAACACACACACACACACACACACACACACACACACACACACACACACACACACACACACACACACACACACACACACACTGTGGATCACCTCATCTCTGGCCTAAACTGGTGAAGTGAAGGGGGAGACATGGCCCTCTGGGTTTTACTAGTCCTACTCTCACTGACCCATGCCGGGGTCTAAAGTCGGAGACAGCTCCTGTTACTTTCCTTGAATGTGGTCCTGTTCTTTAGAAAATATTCTGTTTTTAACATTGCAGCTTTTCCCTCACCCTTAATTTTGAAGGAGTGAGCTCTTAAGGAGCGGGTGATATTGCGTGTTAGACGGCCTGGCAGGGACCAAGCAGGAAATCTTTCATTAAAACTCACTCAAGGTCCATCATGACTTGAAGCTCTGTGTTAGATATTGAATAATAAGTGACACAGAGCAGCTCTGTTGAAGGGTTTATAATGCCCTCTATCACAGCCTGGCCAATGAGCCCTGGGAACTTAGTAGAAAACCAACAGTCTAGATAAATCACAGATTAAGGAATAAAATGTTAAGCCTCTGATTGACAGCTTTGTTTGAAGTTGTCTGTGTGCGCTTAATCAAAGAGCTATTGCCCATGAACCTTCATGATATTGTCACAATGGAGCCAGAACAGAGAACTCACTGTTGTAAAAGAAGAGTGGAAAATGAAGAGGGAAAGTGATAAAGACAAACCAAAGGAGAAAATGAAGTGTAATCACAGAGCACTCTGGTGACTAACAGCACATCAAACCACTTCAAATTGCTCACTCTCAAGCATACTTTATTGATGCTTTGGGAGCCGCAGTCAGAAAACAAGAAACACATTTGGGCTAATTGTCGATCACATGTAAAAATATCTATATGGGATATTTTACTTTATTCAAAACATATGGCACAACTGAGAGAAGCTGCTCTCCAACAGAAATAGATGTATCCAACTGCTTTACCAAAACACTGCCACCCCCGCTCATTCTTATCCTTCCCTTCATCTCACTCACTAGGAAAATCATGGAAAACAAAATGTCAGCAATAATGGTGAACTTCTGTGAAATAGAATAGCTGAGGCAAAGCATGTTATTTCATAACCAGAATGCACGAGTGCCTCTGGGAATATGACAAACCCTATGGCAGTTCTGGCTCAGGCCCAGTCTTTGCTGTAGTTAGAGTGAAACCTGATAGTATTACCTCTGCTCTGCCCAGCCTCTTTCCCCCCTTACTGAGTCTGTCATTCTAGCCAAAGGAGGGTGCCTGGACCACAGTGGCAGTCTAGCATCTCACAGAGCCATGGGGATTTAAAAGGGCCGGACTGAGGTGGCTTTCTCTGCAGCATCAGAGAGATAGAAGGAAGCAGGGTGAAGAAGATAACATCAGTGCTATCTGCTGATAGACAGTCGGGGAGATTCCCTAGCCCCTCTCCCAGGTGTACGCCTGTGTCTACAAGACAACTAAGCTCCTTCAATGTGTTTAAGCTTCTCAAATAAAAGAACCTGAAAGAAAGAGGCATTTGTGGTCCAGGCGATGATCTGCCTATTAGGCTTTCTGTTGTAAGAAGAAATCTGAAAGCCTAAGGTTTCCTTTTTCAGACCTGCAGCAGGAGAAACCTTTCTGCTCCAGGGCTACAGAGCATTTATGTTGTTAGCATACTTGGAGCTGTGCCTCCTGCAAAAAACATTCTCATTTAGCCCAGGGTCTCTGGGAATTATAGGCAGGTCTTTCTTCAGTAGGCCTGGCTGCCAAATATAATGACTGATAAAGCTGAAAAGTGAATGACTTGATCTGCTTGTAATGTCTTTTTAGTAAAGCTGCCTACACATGATAAGCGATTTGCTCTCTTGCTTCGCGCACCGCTAGGGCATTGGTTGCGCTTTCGAAAGGTCAGCGGCAACTAGGTCAAAGCGCAGCGCAAAGCGGCAAATCCGAGCGGTGCGCAACGCCAGGGGTAGCGCAGCGCATAGTTGGGCGCCACTGCCCTCCCCATAGGAAATCAATGGAATGGCTGGCGCAAATCGGTTTTGCCGCCTATAATGTGTTGTCGGCTTAAGTGCTACTCTACATATGTAACAAAAAACAACTTAATATAAATCTTTAGAACAGGCTCACTAGATCTTAACTACCTATCATATTTCAATCTATCCAAAAGATACATTAGATTTTTAAGATACTTCTTAACATGTATCCATCCTAAGTAATGCTGTAACACGCTGTAAAAATTCAGGGTTTCTGTCTGTTTTATGCCAGCAGGAAATATAACGCATGTGGTTACCATACAAAGCTATGGCATGATGACACTTTTGGAGGAATCTGAGCCATAGCTTTCCAGAGTCAACATCCTTATGATAATGCTGTCGGCATGAGATGATTTAATACTGTGTTAACATGTTGCAGGACAGGCTTCCCAGGGCTACACAAACACCACGCAACCCAAAGCTGCACAAACCCACTGCACCTCACACTGATGAGGCCATTGTTAGCCCACTGCGATCAGATCACTCCCATAATCTGTGAATACATCCGCCTCCACGGTACATACCTCCATGGTATCTGTTGTATTTGTAACACCACTGTGGCTCACAGGGAGAAGCACTGTTAGTTTAGCCCAGCTGCACAAGCCCACTCACTAGATCTGGCTAAAGATGGAAGCTTTTGAAAAGTCATACCTCTAAAAACTTTCTGAGCAAAGTGGGACTATGTAGTATGACATGAATGAGATGTACACCACTTGTTTGATCAAAAAGTGAATTTGCTATCCTGGTCTCAAGAAGCACCTAGAGGGCTAATATAGATTAGAACCACACTTATCTCCTGTATCGGTGGTCATTTTCAGCCTCAGTGGTTGTCCATGAGCTGATAGCATCTCGCAGACTGTCAATCTCATGTCTGACATCAGATGGAGAATAAAACAGATTGGCACTCTTTAAGTTCCCCGCTGCTTTAACCTCTCCCATCTGCGTCAGCAGTCACACATGGTTCACATAAGAAATCCCTTTCTTCTCCTTGGCAGTTTAGGGCAACATGCAAACACGGAAATGAGATATACACTACTGTGCTGAGGCTGAATGTTGAGGGGTGGGCACTAACTTTCTACTGCAGAGATATAACCAACAGAGAGCCATGTGAAACCACAAGGGGCCATTTAAACAAAAACACATGTAGGTGTGTTCATGGCTACAAACACACAAACACACACACACACACACACACACACACACACACACACACACACACACACACACACACACACACACACACACAGAGTTGATGGAGATGACCATTTTGTAAAGTCCGTAAAGTCAAGATGGTTCAGGCATAAAACAGGATTGCTACCATTCTGACAGGACGCTTAACTTTGCCTCCAGGGCTGTTTTTATGTTTAAATAAGACTTTGTGCTTCAATAGATAGATTTACTGTTTTTGCAATCAGTGAAACATTTATTTACTGCCTGGCAAAAGTGACTGTCCACTGACAAAGAGTAAGAAATTTTACACGAATAACCAGATTTTTGATCCGTTTAGATTTACGACTTTCCTAAATGTAAATGGAAAAGGAGAATCTGGGATACAAACGGCAAAACTATATAAAAAAAAAAGTAGAATGACGCAAAGTAAAGGTCCATTTCAACCAGTCTGACACTCCCCTCAAATGACAATGTTTAACTTTAATTTACACTGAAGTTTGTCATTACTCCACCCCGTCACTTCACCCATCTATACCTCCCATTTCTACAGCACAGCCACCTGTTTTAGCCCTATAGTGAAGGTGAGCCATTACCCTTGAAAAGTGTTTAGTAGCACTCAAAGAGTTTGTGTGAACAAACAGCATCTTTTCCTCCCTGTGTGACTGTATTTATTAACACCTGCAGCTCTTTTTCTGTTTCCTGCAACTTTTCAGCACAAATAAATCTTGATCCACTCTCATGCAAAGGGAAATGGACGAATGTAGATCGAATATATGGAGCTTCTGGCACTGACTGAACAATATATGAAGCAATCAGTCTATTATTCTGCAAAAAAGAAATAAATAAAAATACATTTGTTTCCAGAATTAAGAATTAATTGAGCTTATATTCCCATGCAGTGTTAGCCTGTAAGTCAATCTCTGCATATGTTTGAGTGTAATGCATACAAGCATACGTGCTTGTATGCATTAGTTTTAGTGTGTGGGTGGCGGTTTACAAACCTTTAGGTTGAGGGAGATTACACACACACACACACACACACACACACACACACACACACACACACACACACACACACACACACACACATACACAAACACACACCATTTCCTAAAACAGACTCTGTGAATGTTTGGCTGTGCCAGCTGTGTGAGTTTGAGGCTGGGTGTGGGGTGTATACAATTGTCCAACAGACCGTATGGTGTGTATACATACAGTCATAAACAGAATCTGGAGCGGAAGCACTGATCACCTAGATGTGCTTGACCTTATGACCCTGGGGCTGAACTGTTATGCTTTCACTATGTGTTGTCTTGGCCCATACAGCTGGAGGAAACACTGGGTGCTGCACTGGACCACAGTCAGGTAAAGTGTTTGTCAGTGTTTGTGAGTGCGTATGTGAGACAGGAGACACATGCTAGAGAAGAGTTTTCCTGATTTCATCTTTATTGTTTATGTTCTTGTATGGAAGTAAATCTAAATGATCCAAAAGTCTGTTTGCGTGTCTGCGCATACACATGTGAAACCATGTCTGTGTCCAAGTCTTAGATGTTGACCACAGTGGCATTGCACTGTACTGAACTTGGAGCTGAGAGAGAGAGAGAGACAGAGAGAGAGAGAGAGAGAGAGAGAGAGAGAGAGAGAGAGAGAGAGAGAGAGAGAGACACACACAGAGAGAGAGACCCATAGAGACCCACAGAGACCCACATTTTTGTGTCAAAAACATCTGCATTTATATATAAATACTCAAGACAAGAACAGAATTATGTGTGCTACCGAAAGTGGGGAAACACAATCTTGACTGCCAACTTGTTTGAAGAGGAGCTACTTAAATATCCTTGGAATAAAAAATGTAAAAAGCAACAGCTATAGCCTATGCAACCTATATAACACCTGAGAGAACAAAACAGCTCACCTGGATTTTGAAGACCATCATACCATACAGGTGAGGCAAGGAATGCTTTTAAAAACATTCGAGGCCCTGCTTATGACAGTTTTACCTTCAAACCTGAAGGACTTGCACCTTCAAACCACTCGTGTCTGAGAGTCTAAGAGCAATAACGCTTTTGAAATACTAATCGGTGTCGGGATGTGGACCTTTTGCACTGGGGGAAACTATCTGATGACTATATTATCCAAATGCTGCTTTCCCTTTGTCTATGTTCGTACATGTGTGAGTATGTGTACATGACTGAATGGAAATCCGCTCACCGTCTGCTAGCACTTCGTGTCATTCCAGCTTTCAACTCCTGAAGGGCCAAGAAGCCACTGTGAACTCCTTGAGCAAACACTCTGTAGCAAGGAGAGGGAACAGTGAGGGATGAATATCTAGCAAACATGCCCGTTTGAACCGGAAATATGCAGTGGGGTTAAAGCTTATAGCTGTTTGAGCCCGGGGACACTAGAGAAGACCTGGCAAATATATGTGTTTGAAGGCCAAACAGTGTTGAAGGCAGAGCTCCCATGGGGAATCTAACAGTAGAGCCTGATCAGCTGCTGCAGGCTCTCCACTATGCTGACAGTTTAAATAAGAAGGCACAATAAGCTCAGCCATCGAGGAAAAGATGCCCTCATCCCTTCTGCAAAGAAAAGGTGTCATTCCTAACTCACCTATAGCTGGAAAACAATGGGTTCTTTCGTATTCAGAGTGGTGCAGAATACACTATACACGTACTGTGCATACACATACCCCACACACTGAGAGACAGAGAGAGAAAGAGATTCATTATCCCATTCTTTAATAGCATGAGGTGCCAGATTCATTGACAGACAAAGCTAATTAGAGAGGCATGAAAGTTTAGGAAGCATGTGACTCCTCTGACCCATAAAAAAACCTGTCCTGTTTGTTGGTTCAATTAAGGACATAATCTTTTCATTTTATCCAACTATGGTATTATGTTTCTCTCAGTTACACCATGACCAGCTATAGTACAAGCTTAAAATAAAACACAGTAAAGTATTTTTTGTATGAATGGCAAATTATTCTAAATAACTACTACTAGATAACTTCAGTAAACCCGGTGGGCAATGTGATAAAACAAAACACAAATTCCATCTTTCTTTGTGAAAAGTGGTGCCTCCTGTCTGAACCTTTTCAGAAAGACATCTCTGTCAACACTTAAAATGAATGTGGTCATCTGTCCATGACACAGATTGCTGTGCCACGGATGACATTCATCAGTAGTCCTACTGTAGACAGAGACAGCTTTGAAGTGAGACCACAGCGCGCTCCTTTCCACCCAGTTCTCATGGCTTTCCCTTTAAATAGAGCATGACATCAGACTCTGCGCAGGTCTACCGGCCCAAGCCCAAAACAAATGTGTCCAAACAATGCCACATCTGGAGCGAAACACAGGAGTGAGAGGGGAAGAGCAGGAATGTAGCGGAAAAGGAGTTGAAAAAGGGAAAGCGGTCCTAAAGCTGTTTAGCTCTAGGACCCTGGCCAAGGCGTCTGGGGATGTGCCTGAGCTATAATTTACTGGTGATTTCCCTCATTCCCTGCCCCCAAAGATCTGAGTTCACTACTGCAGGCCCATGCATCACGCAGATCAAATACAGAGATGTCTATTTAATTTAATATCAGTACAGTGAAAAATCCACTAAGTTCCACCAATACAGGCTAATATCAAACATCTCCTACAGACAACTGCCAACCACTGTGTCACTTGTGTGGTGGTAACGCAACTTTAACACTATAACCTCTAAGTTCCAGAAAGTTCGCAAAGACATTCAGAGAGAAAAGCAAGTACTTGTTTGATTTGGCTCATTCTTCTGACTTTTCTGTGCAGATGCAGGAGGAGGTCTTCAGAAAGTCTTCTCAGGCAGCCGGTTCTTGTTGTCACTGTCAGAAGCAATCAGAGCTGCTGGGTCTGCATTCAAGCAGCAGAAGCAGCAGAGGAGCAGGCAAATATTTAGGCCAATTTTCTGCCTTTTGGATAAAGTGTCTAATAAACACGTGGCGGCTGATCCAACAGTTATTTGTCAGTAGACACATAGTATGCCGCCTGCAATCTGACAGAGATACTTGGACTTATAGTCAAGAATGCATAAAATGTACGCTACAATACACATGCACACACATATACATCAGTCTGCGAGTCTGTGAGTGGATTTGTGTGGGAGCTCAGGGGGCTCTTTAGATCGAAGGTGTGAGCTGACAAACAGAGTCGATGGTAGGATGGAAAATATGCTTAATGTGTCCTGTTGGAAGAGGAGGTCACAGATAGGGAGAAAGGGGAAAGATCTGACTGATGGAGCCACGAGGGACTCTCCTCTCCTGCAAGTCACGTGTTTTACATCTGCACTGCACTGAGACTGGTCATTTTAAGATACCTCTGTCTCCACATCCAGATATCTCCAGATATCTACAGGCCCAGTTCTAGGTGTGGGCTAACTAGGTGGTCAGTAGTAAACCTCAGGAAGCTGATTAGCTCAACAGTGTGTGGGTGATAGAGACAGGCCTGCATAGTCGGCTTGAGCAGTTCAACAGTTCAGCGTCCTAATATTACACAAGGCCCTTGCAACAAAACTGAAAAAAGAGCATGCCAGTAAAAATGTAGGTATTATAGTTAACACACACATTTTGTCACCAAAAGCTAAATTTACTGTTTGTATCTCGACAGCTACGGGAACTGAGTCAGAATTCAATTAATCATGCTGCTGTACCCTCAATATCTATAGCCCAAATTATGAAAAACATGTTATCTTTCTTTTCAAACTATATGGAGACATTTGCCAAACATCATAGTGTAGGTCATGAAAAATCTGTTTACAAGAAAATAATAATAAAGAAAACTACTGTACAACGAACACTATGGATGTTTCCATCATCAGCTCTACCAAAAAAACATGTATTTAACTCATACCACAATCTATTTTACTGCAGCAACTATAGCTCATTGATTTTTGAGGCATAATCCATGATGCAAATCTGAAAAGAAGTGTAGCCCCACCACCAAAATACAAAACTTAAACTTACAGTGCTCATACACAGAGTTTCAGATACTGTGAAAAGTTTGTCTATATTAGTGAAAGTTTGTAAATCAAGCTTATATTTTCAGTTATGGTCGGTTGACACACAAAATGTTGATAATTTTAATCACGAAGGCAACTCTTAAATTATGTATTTAAATTTAGCTGGAAATTATATGGGAAACTAAATTAAGGTTTGGCCTGCTAATGTGTTTGTTGAAAGGAAAAAAAGTTTCACCACCAACTTTCATGGTCGCAAAGTTTTAGTGAGTGGGAGCAAATCTGGAGAGTCTGTCGAGCAAATAAATCGAAATCTGATTATTTATTATACATTCAAAACTCATGCTGTTCAGGTATGACCAAGTAAGGACAATATCTCTTTCCTTTCTTTTTCCCCTTGCTGATGCTTTTTATTTCTTATGTTAGCAACACTTTCAAACGGTTCTTTATCTAATCCAAAAGATGGAGCGAGCAAGGAGTGCAGTTCTCAGGGGCCGGATCATGTATCTTTTTGCAATTCAGAATGATAAAGTAGGTTGTGTGTTTTCCATGGGAATATCTACAGTATGTTGATACCATCTGTACATTTTTTTAAGAAAAACAGTATGGCATGGCATTGTTTACACAGTACTAGCGTCACACATTTTGTTTCTTCTATAATTCAATAGTCAGACTGACAATACACTTAGATTACCACCTATTAGGATATTTTTTAAGCCAGGCAACAAGTTTATATCTACAAATCCCTGCTGAGAAAATGTTGACTAAAATTTGATGGTGGGATATACAGTATGTGTGTAAGCATTTTTGTCTTTCTCTGTATGGCCCTGTTTGGTGACTGCACCTACGCTTTGTGCTTGGCATATGACATTTGTAAATTTGTCTAAGTGTGGATGAGCAAAGCAATGAGTGTTGCAGAGGGACAATAACGTGTGTCACAGACAAGCTGGTTCAAATGGTTGCCAGGAAACCCCCCAAATATCATATCATTTAACCAGTAAGATGCATTTTCATTTAAACATCATCACTGGTGATGAAAGGCAGATTAAACCACTGACATAAGCATTTTCTTCTGAGCTTGAAGTCGCTGTTCATCTTTCACCTTTGAAGCCTCATGAAAGTCAGGAGTAAGACGGAGAGGTCAGAAGTCGTGAACCTATCACTCAACGTGGGAATTAAGGGATGAATAACCTCCCCGGTCCTATGTAACATTAGTGACTTGTCTGGACAGTACCTGCTGAGCTTATGATAAACCAACATTATAGCCATTATCATGCCCCTTAGACGCTGAACTAGATTTAATACTATAAGTGAGTAGTCACAGTATCTGGTTGGGGGATTATGATTAATCGTCTAAAATGCAAATGTGTATCAATCATACAAAGAAAAGAAAGTGTCTCTCCTTGGAGTGTTGTCTTTCTGTTCACACTTCAATCTCCCCACACTCTCTCTGGTTACAGTGAGGTCATCCTGCCTGCATGCATTTTCATCACAGAATCCCTGTGGATGTTTCCTTAGAAGACTTACTTTAACTAAGGCCTACTGTTGCAATTGTTGATCTTTCCATATTTCTCTCTCCCGGTGATCATGCAGGCATGAGTGTGGTGGAAGAGTGGGGGTGTCAGGGAGTCTAGAGTTACATTAACGGCCAGTAGTGTCAGAGGCAGGAGGTGGTAGCGGGGTCAGGGGTCACGGTACCCTGACAAACAAATGAGCCACCCAGTGAGGAAGTCAACAAGAGATGCTTTCCCCTGCAGCCCTAGCAACAGCAGCTGCTGGCAAACATGTGTGTGACAAATGTGCCATTCTGAACCAAAAGACAGGTTCTCAATCATCACCATATGGGGTTGCCACACAAACATGTCACACAAACACAGCAGATAGGGTGGGAGATAGAGTGCAGGGGGTCAGAGAGACAGAGGAGGGGGAGGCAGCAGAGACAGCAGACACAATAAAAGATAATGAAGCAGATATTGATTCAGTATGTCAAGTATTGTTCATATGGGAAATAAAGTAACATAGAACCAACTCACTGGTGGTCTGATTGCAATACAGACACTCTCACAGCTGAGCACACTGCTACAGTAGGGTTAAATGCAGCAGGTTTTACTATGGGTTCTATTGTTGCCCTTTGGGGCTTAATGACCAGCAAACAGTCTCTTCCTTCTGCCATTATATCCCACTAAAGTCCCCTTTCATACACACTGTCCTAACTGACAGACCAGATGAGGCCAAACTAGAATTTAAAACACTTGAGAAGATTTTTTTTTACATCATTTTTTTGTGTTCCCTGATGATTCCTCTGCATTCACCTCCAAATCTATTTTGTACGGTACCCACAATGTTTTCAATCAGCCCTTTTGATTTTCCACACTTCCATTTCATAATTCTATTTGCCTCAGCCTTCCATCTGTCCTCTATCTCATGCTCTTTTTGGTATTTTCCTCTCTCTTTCTCTCCCACTCGCCAGCTCTGGAAAGTACATTCGCACAGTTCAACAGTGACACAAGGACCGTCTCCTTCATGGCAGACCATGCTTGTGTTTTTTCAATTAAGCCAGGCTCCTGTACACTATTCATTTGGGAAACCATAATTCTCATGGCCCAGCAGAAACTAATGGAAAGTTGCTTAGTTTTTTTTTTTTTTTCTTTCCAGGAGAGGTATCGGAAAGACCCGTTCCCCAGAAGTCTAGTCTGACTGGTGGGGATGGGGAATACAACTGTAGGAATACTGTCTATGGAATACAGGAGGTGTTGATAGGAGGTGAAGGCCTTACCAAGGGGTACTAGGGTGCATCAACTCATGGGGTGAATGGGAGCAGGAAGGAGGTGAGTGAAAGAATACAGATGGATGGATTTCCAAGGAAATGTGGATGAAAGTGAGTGAGTCGCAGACCGGATCTGAATTGCCCAGCGGGGAGGAGGACAGATCCACTGAAATCACTTCAAAGCCTGGTGTCACTGGGCTGCACATGAGTACAGACGGTCTCCTGTCTTCTTTTATTTACAGAGATGAGCCCCAATAGCCTGTTGCATCCATCTGCCTTCAACAGTGCAAATACATATCTCCACACGTGCCCACATGCACACACACACACACACACACACACACACACATGCACACACACACACACACACACACACACACACACACACACACACACACACACACACCGCACTGTACAACATTTAACAGCTCATGTACAATTATAGGGTAGCATCACTGTATACATTGCATTAGCAGCAGACCAACAATGAAAGTCAACAGAGTGATATTAAATTTACCTGACAACAAAAGCAATTCTGAAAAAACAGAATTATCAGAGAATATCCACTTCCAGTTAACTGCTGCTACAAAGTTCCCATCGTCCTGTTTCCACAATGTCTCAGCCCCAGTCTGACCCTCTTCCTTGCCTGACCAGTAGGTGCCATTTGTCTCCATTAACATAAAACTTTCACTGGCTGCTGACTCAGTCTGCGTTCATACATAAACAGTGTAGGAAATGTGCACAGACACAGACCCACACATACAGTATTCATGTGTGCATGCCCACACATGCACAAATACATACCATTGCACATACAGTATATTCACAACACAGATGCACATTCAAAGTGGGCGGGATCTTAACCGGACAGCCCCCATCACACCCCCACCACCCCCACCCTTCACCACAACAATCAAAAGAGACAGACAGACACTAAAGGGAGAGCAGTGAGAGAGAGACAGGTAGGAGCAGCACACGAGAAGGAGACAGTCTGAAGTCTTACCTCAAGAGCAATGCTGTGGAGCCGATACAAGGGGAAGCCTCATGACTGTAGCGGTCTCTCTCAGACTAGGTCTCTTTGTATCTCTCAGCTGTTGGAGACGGGCGCTGACGCACAGGCAGCTTAGCGCTGAGCGGAGGGGTGCTCGGCACACTTTATAGGCAGAGAAAGCAGTGGAGCCGCGCAGACCCCGGGCCCGTCCGCTCACACTCTGCCTTCTGAGGATGAAAAGAGAAGACTTCATTACCAGCTGGAGACCACGCCTCCACCCCTCCAGTCTCCCTCCTCCCAAGCCCTCTCTCCCTCCCTCCCCTCCTCCTTCACTACCTCCCCGCTTCCCTTCCACACTCCCAGCCAGTAGCACGCTCCAGGGCCTGTCCCAGCCAAGAGAGGGGGAGCAGACTGCCAAAGAAAACCTCCCATCGCCTGCCTGCCAGTGCTGTGCAGTGCACAGACAGAGAGGGACAGAGAGAGATGAGGAAGGAGGTGAAGAGACAGAGAGATGGTATATAGCATGTAGTTCAAATCTACCAACTGCTCTTTGTTTGTTTTGAAATTTTACATTGAGTACAATGCCTTAGAGTTGTTTTAGCATATCTGACAATGCAGTAAGGAAGGATAAAGTGTGTGTGTGTGTGTGTGTGTGTGTGTGTGTGTGTGTGTGTGTGTGTGTGTGTGTGTGTGTGTGAGGTAAGGGAGGTAAAACGAAGAAGGAAAGCAGAGGGAGGAGAATTAAATTTGGACCAAGAGAAGAGTGTGAGGCAGCAAAGATTAACTTGAGAGAGAGGGGGAGAGAGACAGAGGGAAGGACACAGACAGGCAGGCAGACGGAAAGAAAAACACAGACACACTCAGAGAGAAACACAGAGCAAGACGGGTGATCAATTTGACAGTTTTAGGGAGAAAAGTAAAAAGAGAAGAGACATTAAGACTTACAAGATCACATCAAAAGACTGTCGCTCAGGAAGAAGAAGTGTGAGTGTTGAGTTCTAGGGGGTGGGGACAATGTCTGTCTCTGTGTATGTGTGTGTCTATAAACCTGTCCCTAACCTAACCCTAAACCCTCTTTTCAAACGGCTAACATCGTCAACACCCAAAATAAGGATGACAGTTTTTGTCCATCTTCAGACTGTCTTTCCCCTTCTTCTCATCCTCTCTGCCTTTTCTTCTTACGCCAAAGTGAACTCTCTGCCCATCAGACGGGGAAAAAAGGCATAAAAGCACTAGCTGTTTACTGTCTGTAATTATGAGGGGCTGGGTACGCTCAACCCAGGCAAGCTCTGCACCCTGCCCCCAGTGCCACCACACTCAAACCTAGCTCTACCAAGTGTGCCAGTTTAAAGTGAGCCATGGCATAGACAGAGAGGTGCAAAGGAAAAGAAAAGAGTAGTAAAAACAGTGACGTTTAAAGTTTCAGATCAACTTGTAATTAGAAAAAATGTGTCGGCAAAGGGGAATTCACTCGACTTAAGAGAGAAACATGAAATAGCAAAAATGGAAGTTCAAAGTAGTGATTCCCCTAAAATCTGAGAGAACTTGTTTGCTAATAAATGCTGTAGATCAGGCTCCAGTTCATAGAATGACAGCTGGTTCTTGAACCTGCTGAAAATTAGAAAGAGACACCACCGCAGCACATCACTACATCCACCAGGACCGCCACTGCTGCATATGATGTCCCAACAGAAGTACATTCACAGAAAACGGCAGCCATGACTTCAAATAAAGTTACAAGAGTTTAAGATGCAGTAGTAGTTTCTGGATTGCTCAATAGGAATAATTAAAAGAACAGCTAGGAGATACACAAGTACTGTATTTTAAAACAACATGAAGAACTAGATGATTGCAGGAAAAGATGTAGGGAGATTCAAAAGATCACAGAAAGGGGACAAAAGACCAAAAGGTCTGCGTGATGTAATAAAAAAGAGAGCAACTTTTTTGGCAGCACATGATGAGGTAAGCAGGGATTATACAGATCTCTGGTGATCTCCCACACTAACATTAACACCTACACAGACCCACGCTGTGGCATAATGGTGTCAAATTCACACAGGCCCACAAAACAGTACTTAAGGTTATGGGCTGTCTTCTGTGTAGGCTGTGAAAGCTCAGGCCTGGGGTTGGGGTTTGGAGTGGGTTGGTCGAGGGACGACAGAGAAAGGGGAGACACACTAGTTTCAGTGCTCTTTAATGCTAAGAAACACTAATCCTCCAAAAACCAGCGTCACGGACAGCCCTTCTGTGGTCTTTTATGTCTTTAATCTGGGGCTTTACAGACAGAAAAAAACTAATCCAACATCTGAAAGCTGTTGTTTGTTTACTGTCTACTATGCAATCAAATGTTGTCATTACCATAACGATATAAATAGATAAAAATTGCACTAAGTGTCCTTATAATAAGGAAAATTAGAACAGTAATGACAGGCTGTCAGTTATGGAGGATATATTTATTCAAAAAGATGTGATTGTGTTTCAGGATCTGAAACTGGGATTTAGGACTGAGGTGGAATTGGAAAGGACACAATATTCTATCCAGCCACTAGGGGTTGAGTTGAGCTGTAATGTACATACAGTCCATTTACAGACACGGATGAGGCAAAATGTGGCACTAACCGTTTTACACAACATCTCTCTCACCCTGTTCCCTGTTTCTGTTTGAGGGTTCAAACCTTTGTGCCTATCTGAGCTTACTGTACCTTGCTGATGTTTTAGGGAGGTTTTTCTTTCATTGCAAGAGAAACTCCTCCCACATTTATTTCAATCATTGATTTAAGCTGGTGCAACACACATAAGCCATTTCTGTTGAATCCTGTTGTAAACAATATTGTAAACTGAATTCAGACCAAAAATCAGCTGCATGTGTAAAAAGGTGCAAAAAATCCACTTGTTATAAACAACAGATTTCAACGAGGTGAAAAAAGAGAGCTGTATCACGCCAGAAAACGTCAAATGTCTTACTGACTGCCTACATCCCAAAAGGGATAACATTAAATATCAAAGTAAGGGGATTTATGGGTGAATATCTAAACACCACTAGGTTAAAACCACCCTTCATACAGAGCAGGCTGGAGGAAGAACAACACCATCAACTCACAGGAACTTCAGATTACAGAAAATCCAAAACAGGCTGCCTCTGTGATTGGATTTCAAAAGCCATAGGAAAAGGTCTGACTGTCAGGCATCATACACATTTGGCAAAACAACCAGGCTGGGTTGGGCCAAAAGAAAGTACAATATTATGGTACAGAATGGAACTTCTTAATGTTAATAACTCCAAGAATAGTTTGTGGTAAAATCACATAGGCATTCAAGTGAATTAAACTGGATAAATGGCACAACAAATACAATAAGATTTAAGGTTTATTCAGTGCAGCGAAATCAAGTTGTCTTTGGATGGCAGCTAGAATCCTATTAGACTTCAGGATTCAATCATAGGTTGTTGTGAAATTGAAATTTCACTGTTAACGACCTGAATTGGAAACAGAGTCGAGGCAGATGGAAAGCGAGGGGGCTTTTTGTGTTTTTAATACAGAAAACCTTTGTGAGATGTATCAAAGTGAGGGAGCCAAAGATCAACTCCTCAACATTTCCAGGATGAATATGGAGATTGTTTAAACCCAGCCCTGGGGCCTGTGCATATCAGGATACCAATGGCCTGTGTTGTGCTAGTTTAAACAAGTATAAGTTCATGCAGGGCATTAAAAAAACTAAATGGACTCTCTCTCTCTCGCTCTGTGGCAGAAAAAGTCATATTAAACACCAATGCTAAACATATAAAGTGTTTTAATGACCATAGCGTATTCTAACCTCCCCTCAGGGAGTAACACCTGGGTCAAAAGACTAATTAAACTGTGACCTTTTTGAGTCAATGTGCAGGTAGACATTCATTGACCTACTGTATAGTTATTATATAATTCCCTAAAACTAAATATAGCAATGAGAAAAGCGTTCTGACATTCACCTTTCCTAAATCTACACAGCAGCTTGTCTGGACAAAAAAAAGAAGGATGAATCAGTGTAGCCATGGCAAGATGACAGTGGAGTCAAGTGTTGTAGCCTGGCTGTGTGCCACATTGTGCACCACAACAGTTGGTGCACTCTGAAGCACACACAGTAAGTACTGTGTGGTACCCAGTACTGCCTCTTGAACAAGACTTGACAATAAAGTGTCTTAGCTGCTGAAGAAAAGATCAAGCCTCAGGTCTGTGTTTAATATAATAATGACTACAGTTTGACATGTATATAGCTGCATGGCTTAAGGGCTGTACAGTACAGTAAGAGCACTGCTTTTCTTCCAAGATGTAAAATTATATCATGATGCAACCTGATTTTGCCCCAGTTGCAGTGACGATGTACAGTACCAGTGTCATTCCAGGTCATGTCGCTGACACACCCAGAGCCCCAATGAAAGGCCGCCCCATCACCACCCACACCAACACTCCTGTAACTCTTAATTAGGGGAACTGAGGTTGACTGCATGTGGTGACTGTATTCCATGACTCACTGACTGCTACACACCTGAAATGTCCAATAAAAACAATAATGCTAAGACTTAACAGCAGAAATACAGAGCATTTGACAAACTAGTTCTATGAGTGTATTGTGTGTTTGGGCACTGAGACAAGAAAGGGTCCAAGTAAAATGAGACTGCGGGTTTTAACTTAGACACAGGTGATGGTGGCTAACCCTAAAGTCGAACACATCCATTCCCTCCCTCTGTCTGTGCAGCTTTTGGGCTCTGGAACTGCCCGGCTGAGCTCTGGGAATTTCACACCTATGATGGCCATTACCAGCAGGGCAAAACCCATCACACCATGGTGTGCCATTTCTGACCCAAAAAGTCCAGCGGCCACGAACGCATGCTCTCCCCCAGGGCAAACACGGGGCACCCCAGCCAGTGTAGACTTAGCAGCTTGGCGATGTGTACTCGCCCTGCCATGTGGATCATGAGTGATGATGTTCCCAGGGATGCAAGGTGTGGGGGTTTTGGGCTAGTAGGAGTTAAGGTGGGATCGGGGGAGTTAAAGGTGAAAGAGGAAGAGTTGAGTAAAGGGGAAAAGGCCTCATCTTCTTGGAAGGTCAAAGACAGACTTAGTCTTTAGTTGAAAAACCATTTTCCTGTCCTTCAAAAACGATAAAATTGTTTCATGGCATTCTTATTGCTGAGAAGAACATATTCTTTGGTTGAATATTGTTCAACAACTTGAATATTGTTCAGTGACAAAAAAATTTTAATTCTCACTTTCTACAATATCTGTACATGGCAAATAGGATGAGGGTTAGATAAAGATTGGGGTTATGACAATTAAATTATGGGTGATGTACAGTTAGGGATAGACAAAAAAACATCTTGGTTAAGGCTAGTTGGTTATGTTTTGGAATGTATCGATTTCCAAATCTGTTTGGAACTCATTGGGATAATATTTATTTAAGGTAACATGAGGCAAGAGATTAACCTGACTCCACCAGATGGATTTGCTCGGCATATCCATCTGGGAACTTTCCGTTGGAGAACTTTTGGGAAGGGGCGAAAATACTGGTTAGCTGATTGGATAAACCATCTGTCTATCACCACCTATGTTGGTGATAGACGGGCCAAATCAACCAATCAGATCAACGATATATCAAACTCTTGCCAAAACCAGTCGGGAGAAGAGCAAAAACATATTTTCTGACCCGACCTCCACACCCTTACTTTGCTACATATAAGGCACACTACTTCCTGTGTTAGCACTGAATTTTTGCAAAGAATGCAAAACATCTAAAATAGATGTTATTCCTAGGGACGCTGCTTGGAGTAAAGCATTCACGAGAGTAGACCTTTCCCTGTGCTGATGAAGGCAAGAATTACATTACACAAATAAATCAATCAAAAGTGGATTACCACACACACGAATATGAGGGTGTCCTTACAATTATCTTTCACAAAAAACAATGAATATCTTGGTTGAACCTGAGGAAACATGAACTATTGAATAATAGCTATATAAGCTTCCCAGTATGCTCTATATTTTTTGGTGAATTGTTTCTTCATTTACTCAGCAAAGCCAAAACTAATTTGTTTTTTTATCCTAGGACACTTTAACAACCCAACCCATTTGCTAATCGTGTTCACACAGTGAAAACAAGATAATCACTATGCTGTGCATTGCTAGACTGGTGTCTCAGGCTAAACTGTAGCTAATTGAAGGGTTACTGACTCAAAATGTCATTTATGTCTGGAGCACAGTGATAAAGTGATAGAGTTTAAATACTAAAACACATATCGATGTTTCCTCTTTGGGTTCATCTTCCGGTGCCTTTATTTTGTCTTTATTATAGCGTCTGGGCTGAAATAGAGAAGGGTGGATAGAGCTGCCATTGAACTGTAGCAGAGCCACAGCAAACAAAACACAGAGATGCCCGGCCCTCATCTGCACAAATAGGCCTTTCAATCCTTCCCCTCACTTTTGTCCCATCAATACTTCACTCTTCATAGGGACCAAAGCCACCAACTCCAACCTTCCCTCTGCCCCCTCCAAATTCACAGAGAGGTGAATGGTGTCTACTGTACCTTCTACCACTCCCCTCTCTGTGGGGTAGAACACATTTTGACAGGCCTGTATTTATGGCCGGCTGGAGTCGTGTTGGAATGAACCATGAAAAAGACCAAAATCATCTCGCTGGATGTTCATTTATATTGAGCGCTGGTCAGCTGTGTGGGTCTGTGTGTGTGTGGCCTATGAAGAAAGAATGGAGCTTGTGTGAGTGAATGTGTGGAAGCGGAGGATTAAGATAAGCCTTCTAATGAGCAACAAAGTGTGTTTGTTATTCTGTGGTTATTATATGTCTGTGTCTGCATGGACGAAAACGCTACGCTTGTTGAGACTGTGTTCCGGCATTATGAAGCCTGCCTTTTTGCTGAAAAGTGATTTTGTATATAAACCACCCTAATCAATACTAAGGTATTAAAATACAGACTTCAAAAAATCTGAACCTATCTTTAAACAAAATTCATATGCTCATATGAGCATGGAAAAAGTTACTCACTGTCACTGCATTAACTCATCTTTTTCATGCTGGCCATAAAGATGTCCCCTCCTAGTGTCACTCCATTGTAAGAGATTGCAATTTAAAGTTCAAAGCTATAAGACTTTAGCAGTCTGAGTTATTCAAATGAAGTGGGTATCTTCCCAGCTTGAGCCCCCCCTAAAAAGGGTCTAAAATCGCCACTGACTCACAAGAATTTCTTGCATTCAGTGACATAAATAATGCTCTTCACAAAGAAATACATATTTAATCAAACCACATTTCAGAGTAAAAGTCCAACAACAACTTTTCGTAATTGATTCATCTTTAACTTAAAGGGGCGCTATGCAGTTTTGGCCAATTCTTCACTGTTTTCTTGCTTTTTGCTCGCAGGTTTGTCTATAGAGCTCCCCCTACAGCTTCGGAATAGATATTTGGCAACACTGTGTAAAAACTCGGTCGGTTAGTCTGCCGTTTCCTCTTTCTCTGTTCCTCCGACAATGCTTTCCTAGCTTTCTGCTTCTTTTTTGATAGTGTGAAAAACTCCATCGCTACCTTGGTGTTATAGCTAGCTGGTTCCTGGATGGGGGCGTGTAGGTGTGGGTATGTGTGCAGTGCCTAATGCAATTCGTTACATCGCGAGACCTGATATCACGCGATACTTCCTGATGCTCGCCGGCCAAAAGTTGCAAGGGTGGTTTTTCCACTCACAGGCACTAGGGGGAAGCGAGACGACCACCATTCAACCCGAAAAAAGTCATATAACCATTCCAATGACTCCGAAACTGTTCAGATAAGGTAAATTAAGCTAAAATAACGGCATAGTTCCCCTTTAAAAATCCATTTATAAAAAAAATTATTGACTTTTAACTCTCTATGTCAATCTCTCTTTCACTACACAGACTAACTCTCTATGTCAATCTCTCTTTCAGTACACAGACACACAGACACACAGACACACACACACACACACACGCACGCAGCACGCATCACCCCATGAATCCTTCAGAGTGCACTGTCTCAATGGGTGTGTGGTAACAATGGGAGATGGGGTGAGTTAAGGCAGACTTCTCTGGTTCTTCTCCACATAAACCTTTAATATGAGGCCTCCTCAGCACCAGTCGGCCATCTAAAGGCACTGTACCCTGTAATTGACCTTAAAAATACTTTCAGTGGAGGTCGGCAGCCATGTCATTGGCCTTCGGCCCAAGCAGCGGCCGCATCTCCCCAGCCCAGAGGAGCCTGGGAAGGCCTGACAGGGTATATTTAGTGGCCCTATCCTTTGAGTGGAGCAGGAGATGCAGTTAATGCCAGTCTGTGTATAAAACCACTCCGCCGCCCACGAGTGGGCCGCTCACAGGCACATTTCCCTCTCCCACGGGGATGTGTTTCCTGAGGTCAGAGGTCGGCTATATGTAAGCCAGGTGAATGTACATCACACGGGAGACACTGACCAGAATCCACCTCGCCTATCAAGGAGGGGCATGTCAACGTTTTGGCCCTGTAAGGCAGGCTTGTTGTTAGATTTTGTGTGCAACACACATCTGTGTCAAGGCTGGGAAATATGACCGTGATGTGTCCTGAAAGGTTTACAGGTGTTAACCTGCAATGATATGCGTCAAGACACCTCCGGTGTGTGTGTTGTTATTTCGTATACATGAGTGCCACCTGGCAGAATGGGTGGAGGGGCTTCTAGAAGGTAACCAAACGCACCAGATGGTTTGTTACACAGAACCATCTGAGCAGCTGTCATTGGAAACTGAAAAGGGCAGGCACTTGCAAAAAATACTTGGGAGATGATTGGATGAACCATCTGTCTATCAAATTCTTCACAGGATGCTGATTGGTTGGGTCCGCTGCTGCTCGGATACAAACACATTACTTGAAGCCTTACAAGAAGAATTTTTGTGTTGTATGTGATCCTCCGTTTCTTGCATGATATCACGTGAAATTCAGCTGCCGTGCAAGGTAACCAAGAAGGATGTAAGAATTTTTATAATGTAAGAATTATTTGAATAAAACTAATACTTATTAAATTGTCATCTATATTACTTACTTTCTTTTTTTAAATTGTATTTTAAAGATGATTTTTTTTTGCTTTTATTGCCTTTATTTATAGGACAGTTTAAGTCAGGAAAGTGGGAGAGAGAGGGGGATGACATGCAGAAAAGGGCAGCAGGTCAGAACTGAACCCGCGGCCGCTGCGACAAGGACTGAGCCTCTGTACATGGGGCACAGGCTCAACCAGGTGAGCTACCCAGGCACCCCATTACTCACTTTCATGATTGATTGGCTTCACTATCAGTTCTTAATCCATTCTTCATTTCAGATTGTTTTATTATGTCATGTGGTTGCCCATAACTGTAATATGTAAGTACAGATGTGCAGTGCGGTATGTACTGCATGTGTTAAGTAGTTGGTATTGTGACTGAAGCATGAGTCTGTTCACCTGCTGTCACTCATAACTGCCAAAACCGTCCTGCTGGTTTCTGTTAGAGGCTGTTGTCAGGAGCATCTGCAAAGTAATTTACAATTTCTTTCATGAAAGATCATTGTTGGAGATAAATCACAGCTTTCTTCTGTCTTGTAAATTTTTTAAAAGACAGAACTGAAGTTGATGTAAGAACAAAAACAAACCACCTCCTCCTCCCCTGACCGCATCCTTCTGACCAACGGACACAACATCAGAAAGCCTCTCTCTATCTATGGAGATAGTCAAGTAATGCAACAAAGCCTTTGATCTGATGCAAGCGTGTCATTTGAGCACTTTTCACCCTCATCTCTGACAGGTGGAGTTACATGTGTGAGCAACCACAGCAACAAGTATTGCTTGACTTGGTGTCAATGGTCATTGTTATTAAGCAATAGTAATAGATCTATCTTTATCTATCTTTTGCTGAAGCTCCTTTCTATCTCAGTGTATTGCGTGGTGAAATATTTGCGTGTCAGTTCGGCTCAGTTATGGGTGAGAGAGAGCTCATGGGCCGGTGTTTATTCGTATGCGCTTGCAATCACACCTTTAAATTCCTGGGAGTAGCAGTGAGAGAGGTGGCAGTTACTTGTGCCTGCCTCTGCTCCTTACCAGTGGAAACCACATGCCTTGGCAAGCTATTGCCACACCATAAGCCTGCCATTCATCTAACTATAGATTTCATGACCTCCAGCAATGTGTACTTGGATCTCGCACAACAACTAAGCACTACTATGACTGTAGTCTCACATAGCCAGACCTACCTCCACAGTGCTGCGGAGGAGGGTCTGGCGAGTCCATGCGGGATGGGAGAAAAAGGTGCTCTGGTTTATTGGCATTTCTTTAAACCAAACACAATCGTCTTGGGCGGCGCTAAGCGCTGTACGGAGCAACGGCGCTTCTGCAAAATAGCCTCGGGAAGGAACTTGTTTTGGTGGAACGTGTACGTTCAAAAGTTGTTTTAGTCATGCAACAGAAAACTCAGACTGGACAGATAGTCTAGCTAGCTGGATTTACCCAGCAGAGATCTGAGAAAAGGTTAACCATAGTCTTCATAAATTGACCGGAGTTTACAATGCCAACACAAAGGAAGCCCAAGGCAACGGATATCCGGCCTAAATGAGTGAAATCTGGCAGAATTTCCGCCGGCAACGGAGCAATCCCGGAAGTGGAACATTGTAGATATAGACTAATATGACTGTGTTAAATCATCCATAGAATTGGTCAAATGCTGTCATAAACTAAAAGTTCTCTCTTATTATCTTCACGTTTGCTGAGAGGTTCCTTTGGCCTCTTAACAATACACATGCACAAAGCCGCAAAGATAGCAAGACAGGACAAAGAAAGAGGGAAAGAGTCTCAAAACTTCTGGATTCTCCTCCAGAGACGCTCCGCCCGAGTATAAAATCTGAGCCCAACAACAACAAAGAAACACTTTTGATCCGCTGTATAAAAGGAAAGCTACAGAGCTCGACAAACCAGGGGTTCATGTGCTCACCGTGGTCACGGTGACAGATCTGCCGACCACTCCTTGCCCATCTGGGCTGCCGGTGGCGCTCTGCCTGTTCTTTGAGGACAGCGAGTTCAGACCAGTAATTTAGTTCAGATGAGGTAAAGCAATATTTCTAGATTAATATGAGCCATATTCCTTTAGAACTGTCCTTTCTTTCTTCTTATCCTTCCTGCATTTTTTTTTTTTTTACATCTTACATGTCTAAAAACGTCTGGCTGAGGATGAAAAGAAGAAGATAAAAAAAACAGAGACATAAAGAGAGGGAATATGAACAAATGTCCTTTGTGAGGCACACATATAGAATAGCCAGTAGCAGTATGACACTATTGGTTCTTCCATTGAGTTTCTTTTCATGAATCCTAAAACGCCTAATGATGTAATTTCTCTGAACAGCGTATTTGATAAGGCGGAGAAAGATGTGTGCTTTGCTCCTCCCTTCGCTGGTTAGTTTCATGGTATGTACAGTGGATAGTGGATAGATTTAAACACTCTTGCTCATTTGTTCATCATTTTAATGTCAAGTGATGCTTAATAGGTTTTAGAAACCCCCCAGCAGTTATCTGTTGCTACTAGGCAGGCGCTCTGATCCTAAAATAGCTGGAACAGATTCAACCAGCTGTGCAGTACATGTTTAGATATGCCCAATACAACCTTGAGGACTTTTTTCTTTTTAAACCATTTTCAAGATCATAAACAATGTATCTGGGTTTCAGTACTGAATGTAAGCTGCTTGATATCATATTGGAACAAGATTCCTCCAGCTGTGATTAGTCTGGCTTGGCAACAGTTTCAGTAGTTGGGATTCAGGAAGTCACAGCTGTCCCTGTCCTGCAGCTGCTGACTGAGCATGTGACTGGCTGCATAATCAGCACATCCTAATGATACACAGCGCTATAAATCATCTATGAAGCATCTAGCTACAGCATTTCTGATGTATGCTCTGATAACGGAAGGTAAACCAGAATTAAGTTTGCAGGAAGAAGCTAAAACCACAGATTAACTGGGCAGCTGGCTAGCTTCCTTGCTGCATAGCAAAGCCAGCTGGACCAATAGTAACCTTGCAGGCTGAGACTTTCATCAGCTGGCCATTTTGTTAATATATTTGGAAAATTTGTCATAAATCGGCTGTGTCCCAATAGTTTCTGGAACAATTCCTCAGATCCATACTCCCTGTGTAGTGTTCCCCCTTTGGTTATAGTCCGAAGGACGTTCCTTCATTGACTTCATATACAGAGGGTAAGGCAAGCAGCCACTTTGGCTGTGGTTCTCGTGGCCTCATAGCAGAAGTATGCTGATGAAGGACTGATGATGGACGTATAGCAATGGCACACCCCAGGGCTGTGATTTTTTTTTTTATGGTTTCCTAATACTAAAGTAACCGTAGCAAGTCACTGTGTTCCTGTGTCGTAAGCAGGACCTCTGGCTGGATGCCACCCTCCAACCAATTCTGCTGATCATTGCTGGGCGACTAATGAAACAAGAGTTGAAGTCCTGCTTTTGCCGCAGTGTTTCTGATATTGTTTCTTGAGCGTTCTTCCCCATTCATCTGCCACACGGCGTGACTGTGATGTCATGACTGGGCTTTCTCATTGGCTGGGCTTTCAATTGTACCATTCACCCACAGTGCTTGGACGGTACAATTGAACAGCGGGTTTGAAAGGGAACCTGAAATTAGTGGTGACTCATTTCTAGCCGCTATGTTATTATATAATTTCTTCACTAGCAATGGTTTCAATCGATCTAAAGTTCCATAAAATTGGACAAAAAAAGTCACAAGTATTTGTCTGTATCCAAAAGATGGAAACGATGATTTTTTTTATGACCATGTTTCTTTGGCATTCTAAACATCTTCGACAATTTTAAGTGGGTACAGAAGGTCCAACATGGAGACAAGCTTTAAACATAAAAATCCCTCTTTACATTACAACAAAAAGTTTATAACCTTCTGCCCTCAAAGGCATTATTTCCACAACACTGTACTGTGTAGTATGATGTGTCATCAGAGACACAACAAGGACATTTCATAGTTATTGACAAAGTGCAAAATAATGTGGAACACAACTAACATAATTTGTTATTGTTGTGGTAGAGAATTTATTTGAATGTTGAACCTTCAGAGGGCAGCTGAAGTATAAAGGTCACACTCACAACTACAAGTCACATCAGCGGTCTGAGGATCACTAAAGCAATGCTGCGTTGCTATTATCCTGCAGTAAAATTATTGAATTGAACTGCTAAGAGCTAGAGAAGACAGAGGACTACATTGAGTCTGTGCATTTCGTGCACAACCAGAGATTTTTGCACTGCTCATTCACAATGAACTGCTGTAGAATAACATACTGCTAATATGTTTTAAAGTGCAATACATAGTTTATCTACAAAATACAGTGACCAGTAAAGAGATGAGAAACTAGTACATCACTTTCTCAGGAAAACGTTTTTAGAAATACCTTTTTTTACACAACACACACAAAGCACACGTCCATGGGCTATGCAAAAATTATTCATAATATAAAATAGAGTATAGCACACTACATTTGATAGCAGAGGGGCAAAGGCATGATATGTGACAGTGACACTGAAGCTGTCACAAACACCTGCATTATAGCACAGCAACTTGTCAAAGTCAAAGAATTGCAAGTCTTCAGCCTATCTGTACAGCACATGAACACCCAACTCATCCACACATCCCCCTGCTTGAGCTTGACTGTAACCTTGGTGAACTGTGTGTGTGTGTGTGTGTGTGTGTGTGTGTGTGTGTGTGTGTGTGTGTGTGTGTCTGTGTGTGTGTGTCCTGTGGATTTGCACATCCACTGTTCCTAGTATAGTGGAGGGCCAAGGGACCACACCAGAAGAACAGAAGAACTTTGCCTTTATAAACAACTTTTAAATCAACCATTGCATAGCTGCGGTATTTTTCCTACAGATTTCTAGCCAATAGTTAGGAGCTATAATTAATGCATCTACTATGACAGTAGCACATTTTAAAATATTACATAACTGTTCTACCAAGTCTGTCGCTGTCTTAATACTCTACAAGCTGGCAAGATGATAAATAAATGTACAGCAACCCCACTAGAGTGTGTCTATCTGACCAGTGTCCTGGTCTATCAATTGTGTTTCATCTTAATCCATTTGGCTACAGTATATATGCTGAATGTATGGCTGGGATCTGTATGTCACATGAGCTGCACATTACTGTTGAGGTAGCTAGCCAGTGCACGTTTAGCCTGGCGGAATGCAGCCTTGCATTGCTGAGCTCGGTTGAAATTTATGTGACTGCTGTGGGGTGTGCATGTGGCTAACAGATGGTGGCATCCTGTTCCTCTTTCCTCTCGCAGCACATGCCTGCTTACTCAATCCCCCCATCCCGACCCTATCTGCTGTTACTTCACTCTGTATCATTGACACTTCAATGCTTCAAACTTGAATTTAACACTCTCATGGTCAGTTGTACCAAGGGGACTTGCAATTGCTCACTTGGTTTTCAACACCAGACTTATCCCCAGTACGCCCAATCTCACCACCCTTCACACTATCCATTCAACACCACTTTAATGGACATTCAACACTAAGCTAAAATAACACACACACACTGCCTTCAGTGGCCTTGAGCTATCTATCTCCATACACATGCTTAACACACAAACACACACACACACAAGCATGCACAGATCCTCATAAAAGCACTTTCCATGATGTGCTTAAAGCGATACTCCACCCAAAATCTATCTTTTGGGTACACTCCTGTGAGCTTGAAAGGTGGCAGTGGTAGAAATTAAGTATCAAAATGTTCAAAGAAACTTCTCTAACCACTCATGCAGTGTAACACTGTCCATCCAAATGTTCATTATGTTCCAAACAGCCAGTTGAGCTTCACCCAAATATGGCTGAATGTACTGCTTTTATGTTGCACTATAGCCCTCCTCAACAATCAGAAGCTCTGCCTGAAGCTGTGGGTGATATTGACTCTCATTAGAATGCCTGTCAGCCACAATCACATTGCCAGTAATCACAATATGCCACTGCCTCTATGCAGCTACTGCTGACCACGTTTGACATGCACTTCATGGGACAAATTTAAACTAAGTAGTGATGCAAAAAAAAAAAAAAAAAAAACTCAGCCTGTGATGACACTCTCCATCTACTGCGTTCTTTTATCTAAACCCTCACATCAGGCAGGATGGTCTTGAAGTATAAAAGTAGGCCTGCTGACTCTGACTGATTTAGCTTTTACATCAGATGCCAAAGCCCAGAAATCTGGCACACACGCATATCATACAGAAGAGGAGACAAGAAACTGCTCCTACACTGTACAGGTGTGAGCTTAGGGCTGAAAACTACTTTTAAAAAGTGTTTTTACAAAATAGCAAGCAAGCCACGATCTGTAGTGTCAATAGTTAATATTGTCCTCATAGTTAAGAATAAAACTGTCTAAGCCATACTGAGCCATACAGAATTTATTGCGAATCAAAAAAGGCATTCGGTGTAAAGACTTCAAATTATATACCAGCTAAAATGGGCATGTGGCACACAGAGTCATTTACGCACCCATAAAATGCTGACCTATGGGAGCTCACTGGAGAACATTTACAAAATCGAATAAAAATGCTGAGTGTTCCTTCCCACACACCTTGAGCTGGCATGAGTCTCACAGACCCTGTTTATTTGCAGACACGGATAAACATACAGATGCAATCAGACAAAACCCAGCCATCGCCTACAGATGCAAGTGTTCCACTTTGCTAATCTAACCCCACTCTCAGAGTCTGGGAATGTACAGCTGTGTGGTTTTGTGACACACTGGGCCCCCTGCCATGGGGAGTCACCTCAAGGTGTTCTGAGTCATATGTGTGTGTGTGTGTGTGTGTGTGTGTGTTCATCTAGTCCATGTGACCACAGAGCTGCACCACAACGAGTTAAGGACTTTTACTATTGTGACAAACACATGCATACACGCACAACAGACACACAGATGCAGTCTACACACGCACACATCCACACATTTACACATGTACTCATACACACATGGAAGGAAGCCTAAGTCGTATTAGTCACTAAAGATGGTAACGTTTGAGCATAGCACTGCATGCTGTTTTTTTTGTTTTTTTTGTTTTTTACTGTAGGTATTTTTCTCTCTCACTGATTCATTACTAATGAATGAACATAAGAGGAGAACAAAGTGATTGCATTACATAACATTACATCCTGGGCATTACATACATTATCCTTGTACCCTTGAGTTAACTCAAGATTTTTAAAAAAACTAAAAAAGAATTTTTTTTTTAAAAGGCTAGAATGATGGCCAAAAGGTCAAAGTTGATGTTTTCCCTCTCATAATTCATGCTGTACTGTATCTCTTCTTAGTAAGCACATTCCCAGTGTGACTTCACTGCTGGGAAGAGTTCTCCCCCCTAACTTCACACGAAGAAACATTTGCCCAGTCTGAAGTGTAGAGCTGGGCGATGTCGCCAAAATCTTCTATCCAGATATAGGTAATTTCATATCTCGATAATGATATATTACACAATATAGCATGTTTTCTGTTAAGTCAATAAATAGTCTATTTGTTATTATTTGTATTCATCTATCTATTTGTTATTTCTAATAACCACATGGTAAATCCTATTTTTGTATACTCATTTACTAAGTACTAAGACAAATGAAAAGTACTGAGTATTTTCTTATAGCCGTAACACAGTTCAGTTGTTGGATTTTCGACATTGCGATAGAAACGATATAGAAAATATATATGATAGCCATTTTTACATCGTTTTGATGATATACTGTATATCGCCATATCGCCCAGTAATGATTGAGCAATTGCTAACAGTGAGGAGCTGACGTGTATTCTGAACACTCAACAATCGCCGTTTTGTTTTGTACTAATAAAATGACCACAGCAAACAATGCAATGGCCTTTCTGTCCATTTTATTTGTATGGTCTGCTCTGTGTGTGTCTGTAGTTTCATCTGATGTGTGTTAACTCTGGCCTTATCCCATCTTGGCATCTTTGCTGACCCTCCCTGCTGGGAGGCTTTATGATCTCAAAGGGATTGCAAGTAAGGGGGTTGATGCAATCTGGAGGCCTTTACTAACTGTTCTTCACACCTAACACAAAAATACAAATAAACACAAAACTGATACAAGAGTTGAATTGGCTAATGGTCCAGGCTGTAATTGTTGTTCATTAAGAAAGTTATGTGTCTCTAAACAGAGATAAAAGCCATGGCAGTTGACAGGAGATTATTATTTCCACACACCCCCAACCCCACCCATGGTTCTCTGCTAAGGTGCCTCAGGCTTACATACACTGACATGTTTTCATAACATACAACATATATTCTATTTACATTCCCAGATTATTAATATTACTCACAAATTATATTGCTGTGTCTATTTGTTAAAATAAATGAAATAATAATTGGCTCTGAAATGATATCATTCAGAATATGAGCATTGTTATTTATGCTTTGAGCTGACATGGACATGGGCAGAACACATAAAAGCAACCCTGACATTAGAGAGGCATTTTCCTTTTTAGAGGATGAACTTTTTTCACTCGTAACTCAACTGTTACTCAACCGTTTTAAATCATTCTTGGCTATGCGAAGTAGCCAGAACATAAAAGGACAGAATGAAACTGGGTATCCCTTCTACAGTATTACCAGTGATCTATACTCTAAACCAAAGCAATTGGACATTAAACAAATCCAACAGAGATTACTGGGGGAGGTTTATGATGAGCTGAGTAAGAGCTCATGAGAGGAAAATGGAATTAACTCAGGCCAGGTCGAAAAAAATCAACATTTCTCATACACACTGGTAAACTATACACATCCACAATGACATGTCAACTGATAAAAGCTGAGGTTATCCTTAACAGCAACTATAAAATGATGGTATTAACTGTTGATATACATTGCTGAATTGTTGAATGGATTTAGGCAGCCAGAACCTGAGCAAAGCAAATGGGTTCAGATCTTTTGCTCCAGCTACACAAAAGAAACACTTATCTGAGAGGAAATGCTAAGTCAGGGTTTTAGCACTCCAGCTATGTTAGTGGGTTCTGAGGTAATTGTTTCTTATTTCCTACAATTAACTAGATTAGCACTATATTTGGTTGAGCGGAACCTGATGCTCTGATGTCTGTCAGTGAGGAAAACATGAAGAAACATCCAAACATCCAACATCTCAGCTAGAGAGTAAACACAACCTCCTGCCCAGCGCCCCTTGCTTTACCAAATGAGCTAAACTGCCTTCAGCTGTTTATCCTTCCAATGCCCGGCTCCATCACACACTCTGGCTGTTATTGTAGGCCAATGTTTTTATTCAGCTATACACACAAGTCTATTAGGAGTGAACATTTAATTCATGTAATATTTCACTGTTTTTGGCTGCTAATTTTTCACAGTAATTTATAACTGTATTATATTATTTACATTGTAACAGGCCAGTGCCTACCTACATAATGGCATTTGGCATGCTTCAGATATTACAGTAATTGGTAGTGAGAAACTTATCAGCAAGTACTTACAAGTCTAGAATTTGATAAAATATTTTCTTGGTTCATTCATAGGCCATAGGGAAGATATTTCCACTGTGTCCTATTTGAATAAACCCATGGACATGGCCTGATCACTGTATTTTTAGTCAATGTTTGACAAAATGTAATCCCGAAGGCATATTGCGGTATCCTATTGTCCTATTGTTGCATGCATTAATAAATGCAGTGGAGCAAGTGAAGGCTTGCATGTGATGTCTTTTTTTCTTACAGAGAATGCACTGTGTATCTTGCTCTGTGCATACATCTCTACATGACCATACAAATGCAAGAGGCCGGTGTGTGCTATACTTGGAAAATCAATTCTGGAGTTGACTTGCCTTTTAAATTAAAAACACATCATATTTTAAATGGCAGTTTGACAAAAAGGTTTTCATAGTGACGGCTAGAATATAGAAAAGAAAACTGAGTTCATAACATACTGTGATGGGTTGAGCTTCGATGATCAGTAAAATTCAGAGAGAAAAAAAACTGTAAGGAAAGTTGAACCAAGCAGAGAAAAGGGAGACCTTAGAAAGAAAAAAGGAGCAAAAATAGGAAAGAAGAGTGTTTCAGAAAAGCGGCCAGCTTCATAGGTTGTAATTGACTAATGAAAAACATACCGTTGCCAGACCAGACCCACAGAGGATATAAGGTAGGGAGGAGAGACTATGGGATAGAGGGGCACGAGCAGGACTGAGAGAGGTAATATGAGGTAAAAAGTCTGCAGCGCTGATATGACTTTTATTCCAGCAGCATTAACTGGGCCATTGAATAGCTATGTACCAAGCCAACACTGCTGTCATACAGCTGGACAGGGACTCTCTCTCACTTCTTTGCTGTATCCCTCTTCTGTCACACCCTTCACTTTCCATCTGTCCCAATTCTTTCCCTACAGGCCTGAGGTTTTGTTCTCTTGGCTATCAATGACACATTTAGCCTTCTGTTTCTCTCAGCCAACGTTTCCAGTGCACACTAACTTTATGTCAAACATCCCTCATCCATTCTATTGTTCTCGGTAGAAGCTGCGTCTGGCACATTCAGCTCCCAACGTTGTACACCTGGATTCCTGACCTCAATGCCGCCTCCGATCTTATAAATCAATCAGTTCACCTATAAAAAAGTGTCAAGGGAATACCTGGCTAGTCCCTTGATACTGTAATGGGCACATGATTCGGATTGCTGACTGATGGACAAATCTGGCAATTTGTTATAATTTTGTTCCGTGATGTTCTAATGGTGCTGCCAGTGTCATTTTTATTGAGTCAGTACACACATAACTTTTTTATTTATGTCCTGTGATCAAAAGTGATAAAACAACAAGATTTATAGCCTTGCCGCTACTGCTCAACCTGTCAAACACACACACTCACACCTAGCTTTCCATTTCCCTTGGGGGTGGAACATCGTAGCTTATCATCTTAGCTAATCATTTAAACACTGACAAAAAAAGTATTTAATATACACATACATAAAAAACATGCATCAGTATTGTAGTTCTTGGATTTATGTCGTTCATAATTAACTCACATTCAAGATCAGAAAACAAAGACTCTCCAAGGCCAGTTCCCACTCACATAATATTGTTGTTTCCTTAACTCAGGCATGCTGATGGCACACCTGGCAAGATCCAGCATTACGCTTACAGGGGGAATGCCACACCTGGCAGCTCTGAGGACAATTTTCCACCTTTAATGTGTGTGGTAGTTAGGCTGGCACAAGGAGGCAAACTGGCATGACTGAGCAGGTTCCAGTTGCAGGGCAGGGGAGGATAGAGTGGGTGTAGGGAGGGAGGGGAAGGGAAGTGGATTGCCTGGTGGGAGGCGAGGGCACAGAGGTTGGGTGGGGGCACGCAGGGTGGGAGCTGGGTGTATTCACTGCAGAAGCAGCGCTGTGGAGGAATCTTAAACATTCCAGGGTGACCTCCCTATCTGCTCTACCTGAGCCCCACCCTTATGTCCCTCAGCCACACCCTGGAAGCTCTTAGCTCTGAGCTGTCACCAGTGGGCTGGAAGCAATGAAAGATAACCACAACGCACAGATCTGAGGTTGAATGAGAAACAAAGAAGAGAAGAAAAAATGTGTGAATGTATTGTAACAGCATGTACAAGCAAACTGTAAACAGTATTATAGCATGCAGGTATGGGCAGGACAATACCGCCCCTGCAGCTACTTCTTGGCATATAAAAGTAAATTGAAAGTAATGCATGCATGCTTGCAGATTCTGCAGAGATTTTCCTATATCAATTTACTACATCTGTTTGCTGCTTCTCATCACCGTGACAACATCTGATGTCTGTTGCAAATACAAATATTTTACAAAAGGAATCCAGCAATTTTAAACGTGACAGCAGCCCATATTGTGGCCAGATGAGTTTTTGGCTCTCTGCCTGACTTTCTGTCCTTTACTAGGTGTCTGCTGCTGACACAGCTGAACAATCCATTGTTGTTCCCTGATCTCTTAGGAATAGAAATCGAAGCTAAGTCATAGAGAAACAAACACGTGCAGATACATACATGTGCACAAGTGTGCAGTGACTTACACAATGTGTCTTTTGCTCCGCTTCACAGGGTGATTCATAGACACACCAAACTGTGATCTTGGAAAGGCAAACCTGTCACACATGCTTCAAAGTCTGATCACTGACATGAGGATTGTTTAAACACCGAAATATGAATAGCAGCCTTCATCGAGGTGGATTAAAAAAAACAAACTCTCTGCTCAAACAGAGCCACTGCATGCAGCCGCTTGCTCAATGCTCTAATTCAATTCAACCATAATCATGGTTGTACTCTCTCACCTACAGACATGTTTACATATAGATACACAAATATACATGCACACAAATGCACAGTCATGCAGAGGGAAAGCTCAGAAACTGGTAAGATAGTCACACCTCACCTTTGTGGGCTGCAAAGTGACTCCAAACTCCAATGTGTGAGGTGTGCATCAGTCTTTCCTCTCCTTGATCTCTTTCTCTCCCTTTCTCTCACTCACTTCTCAACCTATAGTCATCGCGTGGCTCTAGTTAAGCTCTACTGCAGTGAGCTAAGGCAGAGGGAAAACGGAGGGAGGGAGGGAGGGAGGGAGGGATAGAGGGACAACTCAGTCCTGCTCAGACTGATGAGAGAAGCTTCCAAAAACACCCTCAGGAGAGAAAAGATTAGAACACTTTGCTCCACTAAAATTTTAACTTTCTCACCACTGCGCTGTTTCCATTGATTTCTCTTTACTAGGCTCTTTTCTCTTGCGTTCCTTTTTCCCCAGCAGCTTTTAAAGTTTTCCTAGAACCCACTTTTCATGAGATTCATGAGATCAGAAAACTAACCACTCTCTTTTTAAATTCTTGCTTTCTCTCGCTCTTTCTGCTTCATCCTCTCGCAAAAATATTTCTCTAGTTCACTCTCTCCCTGCTGTAGTCTGATTATCTAGAGGTCTCTCTCTCTCTCTCTCTGGTATGAGCATTTCTATCCATATAATGCTACCTCACTCTCATGCTCTGTTGTGCAGCTGTATGATGAGGGAGACACACCTGCTATTATTAAAGAGTGTGAGTATGTGTGTGTGTGTGTGTGTGTGTATGTGTGTGTAGTAGGGAGCTCTGTGTAAGGAAAAATAAGGAATCCTTTTGGAGTCCATACTGTTTCAACTGTCGTCTGGTTTCAGGAACTGTTAAACTGAGACTATAAATCTATGGTCTACTGAAGGTATTTAATAGATGATTTGGTGAAATGCACAGGTCAGCTCATGGATGCCTGACCGCTGCATGTGACATTGTGTAATATGGCCTTCCCAGCTGCAACACATGCACGCACACACACCTTTCACTTTAATAGCCTTGACACTGTCTTTCCAGAATGTGAGGAATGCACTATGCGTATTGGCTGGTGGGTGTGTCCACTAACCTATTGGGAGTCCCCCCAGGGATCATGAAGGAAAGGAAGAGGGTGCAAATAAAATAAGACTAATGTGGCTTTGAGGCAAGCTGTCAGACTTTACCAAAAGTCCAGCAAAGGGTTGTCCTAAATTCACAAGAATATCCTCATCATCTTTATTACTGCATGTTCTCTTAATTTACACTTCTAGAGAAAAAAGTTACAGGGTCAAGAGGAGAAGAGTATATCCAGTCCAGCTCTTTGGTCATCTAACCTGATCAAGAGAAAAACCAGAGCAGTGCTGACACCCTAACCATGACCCTGAAATACAAGTTTTCACAACACATCCCAGTCCTGTTGAGAGTTTGTACTGGAAGACCAGATTACATTTTCAGTAAGTGCCATCATGATGATCCTAATCGTCAGTTTGGCCCCAACACACATGGGATATCTTAACTATGGTTATCAGCTGCATCCTCAACATGCATAACTTTGCTCACACGAACTCCCTTCTCCCTACTCCACTGATGACTGCTTTGCTAGCCCTTGCTTCATTTCTGACTCACTGCTGATGTCTCTCGCACTCCCTGGGACATTAATACTACTTGAATAAGTGACGGGGTTTATAACAGAAAAGCACAGAGTGTATGTGTATGTATGTGAGTCAGTGCTTTAATTATGAGAAAATTCCTGTTTACAGGCACAGGGACCTTGACCTATGAGTCATAGTCTTTGAGAATCTGGACAGCTTCCCTTTCACTGATGGATGGTCATCCCTCACTCCCCCAGAGTCTTCCCAATTCCTAGTCTAGTTTAAAACATTCCTATTTCTCTCTCATCTCATTCAGCAACATTTCGAGAGGGTTTCAGCTCTGTCATGGATCCTAATTTGCTAAGACCTAACAACTGTTCACATATTTAGGCCAGTATCCCAAATGTCTGCATGTACAGTACAGTTTGTGTCTGTCAGTCTTTATGGTTTGTGTGATTGTCTGTGTTTGCCTGCATGCCAGGATATCCACATGTAAATGCATTATACATAATAATTTCTATAGAGCTCTATAGTGTGGTTCCGGAAGTAAAAATTCCATTCATTTTCTCCATAATAATAATCCAGGATTTGGATTATTAGCCATAATGTCAAAACGAGCTACGAGATTGTGAAACAGAGATTTATGCCCCTGTAGAAGCCACAAGTCTATATGATATCAACCTTGTTTTAAGAAAAACATGTTTTATTCACAATGTCATGGTAAAGTACAACACTACCCACAATCCTAAGCATAACAGCGACATCTCTGATTGGTGGAGCTCGCCGTTACCGTGAAAATGGTCTTGTCCCCGCCCGGGCCACATCGCTACCTGGATGTGTGATGGCTAGACGAAAAAAAGGGGACACGCCGAATCTCTATGAGCCGCAGCCGAGCCGTGAGATTCAAGAATTTATTGTTTTTTTCATATTCAAACTGTACACAGTTAATTTCTCGCATAAAACAGTCTGAGACTGTCCCGGGTGGGGAAGGGAGGGAGGAAGCCAGTTCAGCCTGCTGGAGAAGCTGCTACAGTGCGTAGTGATGTGCCCCGGCCCTGGGCAAGGGAAGGGAGGAAGGGAGGGAGGAAGGGAGGGAGGAAGCCAGTTCAGCCTGCTGGAGAAGCCGCTACAGCGCCTGTCTCCTTACCTTGCCCTTGACCTACGCGCTGTAGCAGCGATGATGCCGAATCTTTAGATGAGCCGCAGCTGAGCCTCGCATGATTGAACCACGCTTATAGTTAGATAAAGTTGTGGGGAAATGAGTGGTGAAATAGCAGACGAAAATTGTAAAAGGTTTCATTACATTACATGTCATTTAGCAGACGCTTTTATCCAAAGTGACTTACAATTGCTATATATTTCAGAGGTTTTGCTATATATTTCAGAGGTTCCAGGTACGCCTCTGGAGCAACCAGGGGCTAAGTGTCTTGCTCAGGGACACATTGGTTGATGTATCGCAGTGGGAATCAAACCCGGGTCTCCCACACCAAAGGCAGGTGTCATATCCACTGCGCCATCACCACCCCACCTGTTGTTGCCTGCTGCTACTACGGTAAACTCCCGATCTAGATTCTAGAATTGATTGCTTTTTTCTAGGGCTGGACCCGAATATTCGAATATTCGAATATTCGAATATTTGTTCGGTGGGTTGGTATTCGATTTGAAAATTTGACATTCGAATATTCTTTTTTTTTTTTTTTTGCACAACCTGGCAAGCCCCTCCAAACGGTTCTCATTCGCGCTTGAATATGTTCGAAATATAATACTCTCTTTTACAATTTTCTTATATAGCCTAGCCATTTTAATAGGATGAACAACCCAACCTCGTTATACTTAATAAATATATTTGCTTCTTCTTGGACTACTAAAGTGTTCCTGCTAATGGGAGTATTCTCTGGCTAGAGCACAGAACAGCGCAGTTTGCATGGACAGAAGTGCATGCCTGAGCTTGTATTTTGGGTTAAGCTGCGTTGCTTTGACATTTTGGAAAATAAAATAATAGAAACAAAATGTATCATCCTTTTTACCCGTTATTATCAATCTAAATTAATCTACTGCGAAATATAGGAGACTTTGAGATTTTACTGGGACGTCACGTCACATGCCCCAGTTAAAACGCCCATGAGTTACCGTCACGATTCAGCGAAAAGAAGACAAAAATGCCGAAGACTTCATCTGTGTGGGAGAACTTTAAATTAAGTGAGGACAAGACAAAGGCAGAGTGTCAAATATGCAATTTGAAACTGGCCTACCACAACAGCACATCAAGCTTGAGAAATCACCTGAGTTCTGTAAGTAGAACGAGCTGCTTTTATCCGCCATTTACATGTGATAAAAATGTGCACTTAATTTTCATGGAAAATAACGTGACTTGCGAATAGGCTACGGCAGTTAATGACGAACAGTAAAAACGTAGCCTACTGTAGCCCAACCTGCACTCCCTTGTGAAGTTGTTTGGATGAAAGGTTCTCAAAATAATCAAAATGCAAACAAACAGACAGACACATAGAGATTCCTGCCTTTATTAGAGATAATAATATGTTAAGCCCCTTCTCTCCAAAGCTTCGAATATTCGATGCTCATTACTACCGAAGCTTCGAAACTCAAAAAATGGTATTCAGACCAGCCCTACTTTTTTCGTCTGCTATTTCACCACTAAATTCATTTCTGAGACTGTTTTATGCGAGAAATTAACTGTGTACAGTTTGAATATGGGCAGTTTTACAAAAATTGATGGCCAATTGCACATTTGCTCCGATATGTTGTCGGACTTGGAAGCTCCAGTCTTAGGTGACAGCCAGCTGGCGGTGGCCGGGATCGCTTGCTTACTGGTCGGCCAGTAATGCTCAGAGACCCCCCTGTCAGCTGGAAGTGGTTTTAGACCCTCCCACCAGCCGTTGGGCCATGCCTCCTCATTTAAATTGACACCTGTCACTTCTAAATGAAAAGCTTAATGTTAAATCAAAATGTAAAAGGTGAATCTTAAAATGTCAATGTCAAATGTAAAACATAAAATTCAAAAGATAAAATGTCAAATTGAAAATTAAAAATTATAAAAGGCAAAGGCTAAAATAAAATGATTTCTTTTTTTCTATTTGAGATTTTAATTTAAGTATTTCCATTTAAGCTTTTACATTTCACATTTAATTATGGCATGATTTTTCCTAGTAGCGTAGTAAAAAAATACTATTTTTAATTTGATCTTGCTTCGTTTTCTCTTTGGACTTTCAATTTTAATTATGAATAAATATATCCTCCATATCATGGTTCTGCTAGAGGAAGGGTCAGGGAATCACTAAATTCATCAGGCTTCATCCTCTGGGGCCTGTGCATATCTGTCCAAAATGTAAGGGCAATCATCTGATAGTTTGTGAGATATTTCAGTCAGGACTAAAGTGGTAGACTGACTGTAAGCGAACCTACTGGTCTCTTGTTCGAGTTACATCTGTAATTTGAGAGACCATGATCACCAAATCTGGCATAGTGACCATCGGGACAGATATACATGTGATGTAGTCTGATGATTACTAGAAAACAACATTTCCTTAAATCAGGAGTGGGGGCTTTTTTATGACCCCTAATCTAGGAGGTTGGATGTTCTCTAAGCGCATCATTATTTACTCTGCTGGATATGATCCCAGAGGACCTCAGGTAAGGGGAAATGTTTTTGGAATGAGTACCATGACATATAGTGTCCATACACACTCATTGGAAACTCTGTATTCCAGTTCCAGTTAAGAGTAGGGCTTATGAGCATCTGCAGGGGGCATGACAAGGAAAATAAAGGATGACGGTGGTGATTGGAAAAAGAGGAAAATGGTGGGTTGTTATTTCATGAAGTTGAGGTTTGGAAACATTCACAACAAGTAAAATCATTTAGTCATCACCAGTAAGGTTTGCTATACAATGGCACAGGGCAGAAATACATTCCTGTAAAAGCGATGAAGTGAAATCACTGGAAAATGAATCAGCCTGGCTTGTCTTGAAATATGTCAGTGAATTTAACATTCTTAATGATAAAACAAGCATTGTTTGGCTTCTTACCGAAAGACTGACCTCCCAGTTTGAGTCACATTTGATACCCCAGTCTCTTTTCTCCTGAAAGTCACCTCCTCAGTCCCCAAAAACCCACATAATATCCAGATCTTGTATGTCTTTTGGTGTCTAGAACACCTACTTGTCTGACAGCATTTATCCCAGTTTAATACTGATCAACACCTACTCTACAGTCAGTCTACACAGTCTAAATATCACACTACCACAGGAAGGTGCTTCTATGGATAAAAGCCTGAAGGTGACATAATGATTTTGACCTTATCATATCACTTCATACAGGTACACTGTCAGATCAGCATATACTCAAAAAACTCTTTATAACAGGGCCCACTTAAGGAGAGGGGGAAAAATGGGTTACAGAATGATGAATTACTCAAAGTCCACCCTGATGAACCATAGATAAAGAAAAATACGAGTATAGCCCTCTAGGTATAAAACATGCATGTGCGTCACATGGGTGATTTCAGCAGATAATGACTGGAATCTAAGCCCAACAGCAATAAATTCTTCGCTGGGTGACTAAACTAAAAGGCAAAGGAGTTTTTCTGTGAAAGAGCATGTGTGAGAGAGAAGGAAAGAGCGAGTGAGAGAAAGAAAAACAGAAATTGAGCCAGAGAAATCAAAAGTTCTCCCATTGGCCTTTGCTTGCAGTAACACCTGCTCCTACTATCATTTGCCGCAGGAGACAGGCATACGAGTTGATGCAGGCAGTGGCTGGAGAGCCATGCATCATAACACTACAGCACACACCACATCGTAGCCCCGCAAGAATCTACTGTATGGACCACTTATATATTTAGATTTTAAGCGTAGTAGCTGTAGTTTAGCTATGACTTCACATGACTGACAGTTCATAAACAGTGACTTCAATATCCATCTTTATGACTTATGAATGACCTGAAAAAAAGCACTGCAGTGTCAAGAGAACAGTGGTGGAATGAAGTATGAACAGGTCTTGTTTTTTCAACAGTCGCATTCCCTGAAGCTAGAGGTTTGTGCCTCCAGATATATATATATATATACATATCTTATAAGTTATAAAAGAGATGGAGAGACTCTTTTCCCATGCTCACTATATGATATATGCTCACTAATGACATACAAAATGTCATTAAAAAAGGACAACTTATGGAGACGTATATTAGCCATGTATTGTAATCAGAGCCATCTGACACCATTGTTCTCATTTTCGTTGTGATTCACACAAGTGCTGCAGCAACTGATCTTTCCAGCTCAGGATGGAGTGGCATATATGCACTGGTACAGGGGATCTGTCTTCTCTGTGGGGTACAGTATACTGTAACATCTGTATCACTCCATATAATGTATGTACTGTAACCACAGACAGTCAGAAAGCTTGGGAGAACTTCAAAAGATAAACAGAGAAGTTGTGAGCAAAAGAAAGTGAAGGTGAACTCAAGGAGTAGAAGGGTGGAGTAAAGAAGCAGAGAAATGTGGGGGTGCAAGGGAGCTTCCTAGATTTGAACACCACATGAAAGGGCAACTTGTACTCATTCTTATGCTCATGACAAGAAATAAGAGTACCACAATAGGTGATTCAGATTTTGTGTGTAAGAAAATGTTTCTTTTCTTAGGTACATATTACACTACACAAAAAAATGACTGTAATGCAACGAATGCCTTTGTGGTCAGTCTACACAATTATATTTCCCCTTTGAGTGTAGCCGTTCAGAGCAGCTACTTCGTAGTAGCAGTTGACCATAGTTCACATAGTTTGGAAAGTGGAACAACATACTGTAGATCTATGTTTATATCTGTTTACCTGGCGATTTTTGATATGAGGGATAAAATGATCGCCACTATAACTTTCCAGAATTGTCATGTCCTTCCTCATAGCATTATTGTTTACTATGCAGTGTTTGATGATTCTTCAAACATATGGATCTACAACTCAAACCAGCCTTCCTGGATTGTATTCATTGTCTCACTGAAACCTGAAGCAACACGCACCAACAAATGCAACCCTTTGCATTGTTTTTTTCCCCTCAGCGCTATTTTTGGTCTGAACGCCTGGTAACTCTATGTTACTACTTATCTCCTAAATATTCCAAATGATACAATCTCAGTTCATGCTTTTCATTAAATGGAAATTCTAAATAAGTAGGCCTACATAGCACTGAACATAAGTTGCACTCAAGTTACACCATCTAAAGTACGACCTACTCTCTTTTTATAAACACACTGCAATGACCTATAATACCACAGAAAAGTAGAGCACAACCTGCAAAAATAAAATAACACGAGTACAGCTACAGCATGGTTTAAAATATTTTTGGTTCCATAAATTCCCTAAAAAACATTTATGTAACCAAATCATGCAACTTTAAGTCCACAAAGTCCAAAACAAAGATCCTGAATACTACTGAGATGTCAAGAAAAGTCTTGTAGTAACTTAGAGCAGTTTCCTAAGACACCTACAGTCTGGCCTTTGGACCACTTGCAGTCACTTTATCTGCCCCCTACTATGTTGTGGGGGTGGGTTGCACAGGATGGGGATGAGACAGGATAGGATGAGGACGTGCAACCTAAATATGGCTCTTGCAGCCTAGGCCACAGGGAGACAGAGAAGGGGACCACAGACCTCGGTAGCGTACAATTATCCAAAACAAGAGAGTCAAGCCAACCTCCTCTCACTGAGACTCACGACAAGAGCATAACAGAGTAAAGCCAACACAATATTTTACTGTCTTTTACCCCCTGGATCACATAAACAGATCTGTGCATATATGCAGATGTGTATGTCTGTATTTGTGTGTGTACTACACACACATATGCCTATAAACAGACACAGTTGTATATACACACACATTATAATCCACTGAGTTTACCTCTCTTTATACCACTTGGAAGGTATTTTATGTAAACATATATCAACACAGCTAAATGCATCTCACAAATGTCTTATCATTAAGGCCCTTAGGCAAATAGCCAAACTCCAATTACACCTTGCTTAAACATCTGGGCATGCACAGTGTAGCACAGTGCTTGCCCAACTTTTTACAGTACCCATACCCTTTCAGACATTTAACCTCCAGCTACCACATTCTTGTAAGATTTGTTTTTTTTTCGCGTAACCCCTACGTCACTTCGTGCACCCCAGTTTGGGAACCAATGGTGTAGCATATGGCACAGAAGATATAAGGGCTCCTCTGCCTTTGGAGTGAATTACTGGAAGTCAAAATGTGAAAGGCTGTGAAAGGAGCTGGCAGCTACTGGCATTCCTTCGGACTGGGGGCCTACAGAGGGAGACAACACTCGGACCTGCACTGCACAAGTACTCATGCTTGCAGCTCTACCTGAGAAGCCCACACAAGTGCCATAGCTTATCCCTGTGGTGACACATTATTTGCATAGATGCAGTGCATCAGATCAGTAGCGTTCCATTCCACATCAGACATGGAGGAGATCCAGCTTGATGCATCTAGGCTGGACAAGCTTGAGGAGGCTCAAACTTTTGAGGAGGCCCAGGATGGGAAAGAGATCAAAGGCCCGTCGGCACGCTCTGCTGTGTATGCCGGCTGGACTCATGAACATGTTACAGATGAGCAGAGGCGCCAGAGAACCATCTGGGGTTATATAATGGTACAGAGTTCAAGGCACAATACTGTGGACATAGATAACACAATGGAGAAAACAGAAATGAGTGAAACTGGTCATTTATGGGACAGCTAATTCTTTATGGTACAACTAGTTGTTGTTTAATTGTTGGTAACAATTACTTCATAGTAGCAGTGAGGGTGTAGATGGTCATTAAACTGGTCAATAATGACAACTCTTTGTGTAAACGAGCAAGAAACTAATTAATCATTTGCATAAATTTGCTGACGTGATACTGACAAAAGAATATAGTCATCCTTCTATCAAAACATTTTCTACATATGTAGTATATTCGGCTTGCAAATGATTTCAACATCAAAATGGCAAATCAGAATAAATTAATGTGTATTAGCAAATCTGTTAAAGTAACTTTTAATGCGTTTTTTAATTTGCGTTTCTCACTTTTTCACTCAGTGTTTCGACCTGGCTGTCGTCTCCAATCCTCCTTGTATGTCCAATTAAACATGGTTACAAATTCACATTCCCACTTCCTATATTTTGAGACTCTAAACAGGAACGCCTTAAAATACATATTGATCTAATCTTGTAATCCAAGTAAGAACAGATGCAATTTGACTGAGTGATATCTAAAAATAAGCTGCAGATCCTTGGTAAATCTTGTTCAGAACATTCATTGCATCATCTTTATGTTCAGCTTCATCACATTTTGCAAAACAAACAAAGCTTATGTACTGTCATCATAGCACTTAAGGGGAAATTGTGATGAGGGTAAGATAGGCACATGACATGTGAATGCTTTGTTTGACAGACCATGGACCTTTGCTGTAGCACATAATTCTTTCATTTATAAAGTATGTGTAAGTGTGGACAGTACTAAGAGAGCCAGTGAATTACTGTGGTTGTTAGCATGTATGTCCCTGTACATGTGCAGAAAGTAGTGATGATCTCACCTTACCGTGGAAGCAATATAGCAAGAATATCTTAACAAGCCCTAGCTTGGGGTTGATGGTATCGTTCATATCGTGTCATCTGAGGAAATGAATGACAGCAAGGAAAGGGGAGCCTGTGAAAAGGGTTTACAGGTCATGGTAACCAATTTAAGTTTAAGTGGTGATAGGGATTGGAAACCATATTATAAAAAAATAAATATCACACGTTAAAATGTAATTTAACTTTCAGAGGTGCACTAAGTATACCCAATCAGCGACCAAAGAAACAAACGAAACACTTGCAGTTGGTAATGGTTAGGGTGTGAGGGCAAAGTAGTAGCTATGGGCTTGAAAGTATGTTTTTTGAAGCCAGTAATCTCAGCATGGTACAAAGACTTTTGACCTTTTAATAACGTTTTTAAACAAATGCTGTACATAGACCAGCAAATTCGCTTTTGGCCAAAATATTGCTTCCTCATTAAAGAAATGTAACTCATCAGCTACTGTAATAAACAAAATAAATCACAAAAAAGGATGTTACATACGTTGTTTAAGGTGAAAAAAATGTCAAGATCTTGTCGACACAAAATGCAAAATGCCACTAGTTGAAGGCAAGGCAAGGCAAGGCAGCTTTATTTGTGTAGCACAGGGCAATTCAAAGTGCTTTACATAAAACATTAAAGAGCAGTTGAAAACAATAAAAAATAAAAAATATGAGATTTTAGGATGCTAGTGTGGGATAATGTATAAGCCGTTGCTCTATACATGTAATCCACCCGCAATCTTTGCCGTTCCCAGAACGGCCGGTCCCAGTGGTCTTACTTCGTAATTCTCTTTATATGCTTACATAGATTGTCATACAGTTCCAATTTTCAAAAATGTAACTTCAGTAACAATTACAAATATAAAAACAGATAAAATATGAGAATAAAAGTTACAGTGCAGTATAAAAAATGCCTTGATTTAAAAGAACTGAGAGTTGCGGCGGACCTGCAGTTGAAGCATAAAGATGTAAAGTTCTGCTCTTCTAACTACCGCAAAACTAAAGATAAATAATATGACCGACATTTCTAAGGCCTGTAGTATATTTGTCTTATTATAAACAAGTGTAAAGTGGGAAACTAGAGAACCAAGATAATCTTCTTCAGTTCTAGTTAGTTATTAAACCCTGAAACGTCTCTATTGGCCAGGAATATGAAACTGACACTCATACGATGGCTTGCTAAGAAAATGTGAACAAATACACAGCAAATCAATGTTAACATCACTGCTTCAACAAACATGTTTTCTATCTAATTCACTATGGTGTTTTGCATTCATATCACAATATATATTCATTATATAGAGCCATTACACGACTTGCTGGTTACTGAAGACAGAAACAAACTCAACCAGAAGGTCTTGTATTGTATATGTGCTACAGTTACATTTTCAGTGGTTAAACATTTTTTAATGAAGGGTTGGGGTCAACGTGCTGCAGTAGGCTTTGAAGGTACTGTCTTGCAGGGGCGTTGGCTTTGAGTCACTACAGTAACTCCCAGGCTACAGGTCATTCATTCAAATATCTAAACAAAACGGAACAAAGTCAATAATGTATGTCTAGGCAGTCATTATATTCCTCTTCTACATTGCTACATTCAGCTCACTAGAACGCAGCTCTCATTGCTGTATTACTCACTGTGGTCATCTTGTAGTTCGTAAAATCAAAGTTGCATAAAGTCTGTAATTTTGGAGACATATAATTTACCTGTTTAAGTTTAAAGCTAAGGGTTAACCCTTGGTATAAAACTATGCATGAGTTAACTTCCTGCTCTGAGTAATGCAGTGGAAGTATTTTCAACATTGTTGGGGTTTGGGTGACGGTGAAGACCGAGCCTGGAGGGGTCATCTCTGGGATACACAATCCTTAATTAACCTACAACAGTGTTTAAAGATGGCCTGGAATTTCCTTTAAAGATACGTAGCCTGTGAGGCGTAAAACAGAACCAACAAGCTGGATTTATGTTCACACATGGCCCAAAAATAACCTCATAAAGCTCTATTTCAAGGATGTAAAGAAAACCGCTGGCTTGGTTAAAATGACTTAAATACATGCATTCAGTGAGCTTGTGGAAAAAGTTACTCATCTGGACACCCTGCTCATTTAAGGCACGATCTTAACAAAGCAGAAAAGCAAAAAAAAACAACTCTTGTGTCTGAATGGGGCTTGAGGAAGATCCTGGTGGGATGGATAAGATGCCTCTGCTCTCTTGAAACTTTCAGGGAAAGGAACTTGTATGTCAAATTTGGGATATTTAGATAACAGATGCTTTTAAGAGACACACTTTTTTAATCTAATAAGTTCCATTGTTAGATGTGAAATAACTAAACGCAGAGTTTGCAGAGTGGTGGTGATATAGTATTGAATATTTGAATGCCTATATTGTGTTGAATTTCAAAGGAATGGAAAAGTTTAAACAACAAAGTGACCCTTTAGCAAGTACTTAGGGCAAACGTCAATATAGTTTCAGTTGACAGTGAATTTTCACAAAACTAGATTAGTCTTTGAATATTTTGAAGATAAGGGGTATTAAATAAAATCCCTGATATGTTTCATGATGACATATCCCTGATATGTTTCATGATGACATATGATGTATTCATCTCTGTGCCACAGTTCAGAAAAGAGAAAGTGTAACTGATTAATTAGGCACAAGTTCTTATGTGCTCCACAGTGTAATGTAGGTCAGAGATCCACACCCCTCTTATACTAATAAACCACTTGTCTGTCACTAGCAAGCATTAGACGGGAGTGGCAGCCTGCACCTCCAGGCATGAAACTGGGTCCTATACCCTCAGGTTTGCACGCCTTGTGACCCCCAGAAACACTCTCGCCTGTCAATCACCCAGCATGCTCTCAAGGAGGGGAGGGTTAGTGAACAGGGAGAACAAACACAATATCAAAACATCCGACAGGTTAAACAGACTCCCCTAAAAAGAGCCTCTTCTGGATGGCAAACATTAAATACTACATATGTTGGATTGACAGACGCTAAGACCGCAGTTACAGATGTCAAAAACAGGACAGGTAAGGATTAGAAGGTAAACTGCCAGTAGAAAGTGTTACTATGGATAATGATAGGTTTAGGTAGATAGAAGTATAGAGTATCATTCTCACTATGGCTGACCTTAAAGATCCAAACATGTCTCAAACAAACAACGTTTATATCAAATGGCATTCCCATCAGCTGTACTTTGTGTTTAGTGCTATAAATGTTAGCATGGCAACATGCTAAACTAAGATGGCGAACGTGGTAAACATACCTGCAAAACATCAGCATGCTAGCATTGTCATTGTGAGCATGTTAGCATGCTTACATTAGCAGCTAGCATACAGTAGGTGTAGACTCATGGGCTGCATCTCATGGCCCTCATTTGATAGTTCCTCGACTCCTCGGTCCTCGGCTGAACCAAAAGTTGTTCTGTCCCTCCTAGGTGAAGGCCGTCTCGAAACTCTTATTTCTGCCCCGAGGAGCGTGCATCGAGGAGGGATCATCGAGGAGCTATAGGCGAGGATACACCAGAGCAGCCTTGACGGAAGCCGTGCAGCTGCAGGAGTTGCTTACTCCGCCCAAACAGTTGACGAATTCATATGACGCTTCAGAGGAAAGGACGTCACATACACACACAAAACACATTTGCTCGTTCCTCGTGTCTCTCCCGTGCCTCCTCGGTGGGAGGGACTAAGACGTGAGGAAGGGAGGCAAGTGGAGGACTCGAGGAGGCAATTCAAGGGCTATGAGATGCAGCTCTAGTCTTGTTAAGGCAACGCAAAGCACTTGGTTAAGGTTGGGAAAGTGGAATATAGTTAAGGTTTGGAATACTTGATTAAAGTTAGGGAATGATCAGGGTCTTGGTTAAATACTGGAAAGGTCAACACTGACTTGAGACATTAGACAGGGAAGGTTGAAATGGGTCCACCCCCAGCCATTGGCATGTATTTCTATTGATAATATGAATGTAATTCCAAGAAAATACAGGGGCTGCGTTTTCTCACTGTTTCCCAGAGAAAGGAGTGGTTATGTATTCATTTTCTCTTGTGAGAATCATCAAATTATTATTGCCAAGAAATTGGTGTTTTACAAAGCAGGATAATTCTCCTGCTTCCCTTTAAATTCTGGAGAAAACAGCTATAATGACTCATTCACACATGTACTTATATTACTTTATTCACACCAGTTATTTGAATGATTTATGCTCAAAATCAATCAAACAAATCCACTAATCCAGCCATGAACCTTTACACCCACACCTTATCAGCTGACCGGAAATTTTCACCAGTGAAATGAATAATTTGCATTCTTTCTATCCTTTCCCCCTGTTTATAAACTAAACACATTTTTCCATAGGCCCCAGTTACCCAGCATTACCTCCATCAATTACTCAGTCCCAAATTACACTCTGTCGTACGCTTATCCTTTGGGATACAAGTCGCATTCCTTGTATCTTATTTACTCTTCCCAGAAAGCCTCTTTATCACCCAGATACCTGTCTACCATCCTCTTTTCTCCAGTGATGTATGCCCCGTGTTGAGGTCTGTTTTTTTTTACCTTCTCTTTGAAATGAGGTCTAGGGTAGTGATGGCCTCTAGCTAATGTGGACATACTGCAGTTCGGATGTCATACTTTCCAGCAGAGCAGGCTATTAACAACCATTTTTCTCATGATTTGTCTCCAGAATATGGCTTTTATCGTAGCTGCACAAGGCATTCCTTCCGATGTGTGTTTGTGTGTGTGTTTGCATACATGTGAGTGTGCATATGCACAGTGTTTATGTGTGTGTTTTCATCTGCAAAGGTTTGCATTAATAAAAAGGTACACATGTTTTAGAGTTTGATGTTTTTTCACTTTGTGTTTTAATGTTAGATTTATCTTGAGCTAATCTCCATCATCCTAGAAACCTTGACCATGAGGGAGGCCCAGATACTCAATCATTCACACCCAAGAGCGTGGAGTAAGAGAGAGAGTGAGGAGACTCTGAATCTGTTGTACTGGTTTACAGTTTATGTCCTGTCCCCTGGACCACCACCTGAAACACATCCATTATATCTCCCCCCTGTTTGCTAAATCCCGGCAAAAATTCCATGATATCATTTTCATAAGCTATGAATCACCCCACGCTGTCACACCATTTGACATAGCTTCAAATGTTTATCACAACTTTTTCATTTTCACCCAAATAAACAAGAAAAAAAAACTTTACCAGCGAAGGGAGTCAGTTTTTGTAAAAATGGAAAGGTTTAGATAAAAATATATTTTTTAAGACCTCACAGACCTCGCAATTATACATAATGGTAATGAGGTAATGGGAAATATCTAGACCAAAAAAGTGTGTGCAGAGAAGCTGTCAAAGTTTGAAGACCTCAGAGGATGAATCACTTGCTGTTAAGAGATCTCGGGGCACAATAATGGGGAACATCCCCAGCTGAATCCTCTTGCACCTCCTCTGGGGAAAATTTGGAACAACTCTTGGATACAGTGGAAAATGAATTAAAAAAATTGTTCCTTCATACTTCCATACATTACTTACTGTTTGGAAGTGTGGGAAAACACTTACAAAACGAACACTGAACCTACTATAACTTAATATATTCATCCTTCAAAAGAGAGCCTTAAGAATTGTACATAAAACCACTTACAGAGCACCAACTAATCCACTTTTCATCAAACTAAAAGCACTAAAATTCAGAGATATTGTTGACTTTAAAACTGCACAAATGATGTACAAAGTAAATAATCAACAGCTATCGAACAGTATCCAAGGGTTGTTTCAAATGAGAGAGAGCAAACATCACTTAAGAGGAACTTTTGTATTTCAAAGGAAACTTATAAGAACAAATGCTAAATATCACTGCATCACAACCAAAGGAGTTAATTTATGAACAGCTGCAGTGAAGAGATGAAATCATGTACAACAATGAGCAATTTTAAGAGACTATTTAAAATGAATATATTGAATGGATACGAAAAGGACTCGAGGTGTTAGTATTGTATACTAACTGTATGGTTCCTGGGCTTATATACTAAGTCTAGTTTGGATGGGTTATTATTCGGTTTGATATAGATAGACGGAAATGAAGAAGACAGATGGGAAAGAAAATAAAACAGTGTAAATGTGTGCGTTTATACATGTATGTATGCATCTGTGTCTCTGTGTATGCATTTGTTTATGTGAGTGTAGGTAGGGAGATATACGGTGTATGCGTATGTAAACACGTATAAATAAGTGAAGCAAATTGTTTTATATTTAACTAAAGGATAAAAATAAAAAAAGGGGGTAGGACCAGAAAACTTCTTCCTACTCCTTTTTGAACATTGGGTTTTCTTATTTGAATCACTTACAACAATTTTGGAAGATTGTGCTGAGATGTACACTACCGGTCAAAAGTTTGGGGTCAGATTACATTATGTGCTTACATAATTGCAAAAGGGTTCTCAACTGTTGTAGAAAGAAGTGGCTGATCTTTAATGCAATACCTACATTGTCCATTATCAGCAACCATTCATCATCATTCATCAATGTTCCAAAGGCACATTCTGTTTACTAACTGATATCATTTTAAAAGGCTAACTGAGAAAACGTTGGAGAACCCTTTTGCAATTATGTAAGCACATAATGTAATCTGAAAACTGCTGCCCTGGATAAAAAAACAATGCAATTGATCTCAGCTGGTATTCTGTCTATAATGGAGTGGAATGGAAATTTCACCCCAAGCTTTTGCCCGGTAGTGTACATGTCCTTATTTATCTGTTATTTAAATTTTATTATATATATGCATGTATTTTTTTTACATGTTCAAAATAAACTACAAACCTCCTACAACAAAATATAGCATATGAAAGAAGCAAACATTGTAACATGGCTGTGCATAAAGCAGTTAAAAACTAACAGTCTAGTTTTACTGCGGAGACCTAATAGCCTGGGGGGAATAATAAATCTGATGAATTTGGTGAGTAGGGAGAAGGATCCTGCATTAGGGGCAGAGCATGGCTAAGTCTTAGGGAGAGCTAAGGAGCCAGGCTTAAAAGTGTCCTCACTGCCTCTGACGTTCTTTAACCTCTTTTGCGGCTTCGAAACCTCATGTCTTTGGCCTCGAGTCACTCTCTATTTATGCAAGAAAATAAAGAAGAGAACGCTGCCCCTCCTAAATCTGTAAACTGCAATTAAGCTAAATTCCAAGTTTATTTCCAAATGCCGTCCTTGCTCCAGACCATGTGAGAGACTTGAGTCTAAAATTATCACACTTTTGGTCAGGAGGCCAAGGCGAAGCCAGCGCTAGGACTGTCTTCTCACAGGCCACAGGATCACAACAATGCTGTGGATGGCTGAAACTATTGTAATAATAATTTGGATTGAAATTAAAACTCCTTGTAATACATCTTTTGAAGGAGCCACAAGAAAGTATGATAAAATGTGACTAGATGACACAGGGTTCACAATGTTTCTAGAGTGCAGCTATAGATGCTGCTTATGCATTCAACAAGACAAAAAGAAAACAGAAGTGAAATGTAGAGACAATGTAATGACATCTCGATAATTAAATGAGTTATGTTTTATGTTCACTCAGCCCCTTGAAAGACAAAGGACTTGTGCAGTGAGACAGCTTAACTAAGGGCATCATGTCGGTTTAACTGTTTTATGTTAGCCCTTCTAACCAAAGGTCTGACGTCTGGAGGCAAACAAAACGCAGCCCATGCACCCCAGCACATCTCTCTCTCTCTCTCTCTCTCTCTCTCTCTCTCTCTCTGTCTCTCCATCATGTGTTTACACGTTGGTAGAGTAAGTGACAGGGCTGTAATCGGAAGTCTACAACCATGTCATTTGGAAGACTGTTGTCTTTTCCTGGGAGCGTGGTGGTCAGCTGAGAAAAACAAGATTTACATCTCGCAGGGAGGGGCAAAGGGTCAACCTTGCATTATCCCCTATTGGCTGTGGTCAGGGATGGGCGTTAACGTGTATACAAAAAGATGCAGACAACTTTTCACCCAAGGGAGAACATTTTATATCAAACACTGGGGAATCGTATAACTTGAAAACATGCAAAATAAAACAAACATATGCCATGCCATTATATACGAGGGCCTGTGTCACAATATTCCTTCTATTGTCACACAGTGTGTACTGTTTCTTTGGGAGTCACCAGTGGTTATAAACTTAAAAGGATTAGACCAGGTGTGTGTGGTTCTTACCATTAATGGCGTCATTTGTCAGTCAGCCTTTGTGTGAAAGAAAATGCCACCTATAAACAAAAGGGAGAGTAGATTACGGTAAAAAAATGGTTTATAAAATGTCAATCTGTGGTCTTGGAAAAGAAATCGGGGTATTTCTGAGGTTATTTTGTGAACTCTATATTTTTGTTTTTCTCTGTGATTGCCTTTGATATTGGAGCAGTTTTCCACTTTCAATTGGAAATAAAAAATAACAACCAGCGCATAATTAAAACTTCCTCTATAGAGTTTTTATTACAGCTTTATTTATTTCTTCACAAAATGTATTGTTTATTCTTTCTAAAACTATGAGAGGTTTACCACCACAAACCTTCTTTCACCTCCTGGAAAGAATTATACAGAGAAGAACTCTATTTCTCACAGTTTTGCCTAAACCTCACCTTTTGGTTAAAGGATTGGGACATTGCTATATAAAGTGACCTTTTCATCTGCAGCCTATGAAGTATGCAGAAAAGACAAAGACTTTGAACAGTAAAACCAAATCCATGCAAATATTTGGTCTGTTACCATCATATCTGTTGAAATGAATAAACTGGCAACACCTTAGATAACACACACCCATAATTAAAATAGAAAAGGCTCTTTGAATTGATTAGTCATGGGCAAATTGGGATTCTGCTGGCAGATGGTATTAGTCACATTTCATGCTGTCTGAAGACAATCACAAAGCAGCACATTTAAAAATATTGTAATGTTCAAATGAATGCACAACAGTGCCTCATAAACAGTGCATGCAGTGCTGTTTAGCATCTGGCATTTTAACAGCATGGTGGGAACATCAGGGATGATGTGAGAAATATTGAAAATTCATTATCAACTTCCAATACCACTTCCACTCACCAGAGGAACTCAAGAGTTGCTTAAATTCTTCATTGTGTGGAAATGTTATCAACATATTTAAAACATTTTGGATGGAAAAAGCAGCTTTTGGTTAAAAAGCATAAAGAGTCAGATGCCCCAGCAGTGCCATGCCCTGTTTTTAGATGAATCCAGCCAGACAGACATGCTTAATCCTACACAGGTTCAAAGCTCCGCCAATGCACATGTGGCCTCAACCTGAATAGAGTTACAGAGAATAAAAGAAAAACACCCAAAGAACAAAAGAAGTCAGCAGAGAGAGTGCTATGAGTAATGTATTGATGTGTGTTGTGTCTCTGGGAATTTCTACCAACCATGCGTGTATGTAAGTGTGTATTTGCAATGGTAATATATTTCATATTTCTTTGTAGGGTGTAGGTGACCTCAGCAACCCTGCAGAGTGAAACAGACACCCCTGTTGTCATTGACTGGTGACTAAGATTGGGCATCACACCATGTTCATTCCCATGACTCACACAGCTACACTACCCCCCATGAGACTCACCAAAGAGTTGATCATCCACCAACGCAGGGCGCTTACTAAGACCAAAACATCAATGAGGAGGCATTCACACAGATTTAGAAACTATCAAAGCCAGACCTGCAAATGTGCATACACACAGACACACTTTACCCACGGCCTAGGACTTCTCACAAAGTAGCCACAAGGTATTTATATCCTAAACAAAAGCATGAGTCCAGCCCTATCCATCCATTAAATGCACCATGTGAGCTCAAAGTAGACACGAAAGCACCACTAAAGCCTTTTATGATCATACTCACTGCAAGAATTCAGAAACTGTTATCGCAAATGTTTCAAAAGCAGATGCATGTGCTAAATGAGACCACAATATGCAAAGGCTCCCAGGTTCAAGGTTTGTGTCCCATTTAATTGTCCTTTGGAAATATCCTGCACCTCCATCAGGATATATACATACTGTTTTCTCTCTAGATAAGAGAATATACTAACAGGCTGAGATCATACATAGACCGATCATGTATGAAAATAATTATCCTGTATGAAGAGCAAATCTCAAAAGAGTAAATCATAAAAAGGGAGTTCTAAAGTAGACTTAAATACATTATCAGAAATACAAGCTAAACACTCACACAGAAAGACATAAGAAATATTTCTGTTCATGTTCGACAGGAGACCTTCAACATCTGCGCCGCATATTGTTCACATACCAAAGGTTCCATATGAATAATAGCCATCTTCTTAGTGGAAGGTAAAATAGTTTACACTAATAACTAATCTTTTTTTTTAATTTAAAGCTTTTTTTGCACATGTAGTGTTTGGCGTATGATTTTTATACCACAACTTTGCACTTCTGTGTTTTTGAGATTGCATCTGAGTATACACACAGCAGAACTTTGCACTTGCAACTTTTGCGCAATAACCTTGTGCTCTAGGACCACCACAGCAATGTTAGAGCATGAAGGTAAACATTTCTCAATGAATTCGGCAGGGGAAAGCCCTGCTGGAGTGTGGCTGCATCATGAAGGCCAAATAGTGCTATACTCAATCTAAACAGTCAACGTGAGAGCTGGGGGACTCTCGGAGTTCACGGTTCAGCACGGAGATGTGGAACCCTGGCAAAAAAACAAACAAAATAGATCAACAGGCTGTTTAATAACAGCTGCACACATTTTCCACTCAGCTGACATCATGAGAAGAAGATTTGGATAACCACTATTCAGAAGTCTAATTACTCTTCTTTGTCTCACTTGTTGTAGATTTATGATTCTACAAGGGAACACAGTCACTCTCATTATGAAAAGAGCATGAACTATGAAACTCATATTTCATGTTGTGGAGAGACGTTATGCTAACATCATGTTTTCCCACCACAGGATTATGTGACTTAATGCCTTTTTCACAGCAGACATTCAGTCATGCCATAGCAGGAAAAGCCCAGGTGTAACAAATAACATTAATTATGGCTTTACTCCATTCAGGTGTGTCAGTGTCAGGGCCTAGGATCTGTGCATGCTGGCTCACTGACATGGCTAACTGGGTCCCAACAATGAAACACGGACATCATTAATGTTATTAGTTCCACCTGCACTATGTCTATGACATCTCAAAATGTATGCAGCAAAAAAGGCCTATTGCATAAATTGAACATGCAATTTTCACCTCTTTGTAAATGAAAAGATTACAGTAGCTATCATAGTCTACTGAATTTCCATTTCCTTCGTTCAGCTGGACAATGTGTTCATGTTAGCCGTTTCTTGTTGGAGGGGTACTTTGTTTTGTTTTGCCCTGACAAATCTGTAGCCCATTACATATCAGTCCCATTGATGTCTTTAGTCCCTTTCCGACCGGAGGGATCTTTGCAGTTCCTAGAACATAACGTTCCTAGAACCCTTTTTTTCTCGTGTTCAGACTGGACCAATTTGGGGATTATTAACTTCCTCTGACCACAGTTCCTGTAACTCTTTCAGCTCCTACTTCAGGGCAGGGTCTTTTTCCTTTTCCCTTTTCCGCATAGGAACCCTTAGTGACCTAGCAACATCTGAAACACAGACAGTACATATTCTTCACTGTCTGTTGCATTTGCCTACGTATGCTAACTCATAAGACAAACATCACGCATTCAACCAGCTAAGTGTTAATGCTAGTTAAACTTACCCGTCGTTTCGTTTGCTTGTTGCGCTCTGCTCTTCTATCTTCTTCCATCATATTAATTAGGATCATATTAAGCTGGAGCCTTTGTCTTCTGTGTTTCTCTGTTAAGTACTCCAGCCTAGTCTTTAAACACCGCTGTTCGAACTCCGTTCCCGGTAAGGCATGAACATTCCGATGTCCTCCTCCATCCTGGTTTGTTGTTGTATGTGGCGCTAAAGTCAAGTGACGATGCTGTAAAGACCGTTGCCGTGCTTGCGTCACTCCTTTACCCCTCCTACTAGTTCCTATGGCCACTTGGCCAGTGCGAATGCAAATGGCAAAACGGTTTTGGGGGAGAGTAGTTAGTAGAACTGTTTAGAAGTGGACTGTTCCTATAACTACATTCCTGTAACTACTTGGTCGGAAAGAGGCTAATGTCAGCCAACACTAATAAGGCTGTGGAAGTGGTTGCTATAGAAGCTGATTCACATTGATAAAACGTTCATTCAAAGATATAATATGTAATATTTCCTCATCACAATGTCTAAAATCAACTATAGGCCTACCTATGTATGTATATATTTTGTTGAGTTGTATAATAATTAAATTAAATTAACCCAAATATTTCCAACAATGTTCAAACCCAGAGAAATCTGTCATTTTTTTATCAAGGACACGGACCGTATCATATAACCTTTGATCCCTGTAGTTGCTTTAACTTCTGGCAAAACACGGGAAACACCAGATGATAGGACGTGGCTCATGCTAATGCTTGGTGGCTAATGCGAACGGTAACGTTATAACGTTACAGCAACTTTCAACACGCTCATGAATTTATTTTTAGAATGATTGTTTTGACCACGGACAACAACGCTGGGCTAACCGGCGATCGAATTTGCCACATGTTAGCTACAGTAGCTGAATTTGTAGTCGACTCATCTAATGCTAAGTTAGCTAGCTAGCACAATACAAGGCCTGGAAATAGCTAACCTAAATGGAATGCAGTTGTTTTTAAGGTTATCAATGACACCTGTGTTTTTCCATCTATGACATGCCAAAATATCTGAAGGGAAATAAGTCTTTACCTGACCTATTTTTATATACTAAATCCGAGAGGTTGACAATGATTCAGAGGTCTGGAACAAGGCTGAGATTACAGTAGGTAAGGCAACTAAAATAACCATTTTAGGTTAGAGTAAAGCTAAAATTATACTTGATTTTGTCTCATGTCCGCCCAGGTCTGCACAGATGTCCAGTGGCTGCCCAAATGTATGACTGCATTTGTGCATGTGTGGACGCATCTGCCTACGCAGACACACGTTGTATTAACAGAAACATATATGTGTCCGCTGTCGGCCCTGCTGTCCACATCCATGTCATTTTAGAGTATATCAGAGCCTTAAGGATTAGGTCAGTGGTTATAACCTTACTGACTTATAATTTATAACTTACAGCCAACCAATGCGTACTTGGTCTATTACTTGCCAAAGAGTGATGTTCACTTCGACCCCTCAGATTTATCTTGTGGTTTGGAACCATGGTTTGGGTAACTCAAGGCATAGTTTAAGCTATTATGAAATACCTTTATTCACCTTCTTTTCTGTGCGTAAGATAAGAAGATTGAGATGTTTTAATTACAGCACATAAGTCCCCCTAAAACAACCAATTATTGTTTTTACATTTCTATTTGTGTACGGTAAAAGCAAATAAGATACATCATATTAATCAGTGAATTTCAGGTGTTACTAGGTGTATTTTTTAACTTTTTTTGGACAGAGGGCCTGGCTAGCTGTTTCCCCCTGCTTGTCAAGCTAAGCACCTCCCGACTCTAGGTCTATACTTACTGTACAGACATTCTTTAAAAAGCAACTCAAAATGTGGTGTAGGCTCGGGTAATGATTCAATTTGGTAATGATAAAATGAGGGAAACCTTTACTCCCATGCTGGCATCATTTCAAGTGTATTTAGTGAATCAGGATCATTAAAGAGAAAGGCACACCCATCACCCAGTGTGAACGCCACACAGGTACCACAATATTTCAACCTGCGGCTGATACAGTAGCTATGTCTCTTTCACATAATTAATCTTGAAAATGGTTCAGGTCCATGTCTCATCTCTAATGTGAGGTGATTCATTAAAAGGTATCAGTTCTGTGTTAACACTGTCCCAAAAGACTTACTGGCACTACTCTTTCCTTATGTATCTTTAATCAGGTTCCAACAGTCATTACAGAAAGGAAAGGGAAAACAGTGGTACAAAGACAGAGGAAAGGGATTGAAGTATTGATTGGGAAAATAAAACAGTAGTGCCAACAGATGGAAGGTTTTGTCACTTCCTCACTGGGTAAATAAACAACCACACCGGATGTCCCAACTTCTCATTCACCCTGCCAGCTTTTCAGTCCCACCCTCCCTCTGTTCTCTCATCCAGAGCAGAAAGCAGAACCTGTATAATTGGTGCCTTTCCCAGTCAAATACACCATCAAAAACAAAAGTCCACTTGTCATCGCCACAAGCAATGATGAATCACACAAAACACCATGCATACGAAGGCACATATCAAAAGGCACACACTAGCACACATTTTACAGACTTTCCCAACAAGTCTATCACATTATTAACAAACATCTTACCCAAGCAAAGCCAGATTTGTTTGACTCATGAGGAATGGTTACTGTTAACCTTCAAATCAACCACCAGTGACTCACCACTGTCTGGACAATTGCAGGCTTTTAATGGCCTACAGGTTTTTCATCAGCATGGGCTAGCCATGACCTTTATGTTGCATTAGCACCCCATGTGGACCAATACAATCAGAGGCATGGACCACTGATGCCTTTCTTGACGTGTTACAATATTCTTTCTGGAAACCTTCACACACACACACACACACACACACACGCACACACACACACACACACACACACACACACACCTCATTATACCTTTAATTCGGACAGTCTGATGCCCTTGCCTTCCTACACATATTCACGCCACTGTACGTCTGTTTCCGTGTGTTTCTGCTTATTGTGCAGAGCACAAACAGACGGAAGTCTAAAAGTTCCAGAACAGCGTTCGCTAATGTGCTCTGAGTTTTTATGTTCCTCTAGAGCTCCCAACACCTTTTAAGTGTCCATGACACTTCCCCTTGCCATATACATAAGCAAACAGACCTCACAGCACACACATCCCTCAGCCCCCCAAGGGCCCTAGCTGCATCTTGTGAGCTGTTTGGCTCTCTGTCCAGATAATATAAACCATCAAAACACTCTAGTCCACAAACCCAGACTCCAGCCCTCTGGCTATGCTTTGGTTAACCTCTCTATCACGCTCAAGTCTCTGGGACCTGCTGTTGTCCAGACACAAACACACAACCCACACAGCCAAAATCGTAAACATAGAGTAAAAACCAGACTGCAGTACTGCTCCAGCCAGGCGCACACCAGAACAAAAATACTGATGTTGTCTATTCGTCACCGGTTAGTCCCTCAATGTCATTGTCCATCTCTGTAGTTATAATTCCCCAAGACATAAGTAGACAACCTAGCATCTTATAATGTGTGTTTTACCGCTTTACACTACAGCTCCTGAACAGCTGAGCTCTCCATATGAGCCAGAGAATCATGGCAGAGATCTTATGTCAGACAAATGGCAAAACAGATGAATCTCTGAGGGCGCATGAGAATGAAAAGTTATTTCCTGAACAAAAAACACATACACACTAAAAACATTATAGTTATCTAGTGCCAAAGAAAATATTTGCCCAAGAAGTTTAAACATGCTAACCAGAAAGTGGGTCTGAAAGTAACTTTTCTATGAATAAGCACCAGTTTGGCTGGACTGCGTAATTTCTAAACACACAGGACTTTATCTGTCATTCTCTCCAAGTCTCTGAGTCACAACAGGCAGTAAAGCCTCTACAGTGAGGGAAACACATGTCGAGCGAAAGGTTAAACCCAAGATAGCTCTTATATAATTGCACAAGGCCTCATAAAAAGGCATATAGTATTCATACACAAAAACACATTACACATGCAATATTCATGCTATTAAACAGATGTGCATTCAGCTATCAGATGTGGTTTTGAGAAATAATTTTCCTCGTCTGTAAGGCATGTGGTGCTAGGTTTGAAAGCCCTGCATGAAGTCGGTCTGACAGCTCCCAGAAAACAAAGGACTTTTCAGAACAAGAATCAATACTGATTGGCAGTCGGAGTAGGGCAGTCACCATGCTATCTGCTGAGAGGGCCGAAGCCCTTAGTCGTTTTGTTGTGGTTGTTTGAAAGTCACGTCCTGTTGGACAGCTGTCTCGCCAGTTTCACCACTCACATCACAACCAAACTGCACTAATCCCTATTTGAATATCTACAGGGAAGTCTATAATCATTCCAAGACAGATCGTCTCTAGCGCATACGTAATGTAGCCAGTCGTGGCGTGCTTCACTGGCCTCTCCACAGCTCTCTCTTTCAGGAGTGTATTCCTGTCTCTCATTCTTAAATATCCTGTGTGACCTTTGATACTCCCTGCTCTCTTTTATTTCCACCGCTTCATCAGCTGTGTTGATTAGCCGTTCCACAACAGGGCTGTTAGAGAGTCTAGACTACTGCAGACTGAGGTGGGAGTGCATACACACCCCACAACCACACTCACACTAATGTGTAATCTCTGAGCGTGTTGTGCCCCGAGCAGCTACACTGGGCGAGTTTTGTCTGGGTGGCTGTGGTATTCCACCACTGTGTGTCATTACGGCAAAGCTAATACCACTCTGCACACCCTCAGTGTGCCAGCATAAGTATTTGTATACATACACACATGCATGCAAATACACCTCAAACCACAAGCATGCATTTACATTAGAGCTCATCCATCTTGTCAGGGGGGGGGAAAAGCTTTGAACTGCCTGACCTTTTACTACCATGCAGGCACAACAGCACACACGTATTGCTATACTCGTGAGGACTCTTTTTGACACAATCCATTTTCTATCCCTCAATCCTAACTCTCAACACTAGGGCTGCAACAGTTTTTTTCATTGTCGTTTAATCTGTCGATTATTTTCTCAACTAATCGATTAGTTGTTCTATAAAATGTCAGAACATCTGTGTTTTCCAAAGCCCAAGATGAATCCTCAAATGTCTTGTCCACAACTCAAATATATTCAGTTTACTGTCATAGAGAAGCAAAGAAACCAGAAAATATTCACATTTAAGAAGCTGGAGTCAGAGACATTTTCCTTTTTTGCTTAGAAATTACTCAAACTGATTATCCAAAAATAATCAAAATAAAAAAATTGGCGATTAATTTATAGTTGACAACTAATCGGATAATCGATTAATCTTTTCAGCTCTACTCTCAAGACCTAAATATGGTCCTCACAGACATAAAAGTACGAAAGAACTCACAAACACACCATCTCAAATTATTCAAATTAATGTGACCCTGGAGACCCTGAACCACTATTACTCAGGCACAGCGATGTTATCTGAAATTCATGAAGTGCTCCTTGTTAGCACCCTATCAACGCCTCATTTATGGACCCAGTGAGAAGAACCCCCCCCCCCACACCCCCCCTGGACTTTGAGCAGACGATCAGTGAATACAGACCGTTAGAGACCTTCATTTATTACCTTTAGGGCTAAGCAGAGGGCACAATGTGATACGATGGTGAAGGGAAGCATGAGAAGTGAAAATGAGCCATGGCTGCTCACTGAAGTATGGGATTTGTGTTGTAGGACGGTGTCATTATCAAACAGAAACACTCTAATGCATGTGAGCTCACAACACACACACACAAACACAGACACGGAGTACACATGTAATCATGTGCACTCACAGACCATGAGGAACAGTCCCGTCTTTATCCCTGTCTTTGGCAACAGTCACTTCCTCAGGATACGGACCAGTTTTGTTTAACTTCAAACACTGCCTCTCCCTGGTTCCTGCCCTGTCCTGTTCCCTCCTCTCTACCCCTCTGTCTCACTTTCTGTCTGTCTCTTAGTACCCCCCACTGTTTGTTCAATGTCCTTCTCATTTTTTTTCTCTCCTAAGAACCCAAGGAACACAAACTACAACAGAAAAAAAATTAAGAAAGGAAAGAGTGTCAAGAGGAGGAAACCACAGAGCTTTCTAATCTGCAGGAGACAGTCAGAGAGAGGGCCTGAGCTACCGTTCCCTACTGCTGACTTCCGCCTAGTCAAACCAACACCAGCCATAACTTATATCCTTACCCCAATACTAACCACAGACTCAACCCCAAATTACCATCTGCCAAGCATGACAATCTTGCAAGCCCACCCACAACTCCAGCAATGCCGCTACCTCAAAGCGGGACGAAAACCGACAACTACCACCTCTGCCACATTCAGCACACTGTAATCAACCAGGCAATTATTGTGTGTGTATGTGTGTGTGTGTGTGTGTGTGTGTGTGTGTGTGTGTGTTTCTGTGTGTATCCATGTATGCATGGTAGTGTATGTGAGGGCGTGCATGTTCATTTAAGAAACTAAAGGAATAAAAATAGCTGATGAGCAGGTGTGTGTGCACGAGAGAGAGAGAGAGAGAGAGAGAGAGAGAGAGAGAGAGAGAGAGAGAGAGAGAGAGAGAGAGAGAGAGAGAGAGGACAAGCTGCTTTTTGGCACACAAATCCTCTCAATCTTTGCCAAAGCATAGAGTCTTCTCCCCCGTAGCACCTGATAGCATCGCTGCCTCTGGATACACTATCGAACACACTCAGGTGGTGTGGCAGAAGCTACATGATCTTATCTTCCTTTGTTGGCATCTGCCAAATTTGTTATGAAGCGGCAACGGGTATGTACTGTAATAAATTAAGAAGAGGAACTGAGCTGGAAAACACTCAAATCCCACACTCATCACCCCCCTGTAGTGTGTCTATATAGAATGAGAGCAGAGTTGAAGCTGTTTGTATTGCCTTGCCACTGTGCATCATGCCAAGCTGTAATTAAGATGATTTAAGGACTGTTAAATACTGAATCAGTCTGTCTGAGCATAATGCTTACATGTGGTCGGTCACAGCAGGAAAAGCCAGTCATCTTGACAGTGCATCTGAGTGGATTAATCTATCGTGTTCTCATAATTGTTATCATTAGTGATGTCGTCATTGTGACTGTCCCCCCCTTACTCTCCAGGACAACAGCTTGGCAGCAGATTGGCTGAGATGTAGAGTAGCTAACCGGTACTAGTATTCCTGGAACTGAGAGCAGAGTGTTCAGCCTTCATTGTTTTTTTTCCCTTTGCTTCCAGCTGAACATATCCTGTTCGATTAAAGCGGGTCATTCATTCCATTCACTGAACTCAATGTTTATCTTCTGAGTCATTTTAATATACAAAGTTAAAATGGTACTGCAGCACTGAAATTTACTGTAACACAGACTCCAGTTCAGGTTGCTATAGGCAGCTATTTTGAGACATTTTAAGGAAATTATATTTAAGTGGAAGATGTAGTTGGAGAAAGTAAAATGCTGCCACGAAACAGACCATCATATACAAATAGACACCATAACAGTGTTATAAGCAGGTATATGAGCAAAGGATTTATTTCTTATGTGCCAGCTTCCACTAGGCCTTTTTCACAGAAGACTATGAGACAAAAGTGATAAAATGAATAATGGTTTGTATTCAATTTAGCTCAGGGTCCTGGTAGTGTGTATGCTGGCTTACTGTCACAGCTTACTGGAATACTTGGTTTCCCAAAATGTATGAGGTGGGGCTAGTTGAGCAGTCATTCATAGGATTTTCTAAAATGCACCACACAAATATATTCACAGTACAGAGTACAAATTTCTGTCTCTCCATAGCAGTCTTTACATTTTGGGAGATAATTACGCTTTTGGGGAATAGTGCTCCACTTTTCCTACTTACTGACACACAGTACTTCCCAGAGTCAGAGTTAAGGAAACCTACCTTCTCCAACACAGAGGGTTTAATGTTGCCAAGTATGATTTTAAACAGTTTCCACCAACATGGCACTGGACATTTGTATACAAACAGGAAGTGGAATGGGTGTTTGACAAAAGCTCTTTGTTAACAGTAAATCCAGTCACTGCCCATTACACCATCAAAGTCAATGCAGAAACATAAATAATTAAAATTATTTATGAAACAAATCTACCCCTTGACTCTAAATTCAGCGACCTGTGAGGCCTTCACAGCCCCTTCTCAGAGGCCCAAAGCTCTGGAGGGGTTGGGCTGACAACTACAGTCTTGGTGATTAGGGTTCTTGTAAAACCAGGGGGACCTGTCTGCACTATATAAAAGACATCAGTAGGGCCTCAGTAACACTGGGACTGATCCCCTCAAAAATAACAACCATGACCTCCTGCCTCCTAACATGGGATCTCACCACCTACTCATGGCACTCTGGTAGGATTGCGTTAGTAAGAAGGCCTTGATCTGTTGATCTCGCTGTGTGTGTGTGTGTGTGTGTGTGTGTGTGTGTGTGTGTGTGTGTGTGTGTGTCTGTGTTATTTTACCTCTGTCCAAAAAAAATTGTACAACCAACAGTATTTTCCTCCAACAAGTCTGGACTATTTCAGAATAAGCCAAATGATTCTGTTAAATTCAACAGCATTCAAAAAGAGAATGCAAGTAAATTGTATGGCTTTTCTACAAAACCTTTCTACGTTTGATCATTTTTCATAACCTTTCCAGGCCTGGAAAATACAATTTTAAAATGACATGACTTTTCTTTAATTTTCCAGGAGTGTGGAAACCCTGGTAGTGCATTCAGGTCTGGGTTTATTTCTTATTCAGTCAGGCAGAGTGGCTGATTTGTGTGTCTTGGCTCTACACCCAGTAAAATGGAGATGTAAAATGAGCAGAGACAGCAGGCTACCTGTTATCACTTTAAATATTTTCTTTCCACATACCCAGCGTTGAACTTCAACAAATGACTGCAAATTAGATTAAATACAGCTAATGTAATTTAAACCAATCTCTCTTCAGAGATGATCTTTATGTAGCTCACCAGTCGCTGAGCGGTCAAAGCTCTATACTGTTATGTTCACTGATTATGATAATATGACCCACTTTTCTACTGACTACTCTACTAATTAAAACATAAAGACATGTGACTGATTGATGCATAATGAATTTCATACTTCTTGAAAAAGTCCTGTCATTGTTCCAGACATGTGCTAAACACGTGTCAATTGGATTTTGCACTTCTCCTTAGATTTTAACCCAACTGGCTTTAAGTAAGATGTCACAAATTTTAAGAGATCACTGTGTGCCTTTGCGCTTTAGTTAGTTAGTTCTTGGCAACTTTCCTGCTGCACACTGTTGGAAAATTTGGCAACGCCAATAACTTGTGTATATTAGTTCAAGAAATGTATACAAAATAGGGTCAACACTTAGAAAATGGAATCATCTTTGTACTTAACCACAGCCATTTCATGCTGCCATCTGAAGTAGCACAACCACATTTTGGCTGCATAGACGTAACTATTATCCTTTCAATACCCCCGATTACATCTGAATTGTCCTTACCACTAGAAAACGAAGGGATGGCAAAGACATAATGGCAACTCCAGCTAACCCGGTTGCTTAATATTCCATGATTGTGCTTGAACATCTCGGTAATGTTCCTATTACCTTAACATCAGTGCCAAGATGTGCTGTGGACCGAGTCCATACGGAGTACTGTCCCTCCTAGCTATAAAATATATCAAAACGTAGAGCGTTAGCTCCTCAGTACATCTCTGACTTGCTCACTGTTCACAACCCCATCAGGTCTCTCAGGTCATCAGGCAGAACCCTTCTAGCTGTACCCAGATTCAGATCCAGGTCAGGTACAGCACAACTGTGTCCACATTCAAAAGCAAACTCAAAACCTTTTTATTCTCTCAGGCATTTGTTTAATTACAGTGTGTGTGTGTGTGTGTGTGTGTGTGTGTGTGTGTGTGTGTGTGTGTGTGTGTGTGTGTGTGTGTGTGTATGTGAAATTGTATGGTTGCTTGCATGTTTTTGTTGATTGTCTTGCTGTGTATTATTATTTCCATTCATGCTTTGTTTTAATGTATACGCGGCATTTTGTTTTATGTGAGGCACTTTGGATTTTACATGTAGTGAAAGGTGCTATATAAATAAAATTGACATTGACATATTGTCAAACAATCCGAAACAGGTAGCGTCCTGCACAGAGGAATCAACTGGAAAACCTTTGCCAACACATACAGCAGCCCACACCATGAAGTAATACCAGCACTTGACTGCAAAGACTGGCAAAATAGTCACCAATACAGAGTAGAGGATCTGACATCACCTCAGACTCCTCAGAGTCTCACTCACCATGTGATATGAACAGTGGCATAGGTCGTCATTAATACAGTATGAAGAGTTAAACCACAGAGCATTCAACTGGTGATGACAACACAACAACCAACCAGAGCAAAGGATCTTTCAGGGTTATACAGTATGCTTTATAAGAGAAGCGTCTCTGGCACGGTTAGTGACTCCTGCTAATAAAAAAACATTAAGGGGCCTTCCTGTTTTGTCTTCACGCCGCTGTAAGAGCTGACAATCATTCAGGCCTGAAACATTCTTCAGTGTGTTTTCTTTACATAGGCAATAAAGGCTGAAACCTGACCTCTGCACAGAACCATGAATATGCCTCTCCAAGGGCTTCAATAAGGATGTAAAACATAAGCCATGAATTGGAAATGTTGGTCATCTGGGCTCTGCATGTGTCAAAGATCAGCACAGGTAGTGGACTATCAGCTTCCAAAGCATTGGGGAATATAATGTGGCAAGCATAAAACTAAATGTTGATTGAACATGTGGATTGGCCATACCTGAAGGCACTTTGACTTTTAAGAACCAAAACCTTGCAAAACCAAAATTAACCTAATTCTAATGGTCAAATGTTTGCCTGATTGCTTTAATTTAACAGTTTATTTAATTTTAGGTTCCGCATGAGTTGACAAAAGGGCCTTTCGAAGTTTCTCAATGAGCCCACTGTCTGCTGCTGTATTGTTTGATCAGTGTAAATGGGACCATATTTTGATTTTAGATTCTCAACCTCTAATTATTTCTTTATTTACTAAAACATTTTCCTAGGAGCTCGTTGAAATATTTGGAAAGATTTAAAATTGGCTTCAGTATTGAAATGGTATTAACAACCTATTTGCAATCTAGAAAAATCTTATCTAGTCCTGTTACCAAGGTTACAACCAGCCCTAATTTGACCACTATAAAAACCTTTTGATAGAAAAATATAATTGCTTATTTTCTGTAAGTCAAACTGTTCAACTATAAATGAATGTACCTGTGATTTTATTTACATAGCATTAAACTACAATCGTGTACTGTACATACTGTACAATAGTGCAGCATAGATTATGTATCTGTGACAACACTTCTCTAACACTTCACTTCTTTCTAAAACGTCAGGTGGAATATAGATGTGTTGTGTATTGTTTGATGCATTTTAAAATATAAAATTCATTAAACAGTTAAAAGTGTTAAACAACATGGAACAATGCTTGGCAGCACAATATGCAAAGGGGTTATGAGGGGTTCAAAAGCTTAAATTACTATAATCTATAACACTGAAATTGGGTGACATGGTGAAAAAGTCTTTTTTTATTTCATTGTGACTTTAAAGCTCTATAAATATGCGTCAATGTAGCATGATAACAAGTTGACAGCCACAAAGTGCCCGAACATTTACACCGAAGTAGTCATTGAGCATCTCACAAAAACCTTAACAATCAGCCCTCAGAGCTGAAAAAACCTTCCAAAGCTCAACAGTTAAAAATAACAATAACAATGAATCTCTAGAAATATCAACAGAAACATATTACTTTCTGACAGGTCTAAATCTAAAAACACACCAACACCAACACCCAACATCAATAAATACTTCAAACCACAGAGAGACAAATGAAGAACAACAACAAAGCTAGCACACGTTCACACATGCAATAGAGGGGAAGGGGAAAGGAGTGCCAAAATAAGTACTGTTACAGCTAAGCTAAGCAGCTAAATGGACTGTAGCTCATTTAAATCTATCCACAGTCAACTTTATTCATGTGCTTTCAAATAAGCACAAATATAATGTCTAAATGTATGTCATAATTAAACAGGAGGGCAGAGTTTAAACTTCTTTGGGATTCTTTGCACTGAACAAATAAAACAAGGTAAAACATAGTGACTCATAAAAGTGGTTTTAGGGCAGACCATCTCTCTTCTCTTCACCAACATATGTACTGTTTTCAGAACTGCAAATCCAACTGTGCCAAGGTCATGGGTGAGGGCCCGGCATCTGATTTGGATGTGCTGACATTCGCTGACTTTCCCTGACCCGCTTCTTTGTTTCCCTCACTCACCGACTCTATCTTTTCCTTACCCATTTTCACTCAGCCGTTCAATTACTGCTCCCATCAACCCCATCAGTCTTCCCCTCAGTCAAATACTTTGCTGTGGGAAAAGTTAATTGCACACAAAATAGTAGCTCATGTAAAATACAGCTTAAAGGCAGAATAAGAAAGACAAGGAGGCCTTGTTGAATGCTGTGCAGAATCAGTGGAACTTGTTAGGGCCCTGACACACCAACCAGACAGGCCGACCGTCGGCAGAAAAGCCAGTCGGACTGATCAGTTGGGTCCCGAGGTCCAAAAAATGCCTCAGAACACACTGAGGCGACGCCGACTTGAGCGTACGCTCTGCGCGTGCGCGAAACGTAATACGTCTCCATACCAGCAGGCGGCGCTGCTCTGTATTGTTTCCATTAACAGTCTGATTATTTCCCAGAAAATGAAAACCGGCAGCTGATTGGACGAACGCGTCACGTGGTTCTTTTTTCCCTGGAAATTCACAGCCAGACTGTCATGGCAGCTTGTTCAGAATACGATCTCATATTGTACTAAAATAGTTCACCGAAACGTGTTTCCGAAAATATTTTAAGCGAGAAATAGGCCATGCAGTTGCTGAATCTGTCTTCATTTCAGATTGACAAAGGTCAGTTTAAAAGATTTTCGTCAGATTTTGAGTGGCTCATCCGCTCCCCATTTCCGGGTGAGTCCCGACTGCCCTGTCCCCGACTGAACATGTCGGGTCGGCCCAAATGAATGCCGACGGCTCCTTGGACGGCCGATGGCACGGGACACACCGAACAGACTCGAGTCACGGACCTCGCCAGACGGCCCGACGCCCGATTATCGGGCTGGTGTGTCTTCTCTCTTACATGCATGCACGCACATAAACATGCACACATACTGTATGTTCGTGTACACAAAGTAATACAAGGGCTTCTTTTAAGTGCTGACAATGTATAGTGTACGGTGCTTTTCTTAAAGCACCCATATTATGCTCATTTTCAGGTTCATAACTGTATTTTAAGGTTGTACCAGAATAGGTTTACATGGTTTAATTTTCAAAAAACACCATATTTGTGTTGTACTGCAGTGCTCTCTCTCACTGCTGCAGATCCTCTTTTCAGCTGGTCTCTGTTTTAGCTACAGAGTGAGACCTCTTTTCTTCTTCTTCTTCTGTACTATCTTTGATTGCACTCGCACATGCGCAGTAGCTCAGATGTAGATCATGTCAGCTAGCTAGCTCCATAGACAGTAAAAGAAAGGCTGTTTCTACAACTTCGGTCAGTTACAAGGCAGGATTAGCTGGGAGACTTCTAAATGAGGGCACACATGTAAGTAGTTCTTTTGTAGATTATGGTGAACTTGTGTGTGTTGTAGCAGTGCTTTGCTATTGAGAACGAGGTAGCATGCTAGCGTTAGCATTAGCATGCTATGAGCTAATGGTTGCGGTTAGCCAGCTCGTTTCGGCTTGTGACGTCACAAGCCGTGTCGATTTTGAACAGCTCACCCAGAGACTGAAGTCAGGACACATTCAGAAACTGTATCTCAGCATGGATGGATTTTTTTCAAAGTTTGTATGTGTGTGGAAGCACCAGAGACACAAAAGAACACCCCAAATCCCAGAAAAAGTGTTTTTTTCATAATATGGGCACTTTAAGGGGGAAATCCACCAATTTTAGACATAATTTTCAGGTTATTCTTCATGAGCTGAAACTGAAAAACATATATATATATAGTGGATAGCAGTGACATCATAATAACATTATCTTTTACAGGCTGTAATAATCCCTCATTCATAATGCTGTTTATATTTCATCTTTTCTCAAACAGCATAGAAGAATATAGAATGCATTTAAATAAACAGTGTTAAACAAACACTACACATATACAGGCTGACATCTGAAATCACTGCCGTATTGCTTAAATATACAGTATGTCTATAAACAATGTGCCTTAGCAAAACACAGAAAAAAAGGATATGTACAATTTATACAGGGCCCTATATGATAACGATAAATCAAAGTGATTGAATAGGCCACTATAAAACTCGGAAAAGCCCTGGTGTGACGTGTGAGCAAGTTCAGAGATAGATAGATTGAGTATTACATATATAATAGCATTTAATTTGCTGATCAGCGTAGCAGGGTGTGTGTGTTTGTGTTTGATGCAGACTAATGTGGAAATCTAAAAACAAGCAATTTGTCCTCGTCATAGCCGCTAATTCCTACAGGATGCCTGCTCAGATATTATTTCCTCCAGGGCTGACATATTTCCTATGCTTTAGTCAACACAAAGGAAACCATTGCAATTATTGACCGGCTGATGACTGTCGTCATGTAATGCAGTGATTTATATTCAAATAGTAAATACATAGGCTGGGGTAGTTTCTCACAGAGCTGGTTTTACCTGGAGGATTACAGTAGGTGTTTCCAATATGAAACCAGCAGTACCATCAGGCTATAATGAAGAAAAAGAACCAGAGATCTCCTTTCTAGGCTTTTCGGTTTTGATAGTTTCTACTATAAAATTGTCTGCAAGCGTGAGCAGAGCAGCACAAAAAATGCCGAGAATCTCATTCTTAATGATGGGGCTCCTGTTAGAAAATGTCTTTTCCAGACATCACTGTACAGCCTGTGTACACCATAGAAAATCTGATAACCCTTCTCATAGCAGTGGATCTAAACAGAGCTAAAAATAAACTGAGCAGAAATACAAATTGGACAATGATACCAACAGTCAACATCTACTGTCTAACAAGGAAGAGTGATGTAAAGTTACTCGCTGTCTTCTGCACAACCACGAGAAGATGCAATGGTTTATTATCACGAAACACAGCCGTAACAACCATTTGCAACACACATTTTGAGGCACAATCATTTATGTTACCCCAGTAGTGTTTATCACAGCAAAGAAAGGAAACTGTTGTGTTATTGTCAGCTCTGTCCAAGAGGAACAAATAAAAACTAGTGAAGCATTTCATCCACAATACCTGCAGTGTGATAGGAGCATTGCATCACTGTTGGATAAGTTTGCAGACAGAAAAAAAATAAAAAAGCGAAGAGCCACAGAGCATTAACTGTACTGAAACGCAGCGTGCAGATTGAAAGCATGCATGTAGCTGCGGCCAGACAAACAACAGCACTGCCGTCAGTTCCCCAATGTGAGGACCAAGGTCTGCAAACCACCAGAACACAATGAGCTGGACCACAGAGTGGCCTTGTGGATACTTGGACAGTAATAGGTCCAGAACCTCACCACAGGTTAACTGAGAGTGGGACCAGACTCTAACCGACAGATCGCAAAATTTAGAGCCAGAGTCCCCAAGACTCAATTCTGCTTTGGCTCTAAAAGTGGTGTCAAGGTGGTGCAACAGAGGACAGTGGTAAACTGTTTTGAGTAGGGCTGCAACTAACGATTATTTTCATTGTCGATTCATCTGTTGATTATTTTCTTGATTAATCCATTAGTTGGTTGGTCTATAAAATGTCAGAAAATGATGGAAAATGTTGCTTAGTGTTTCCCAAAGACCAAGATGACGTCCTCTATGAAATATCCTCTATAGTCTTCACATGTCTTGTTTTGTCCACAACTCAAAGATATTCAGTTTACTTTCATAGAAGAGTAAAGAAACCAGAAAATATTCACATTTAAGAAGCTGGAATCATAGAACTTTTACTTTTTTGTCTAAAAAAATGACTCAAACCGATTAATCAATTATCAAAATAGTTAATGGTTGACTTAACTAATCGATTCATGTTTACAGCTCTAGTTTTGAGTTTCTAGTACACCTACGAAAAACTAAAAAAGAGGGCCAATTGGATTATATTAAGTCGTTATACTATTGCATTCTCTATTGGTCTGTAACACCCACAGGTCTTCCCTTGGTCGTTCTTAATGAATTATATTTGGGCATCAGCTTAGTAAAGATTTTTAGAAACTAGAAAGTGGAGACAGAAAAGTAATTCTTGCAATTCCCTGAAAAAATGTTAGGGAATTATTAATATTACTAGGAAATCCTTGCACATTTGCCATTTACATCAACAAATGCTGAAGGCAAGAGGGCTAGTAGACACAGAATGAGACTAAAGCTGCGAGGCACAGTGCCAAGAGGACGTCCGGCTGGTAGTGGCAGGGGTGTGGCCTGAGGCTGGGTAAGGACAGACCAGGCAGAGGCTTGGAACCAGTCCAGGATATAGTATGAGGTTCTGGATGAGGTCCAAGCCAGCTGGGGAGCAGCAGAGTCAAGTCCTACAGTAACCTGGATCTGTGTAGCCTGGCCGCACCACTGACAGATTTATCAACCTAGACCTGGCTTGGCAGAATCACCTGCTTAAACTGCAATATATCTACAATTATATCTCACTCATTCACCCCCTTTCTCTTTCTCCCAGCTCCCTGCAAGAATGAATGTAATCATTATTTCTCCCTAACGTTCTGTCCTTTACCTACTACCTCACATTCATGACTACATCATTTCACCAACAGAAAATTCCACCTCACAATTATGTGTGCATAATTGAAAATAATTATGCATTCAACACCGCTCCATTAATTTCCATGGCAGCGTCCATGGCACATCTCATATTCAAGTGATACCTCATGCTGTAGCAAGTTTCCAATAACATAAATTATTATTTTCTAATCCATCAATAATAAAGAAAACGTAATATTACTAGCCATGACTGCAGGCACATTGAGCCCCAGTAATAAGACTGCATGAGAGGAGAGATGGCTGGGAGGAGGCAAGGAGTCAAGGAGTGCGCTGTGCTGCTGGGGTGAGGCGAGAGCTGAGCGGCACACCTGCCTGCCTGATTAAGCCGCGGACAATGAGGCCTCTGTTGCTACCTGTCCACCTGCCTACAAAGTGGAGCCCCTCCACTCTATCCCTGCAGCCATGAATTCCTCTCTGCCCCTCCTTGGTTTCTGTCCACCTCAATGTTTGCTAAATTATACTAGGCACACACAGACGAACACACACAAACACACACACACACACACACACACACACACACACAAAAAATGATTTAGATACAAACAGCAATGTCCTAGATGCAAAATTTCAATTATTCAGACACAATGCATAACTTTACTGTCCCAAGATGACTAGTCATTCCTGTTTCTTTAAAGCACCGGTTTAAGATCTTGTGCCGCTATAAAAACTTTACTGCTGACTTGGATATTAGTCATGTTATTTGTCTCCATGAAATTTCTCATTATGTGAATATTGATTTTATTTTTATTTTCTTATTTAACCTTTATTTTACCAGGGAAAAATCACATTGAGATTAAAATCTCTTTTACAAGTGAGCCCTGGCCAAGAAGGCAGCACATAAAAATACACTTTAACATACAATAAATAACAGACAGACAGGGATGGACAGCAATAATAAATAAGAAAATAAAAACAAAATCACATTTTAAAAACAAGCGCAAACATGTTGATATAGTTGATGTAGGCGGGACTTGAATTCAGTATGTGAAATTAAAACCTACAATTTTAGCTGATTTTGTAACTCATTCCATGAAGTTGGAGCACTGTAACAAAAAGCAGTTTTTCCAAACTCTGTTTTAGTTTAAATTCCATTCCATTCCAATTAAAGATCATCGTCTGTAACAGCTCCTCTTCTCTCCTCTCCATATTACTTTTTTTTTTTAATGTATGAGATATCTGTGGGGCAACAACTAACCTCAAGCTGATTTTTTGTGCAACATTTTAGGAAATATGTCTGTATGAAAGACTGAATAAAGAGAGTGTGTGTGTGTTTATGTGTGAAAACAGAAACAGAGAATGTTTCTTCATGTCACCAGTTACCCCAGCCTTAGAAAGATATACAGTAGTTCTTCAAATAATTATCATAATGATTAATTAAAGCTTATGAAAGAGCTAACATACATCTGGGAATTGGGGCATGAGGGATTCCCTGTAGCTGCCAAAACTAACAGAGTCCTCGTTTGCTACTGCCTTGTGAACCCTTTATCTTTGGTCTGTTTCTAACCCATCCTTGAGCCTTAGCTCCCCCACATATCCCCTGTCTGGACCACAGCATGTGTTATATGACGAATATACACAGAATCACAGACACCAATGATGAATGATGTGAATGTGACATTAACATTTAGAGGGATTATTGCGTCTGATATAGAGGAGTGTAACTATCGTAGTGGCATTTCTCTGGTGCAGAACACGTTTTTTTCCTGCTGCCTTTACTGCTTTACTCATCATCTCTCTCTCACTTTTTCTTTCTCTCTCTTTCTCTCTTGCTTGAATTGCTCTCTCTTATTCATGCTCCATCTCTCTCCCTCAATGTTCACCTTTTTTGTTTTGTTTTAGAATATCTGAGCAGTTGGTTGCGTAATTAGCACTTAAGTAGGGTTACCAAGTGGGAGATATTACAGTTACTGTATTTAAGGTTTCCAACGCAACTTTTACATGCTACTCTGGTTTTCTTTTACTCGATAGCAACAGCAGTTGCAGCAAAGTGCTAAACAGATGCAAAAAACATTGTCTCTGAAACAAAGTTGAAATAATTAGAATAGAACACATGGCCATAACACAAACATATATTATCCTTAAATTGTTCAGGAGACTCCTGTGTTTCTATGTTGAGAAAAAGGAAGTTTATCATTAAAAGAAAATTATAAAATGGGAATTTAAAATTGGAGAAACAGCAGCTCCTCCCACTTCTGTACTGACTGTTCCCGATATTAAACAATATTCTTATTCCTTCTATCATGCATACAGTGCCTTCAGTGTGTCATGATGTTATTCTCACAGGAAGTCAAAGCGGTGTCATCCTGGGAGGTGGTGTATCAATGGTGGTCTTGCTTTCTGCCTGAGAAGCCCACATCCTCAACATTATGTGCATCACATGTAGTGTTGCCATTAAAAAGGCAAATTAACCCTTATAAATCCACTCCCCTGTTGTGTGTGTTTGTGAGAGTTTGTCATCGCAGCCTTCTTACATCCTGAAAAAAAGCTGCAATGTAAATGTGCTGTATATTTAATGGTCACTCATCAAGGAGCTCATCAAGTCAGTTAAACATATTTATAGAGAACCTAGAGTGGTAGTAAATAGGTCCTTATCTTTGTATTTCCCTTTTACAGTTGTGTTCAAAATTATTCAACCCCCCAATGCTGTAAATGGTTTTAGGGAATTTAGTGTACATTTGTAATTGTATTCAGAATGAAATCCTACAAGGACTTCTTAAAGAACCATATGCAACTAAAATGACATCAATTGGTTTTGTAATACAGTAGTAAATGTTTCTTTTGTGAATTCTTCATTGACACAATTATTCAACCCCTTAAAGACTACCACTCTGAAGAACAGAGGTTCATTGAAGTGTTTTCAATCAGGTATTGAAAACACCTGTGGATGTCAGGGAGCAGCAATAAAGCCTAATAAGCACCAATTAGGCAGCTTTAAAATGACTGTGATACTCAGCTCCTTCTAGACATTTACTGGTGTGGTTACAAACATGGTGAAGTCAAGAGAATGGTCCAGGAAGACAAGAGAAGAGGTGATTACTCTTCACAGGAAGGGCAATGGCTATAAGAAGATTGCAAAGATGTTAAACATACCAAGAGACACCATAGGAAGCATCATTCGCAAATTCAAGGCAAAGGGCACTGTTGAAACGCTACCTGGTCGTGGCAGAAAGAAGATGCTGACTTCGACTGCTGTGCGCTACCTGAAGCGTAGAGTGGAGAAAAGTCCCCGTGTGACTGCTGAGGAACTGAGAAAAGATTTGTCAGATGTAGGTACTGAAGTTTCTGCTCAGACAATACGGCGCACCCTGCGTAATGAAGGCCTCTATGCCAGAACTCCCAGGCGCACCCCCTTGCTGTCTCCAAAGAATAAGAAGAGTCGGCTGCAGTATGCCAAAAGTCATGTGGACAAACCACAGAAGTTTTGGGATAGTGTTCTGTGGACTGATGAAACAAAATTAGAACTGTTTGGGCCCATGGATCAACGCTATGTTTGGAGGAGGAAGAACAAGGCCTATGAAGAAAAGAACACCTTGCCTACTGTGAAGCATGGCGGGGGGTCAATCATGCTTTGGGGCTGTTTTGCTTCTGCAGGTACTGGGAAGCTTCAGCGTGTGCAAGGTACCATGAATTCTCTTCAGTACCAGGAGATATTGGATGACAATGTGATGCAGTCCGTCACAAACCTGAGGCTTGGGAGACGTTGGACCTTTCAACAGGACAATGATCCCAAGCATACCTCCAAGTCCACTAGAGCATGGTTGCAGATTAAAGGCTGGAACATTTTGAAGTGGCCATCGCAGTCACCAGACTTAAATCCGATTGAGAACCTCTGGTGGGACTTAAAGAAAGCAGTTGCAGTGCGCAAGCCTAAGAATGTGACTGAACTGGAGGCGAAGATACCCGTAGATCGCTGCAAGACACTTGTGTCAAGCTATGCTTCACGTTTAAAAGCTGTTATAACTGTAAAAGGATGTTGTACTAAGTACTAAGATTGAATGTCACTTGGGGGTTGAATAAAACTGATAATAATGTGAGCACAGAAAAGACATTTGTGGTTATTTCATTATAAATGTTATGTTATATTTGTCTGACCTACACGTGCCTCTTTGATTTAATTGTAAGCAGGATGACTGAATGATCAAAATCAATGTCAAACCGGCCAAAACAATCCATTTCAGTGGGGGTTGAATAATTTTGAACACAACTGTAAGCTTTCAAGAGGCTCAGGCATACTTTAAAAAAATTATAATAGATGTTAAGCTACATATGGTTAAGAGACGGTGATAGTTTCCAGTGGGCTTAACAAAAGCATGACATTCTGACCTAGCAAATTTGTCAAAACTGATTTGCCACATTTCCAGAGAAAACTAATGAAAATGTTTTTGGAGAAAGTGGATAAAGTGTCTAAGGCTGCATTGTTAAATGCCCACTTTTAAAGCCCTCTAGCTGTGCTCTGTCCTTCTGCCAACCATATCCATTAGAAAAAACCTCAGGGGTTCCAACTTATTATTGTTTTATAATCCCCGGCTTCATTGCAAACATAGCATCAAAAACTTTGCGTGGCTGGAAACTTTGTTACGGCAAAGACTGAAAGAAAGACAAATGAAAGTGGTGGTTTATTCCCATCAATGATGATCCACTTTCCCACCATTCTGCTTGTTGTTGTACTCTCTACCACATTAACACACATAGATAGACAAGAATACCGTGTGGTCAAGTACCAGTGGGGGGTTAAGGTTGGAACTGGGGTTAGCATTTTTAGTCCAGAAGCAATAAAATAACCAATAGTAAGTTGAGCACTCAGAGTTACTAGCTACTTATCCATGTGTTTATGGCTTTGTCAATACAAGTGTGTAAATTGTTTCCCATAGTTTGAACATTTTGCCTGCTTGCCGTCAAACTACTGAGTAGCCAACAAATAAACTTTCTTACTTATAAATCAATTTTCGGCCCATCAAAAACACCCACAGCATTCTTTTATTCCAGTATTATGTGACACTACTCCACTTCAACAATATGCAAGACAACGAGCCCAGGGGGGATTAAGAACACGATGGAGTCTGAGTGGTTTCTGTGTCACTAAATACCACATGAAATTAACTGCACAGTATTGTTTTTAGAATTGAAACACAACTTGCGACGCAGATGTTGGAAAAAGTGTAAATTTATACTGTATGTTTGGGATAAAGTTTACTGTGGCACAAAGTTCATTCTGCTGTTTGATATGAACATCATCATAGAGAATAGTTTATGACCAAATCCTATGTTCCCATTGGATGAAATAGGGCTTTGGATACAGGAATCCCTAACTAACCTGGAAAGAGACAAGAGAGCAAGGCCTTGACTGTGTCTCTATTTGACTTGTTCCAGCCTCTTTGGTGAGATTAAAGGCCATGCTGACATCTATGAATGTCTTTGGCTATATTTAGACACTGAGCTGAGAGAAGTTGAAGACAGCAGAGAGGGCCACTACCTGCTCTGTATGCTTCACATCATAGCAGATCTGTCCAGCAGAGAGCAGACTCACAGTGAGCTGCAGACCACCGCCCAGCGGTTTCACTCTAACAGGCCGATTGCTTCAAGATGTTAAGGGTGTGTGTGTTTGTAATTTTGTATGGACGTGTGTATGTGAGTGTGTTTATGCATATTGTCAGGTGTTTGGTGACACACAAGTAAGATATTCCCTATTCACTTGTAACATCAGTTTTCTTGTAATGCAGAATTTAATTAATGTAATGTGTGTGTGTGTGTGTGTGTGTGTGTGTGTGTGTGTGTGTGTGTGTGTGAGTGTTGTTACTGCAGTATGCCACCTCCAGTGGTCTTAGGGGGCTGTTTTTACAAACTCAGTCTCATTAGCAGCTCCTCTATATTAGCTGTGATTAAAATGCTATCATGCCTCTCTCTTTCACAGCTTCCTTCCTCTCCTCCTCCCCATAAAGGTAGGATAATGTGGTAGTTTATTTGTCTGTCCGTGGACACGGACACGGACACACACACACACACACACACACACACACACACACACACACAAATAGTAAATGTCTCAACTTTTAACCTGAAAATAGAGATGTGGGATGTAAGAAAAAAAAATGCTTTCAGAAGACAAAGCAAAAACAGATTTATGAAAGGATCCATAATATGACCCCCGCAACTCTCTCTCTCTCTCTCTCTCTCTCTCTCTCTCTCTCGCCAGACACATTAAGGAATGTATCATTCTGTGTGCTTTGGCAGCAGATCAACATTGGCTGGCTGAGCAAAGTGAGCGTGACTGCAGATGGCTATCAGCCTTATCTGCTGCTAATAAATCTCATAAAAGCATCTTACAGTATGCCCAGACTAAATTCTGTGCCCTTTAACCTCGCTCTCCCACCCAACACAGCAATCACTCTACCAGTACCATCCCCAGTTTTGACTGCATTGTCCCTAAAGACTGTTTTTTTTTGTATATATATATCATCAAAGCTGACAGGCTTGCTCACTTGCAGCACTCATATCTGGTCAGAAGGGGCCTCAGAGCTTTTGATTTTCAGTCTATCATTGTTTACAGTAAAATGTGCAACAATCAGATCTTTCTTTAGTGTTGTAATGTAGTGTTTAAAACACTGCCATTGCAAACATGTTCTTTGTCTTGATAAAATGTCAGCAGCTGATTACCATAGCCTGGCTCTGTCTGACGGTAACAAAATACACACTTCTAAAAGGTCATAATAATAAACACAATAAATATATACTCAGCAAAAAAAGGAACGCCCCCTTTTTGAGGACACTGTATTTTAAAGATACTTTTGTAAAAATCGAAATAACTTTAGAGATCTTAATTGTAAAGGGTTTAAACAATGTTTTCCATGCTTGTTCAATAAACCATAAACAATTAATGAACAATGCACCTGTTGATCGGTCGAAAAGACAATAACAGCTTGCAGGCGGTAGGCAATTAAGGTCACAGTTATGAGAAAATTAGGAAAGTAAAGAGACCTTTCTACTGACTCTGAAAAACCCCAAAAGAAAGACGCCCAGGGTCCCTGCTAATCTGTGTGAACGGCATGGTGCAAGGAGGCATGAGGATAGCAGATGTGGTCAGGGCGATATATTGCAATGTCCCTTCTGTGAGACACCTAAGACAGCGCTACAGGGAGCCAGGAAGAACAGCTGATCGTCCTCGCAGTGGCAGACCATGTGTAACATCACCTGCATAGGATCGGTACATCCGAATATCACACCTGCGGGACAGATACAGGATGGCAACGACAACCGCAAGAACTGGCCAGTCTGGTGCAGTACATGAGGAGGAGATGCACTGCAGCATAATGCAGCTGGTGGCCACACCAGATACTGAGGGCTACTTTTGATTTTGACCCCCCTTTTGTTCAGGGACACATTATTCCATTTCTGTTAGTCACATGTCTGTGAAAATTGTTCAGTTTATGTTTTAGTTGTTAAATCTTTTAATGTTCATGTAAATATTTGCATATGTTAAGTTTGCTTAAAATATAAAAGCAGTTGAAAGTGACAGGACGTTTCTTTTTTTGCTGAGTATATATATATATATATATATATATATATATATATATATATATATATATATATATATATATATTTTTATCAGCGAGCTTCGGAGGTGCTTATGTGCTAACCTAAGTTAACAGGCTTCATATTTAGCATACAGACATCAGGTATCGTTCAAACTATTCCTTTAGATACTACCGATAACAGAATTTTTATATAAAATAGTGTAATGTTGCTTAGCAATATTACCAGAGAAATATGTATCTTTACTCAGGTAACAACATGCAGTGTGTAGCCTGGAAGGGAACCACTGCTGTCAGTGAAATTGTGCCAAAGATGCCATTTAACAGCAAGGAATTGACTCACTGAATCATCTCAATTGCTTTATTTTAAGTATCTAAAAGGGTTTTTTTGTCTTTTGACAGGGAACAGCTGAGGTTAATTTCATATAAAGGGAACATCTGCATCCCAGATAAGTCGATGATCAAAGAGTCAACTGGCCATTATCATTATCATACAGTACACTGTGATTTGGCCAGGAGGTGTTTACTCAGGCAGGCATATCCAAACCCACACATGGCACGATCCACAGTCTGGAGCTGGGTCCTTCCACAGAGACAAAAAGACAGGGTGGGCTTGATACCACCTCTGCCCTTTTAGTCCCAATCACAAGGAGGAGAAACCGTAAGGGAAGAAGACTCACTTTCACCACAACCGCTGAATGTACTTGCACATATACTGTTATGCAGTCACACCAGAACAATGCCACTACAATCCAAGCACAACATCTGTTCCAGTCAGAAAGCAAGGCGCAGCCAGAAACATGTTCAAAAACAAAATAGCATAAAAGCAATGGAGTAAAGGAGAAATAAAAGAAAAGAGACATGAAAAGGAAAACAAGAAAGTCTGTATTTCCATTTGATATTCGCTGTTTTTTGTGGCACGCTGTGTCATTTTCCGTTAGGCTCCCACACAGTCCTCTGAGTCCTGGGCTTTTTCTCCTAGGTGATAAAAACACATTGACACCAAAAAGGTGCTAATTGCCAGAAATGTAAGTGAAATTAATGAAAACAGAAAGGATAAATAACATTAGAATTTACTGGAATGACCATGCATATTAACCCAGCAGCAAGTGTGTACGTGTGTGTGTGTGTGTGTGTGTGTGTGTGTGTGTCTGTGTACGGAGAAAGTGTACATTGTATAGTGTTCTCATTGTAGAGTACTCTATAAATGGAGGGTCTTCATCAAAAAAATTGGTTGGAAAATGACCCTGTCAATTTTTCTTTCATAAAGGTCTTGAAAATATTGTAGTGAAATTGTGCAATGCCATTCATTTCAAAATAAGCTTAAATCATTTAATGTGGTTCATTTTCCAAATGTTGGATGTCTCATTTTGTAATGAAACTGTATTTACATGTATATGCAGGCACCCTTGGGATTTGGTGTTGGTATGTATAGTCCTATTTAAACAACAATTATGGAAGGAAGTAAGCAAATTAATGTGAGTATAACATTATATTAAGTATGTGTTAAGTGTAATAATCAGTTAATGAAATCAATCAATAAGACATCAGTGGCACTAAAAATAAGATAAACCAACAGGATTTTAGATGATGGAGTATAGTAGTAGGCAGTCAAACACACTGAATTTAGACACATTTTGTACACAAATGTTAAGTTAAAAGCAGCACTGAAATAACTGTATTTAAAATCTGTGGCTTATTATTATGAGTGACACAAATTAATTCTCAGGATATAGTATTTACATTCATTTGCACCTTCTTTGCAAGAACATTTTTGTTTTTTGTCTCTATCATGAGATTGCAGAACTTTATGGGTAGCTGAAACTGGGGTCTTTAAATAGTTCAGCCATGGGCTAAACATCCAGAAAGCTCTAAGGCAGCAGTCACAGTCAGAGACAGACCAAGCTATAGGTTTACAGCCCACAGAGCCTTCTCTCACACTTGGCAGGAAAAGTTAAAGGCAATTACAACTGATTAAACAAACAATTTCTTAAGACAGGCATGTTAAAGAGGCTGTTAAAGTCAGGTACAGTAAAACTTCCTCTGGTGTCAACCTCCTTAAGTCTTCCCATCTCCTCCCCCAGGGATGTCTAATCTACAACATATGGACATAATAACTGCCAAGGATGAGGGGAAAGACTCTCTACAAAGTTTTGTAAATAATTGGACTATTAATTGTGGTGCTCTGTCACTTTCTATGTAAACAAACGAGATTAAAAACACAACTTCAACTGAGAAGATCCATTTACTTATTAATTAGCACAGAAGATTAGAGCAATTTTCCAAAGATAGCATTTAGTTAAGGCTAATGTTTATGTTTTCTACCAAGTTTCACTAAAAAAAACACGTGAACCGGTTTAAACCACTTTCAAACACTCAAAAGTTTTTGCTTTCTTTCTTTCTTTTGAATTGATCACAATGTTTCACGGTAAACAAGGTCCCCTTAGTAAGAAAACCCTTGTGGTTATAGAAAATCAGGAGACAATGAAAATGAGCTATGAATTATGCACCAGAATCCTTCTATAAAAAGAAACATTATAGAGAGGTTGTATTCTGGTATCAGACTTTCCTCTGTATCTTTGTATTACTGATTTAAATTTCACCCATTCTAATGATCAGAATATAGAATTAAATATAGAATTCAAAGAAGTGCAATATGTTTTGTTGATGAATATAATAAGAACCAACATTTAGTGTTTAGTATTTAATCACGGTATGTCAGAAGTATCATTTTTCATAAAGATAAATGAAAAGGTATTAGACGTGCAGTTAACAAAACTTGGTCCTCTTTGAGCGCTCTGGGCATTTTTCCTGTTACTGGCTCAGTAGCCAACTTTTTAAAGACCTGTGGTGATTCTACCCTAATGACTTCAAGTGTGTGTGCAAGTGTGCCTATACTGTTTGAGTGTATGTGAACAAGTAGCCGCAGAGTGCTTTTCAGGACACATGGATACTGTTAAGACACTGGCTGTGATCACAGGGATGGGCACTCTATTTGGAGGAGGCAAAAAGACTTTGGATAGTGGAACAATTACAAGGAGCTGGGGTTGAATTTTGAGATGCTGGCTGCTTGAATATAGAATTTCTGTGCAATCAGGTGTTTTTTCAGGAGTAACAGATGAAAAATAAGAAGAGATAATGAGAGGTTTAACAGAGGTGAGAAAGAGGACTAATGGTAGGTGTTTGGACTTGAAAAGAATAAATTAACAACCAGTGAGATTTGTCAGGGCAAGGGCCTAATTTTCTGTCCCTAGGCAGCACCTAATCTATAGGTAAAGTGAAAGCAGCAGTTAGTCTGTTTTCTTCTACTCCAAAGGGTGAGTCCGGTGAACTTACTGTGATTGATATGGCTCGAGGTAACTGAGGAATGGTATGTGTGATTGATTATCAGGGTTACAGCGAATGCACGTTTGGAAAATTGTAGGTGCTACATACATGGCATAACATAACATGAGACAGCAAGCTAGTGCAGGAGACAGAGAGGGAAAGCTCAGATTAATTGAATGCTTAATATATAGGGAGCAGAACAATACAACGATAATACAAATTGTGGCCAAAATATGATATCCAGAACGTACACCACATGAGAATAGATACTGACTGTGCTAGGTGGTAGGCCTACATACTGTACGTTTAAGTCATCTAAAGACATATTCTTTCTCTGTGCTTTTCATGACATCTGTCACCCATTGCCCCAGCTTACAGAGCTGGGTCACGCCCTCTCCCTTCAAAGGCATTCTCATCTGTAGCAGTCATTACTACTCCTCGATTCCCACAGGAGGGCCTGCTGTCATCTGCCCAGTAGCCTCTGCTGACCAACATCCATCTGTATACCCTCCAACCAGCAGGCCTTTTAGCACACTCATAAAGGTTCAGGATCTACGGCATCAACACTGTAACAGAGTCTTTGTTTGGTTTGAGGGCACTGGGCTCCACAAAACAGTTTTGGATTTCATTAGTTATTTGATGCTATAAAAACGAGGTGAAACGTCATGATTGACAGCTGTGATTGACTCGTCATTGGTCGGGCGGGTGTATGGGCGGGACTTCAATACCGCGGCTCCACTTCCCAATCACTACTGCGCAGACTCTGGCCGTTTCTCAATCTGTGTTCTTTTATTGACTTGTGTTCTTGTGTCCCTGTGAAACGTCATCTCGTGTTGCCCAAGTACTGTCCCAATACACAAGTTCGCATTTCACCAAGAACAGTTAAGATTCCCGGAAATGTTCTTGACACACCCATTTTACCGAGGATGCATTGGTTGGTAACTTGTATGAACTTCGCTGCAACCGTATCCCAACATTCATTTCGGCATTCAATGATGGTCGGGTTTCCGGTACATAGACAGCCCAAAAATGGGACAATTTTAACAATTTTCGCCATCTTATTCATCACCAAATTAACTTCTGACCACATTTTAGGCGAGAAATGAACGGTTTAGATTTCGAATATAGGCAGTCTTGCGAAAATCTTTGCCGAATTGACAATTTGCTCCAAGGTTTTCGGAGTTTTCGGAGCTCCGTGAAGTGAGGCGGCCGCCAGCTTGCGCCTGCCCCGGCCGCTAGCTCGTCGCTCGGATAGTCACGCTCAGAGACCCCGCTGGAAGCCGGAGGTCTTTTAGACCGGTCCCGTAAATAAGAGGCTTTTATTTCGCCGTTGACGGATCGTTTGTTTAAATATCACAACACATGTCCATCATAAGATTAATGGGAACCTGTGGTTAACTGTCTTTTCAGAGTTAAACTCCACAAGCACACACACGCACGCACGCACGCACGCACGCACACACACACACACACACACACACACACACACACACACACACACACACAAGGGGGAGAGATATATACACGTTTCTTTTCGGGAGAATGTTTAAATTATGCCATAGGCTATACATTTACGTATATATAGATTTAGTTTTTTTTTGGTGTATTTGTTTTCTGATTTATTAGAAGTTGAGTTTCAGTCTGTATGATAAATTAAGAGTTGTACATAAAGTGGTAACATGCTGACATGTTATGTAGACTAAAGGGGAGACACCAACCTTTATAATTTGAATTGCTAATGTCCATCTCCCTGGGCATATACAGGGCACTACAATAATAAATGATCACGATCATGAACACATAGGACACACCAGTGCATGCCTACTTATTTTTTAATTTAAACTGACTTAAACTTATACACTAATAATAGTAGGGATCACGTTCCACTCTTTTGAATAAGTAAGGAGTGTTTGAGCTAAACCATAAACAATAAAATTAAAGCTCAATAAGATTTATTTTTCAATATTATTGCAATAGTTGTAACATTGTGAGGTTTTCTTGTCCGGAGATTGTTTTAATATAAAGTGGTTATATTGTTGTGGTTTTTATTTCTAGCTGTTATTTTGGAGCCCTGCTGGTAGCCTCTGTGCTGGGGGGGTTGAGCAATAACAGGAAGTATGCATCGTCTCAAACTCTTAACAGTGTTTTCTGTGCTTGTGAACTTGCAAGTTCATTCTTCCAGGTACAACTAGCAAGAACGTCCTCCCCAAGAACACAAGTCTGTTCTTTGCATTCTTGGTATTGGGAAACGGCCTCTGGCACCAAATTTACAAGATGGCGGAGCCCGTAACCGGGATATTTTGGCTTTATTTCTGTACAGTGAGAGGAAGTGGAGACCATCTTTTTTAATGATTCACACCTGATTCTTTTTTCTTCACTTAAACGCTTAAAGAAAATAAATAAATAAATATATATATATATATATATATATATGTGTGTGTGTGTGTGTGTGTGTGTGTGTGTGTGTGTGTGTGTGTGTGTGTGAAGCCAAACTTGACAATGATTGATTAGTCGACACAGTTACTAGGCAGGTAAGAATTTTAATTATACTCATTTGCTGAAACTAATAAACATGTGATATTCATCCCAGTGGACTTATAGTCTGAAGGGGTTAAAGAAGCGTGTCTAGGTGTGTGGACATTCTGAAGATGATTATCTGTAAGGTCAGACTGCTATCAGAGGCCCAAACGCTTCACTAAAGGGTGAAAAAGCTTTTTACTAAAGCGTCGCTCATTGAAAATGTTGACTGATTTACAGTTACTCTGTAGCCTAATGGAAACATGTGACGGGTCTCATAATAACAAAGAAGCCATAGAGAGGAAAAACTAAGATAAAAATGCTTTGGAAAATGTGTCCCTGTAACCTGAGAGCCTGGGGCGGATAGTCATCTGGAAGCTCCGTTTACCTTTTTCTCTCTGCTTTATGTGTGTGTGTGTGTGTGTGTGTGTGTGTGTGTGTGTGTGTGGGGGGGGGGGCTGGGGTGGGGGGAACCCAATGCTTTCCATGTGTGCACAAGTCAGCAGTGTTGTTTTGTTTTGATGGTACCAGATAGATCACCCATACGCCAGGGCCAGAGAGCAGCCCTACTGCTTGGTGCTGACGTCATCCTTAGCAGGGACAGTAACCAAGAGTGGCTGTTTTTTTACGTTCGATTTTCCACTATCTTTCCCTGTTTTTTTTTTTAAACCATCATTTAACAATTACAGAGTTATATCCATAACCACTTTCCTTCTGTCTACCATTAATCTTTTAAATACTGAGGGTGGACAGACTCCAACTACTGTCCCTTTGATCTATCAAATTGAGCCTAACAAAGGAAAATTCCATGACAACAGATGGGCAACTAAAGAATTACTTTCCAATTAAAATCCTAAAATGGGATATCAATTCACTATGTTTCAGAATCACTTTGTCTACATCGTAAATATTGATCAAATAAGTAAACAGCCATAGTATTGTTCGGAAAAGTGACTCTGGGTGAAACCTTTGAAGTAAACAATGGAAAGTGATCGAATCTATATGAGGAGAAGCATACCCTGGAAATAGATCGACAGTCGACTTACTTATGACTTCTAAATGGATGCAATCTGCTGCCTGCAAGGACAGAACGTGCAGAGTATACAGTTATTGATTCCTCAGCTGGTTTAGACTAAACAAACAACAGAAATCTTGTCCATTTTGTGGTTTTAACATTAGGTTTTCCATGTTGTTGTAATTATATTCATCCTTTTCTGATCCCCGCTAATCCTGAATGTCATTCCCCTCTGCTTCATACACACCCCAGTGAAAATAAAACCTTTACTTTTTCTCTCTTTCTCTCTCTCTCTCTCTCCGTCACACACACACACACACACACACACACACACACACACTTTCCCCAAATTCATCCCCCATGCGGAAACAGTAGTGAGGTCGACGCTGTGGCTAAGGGATCCTGGTCTGTGTGATGTGGAAGCTAAACGTCTACTGTTTCATAAAGTAAACATAGCAGGATTGTCCCAGAGTAACACACACTTGCCGGCAGACAGACTCATAATATTTCCCCCCATCTGATGACAGCTGGGAGAGTTTTCCATAGTGATAACAGGAATGTTTTCACACCCCTGGACACATACAGTCTTCTCATTGTGGCCGGTTTCATACAGAGAGCGAATACAGTTAAGTCTAAATGAAGCAGGCTCGCACTAGAGACAGTGACAGAGGATACGTCTGTCGGTCTGGCTGAGACTTTCTCTCAGTCTCTCAGAGGGACCTATCTTAGATTCTTCATTGCTCTGTTTTAGATCAGCTTGTAATCTCCCAACTCTATCATTTGAGTCATTCCTTGACTACTGATTTCTTTCTTTGAGCCAACAGTGTCCCTGAAAGAAATCTGGGCAAGCACAAACATCCTCATATTGTAGCTCACAAGAACATATGCAATATGCAGATGTAATACTGTATGATACACACACTCGTACACGCATTCTGTATAGCCCTTGGAGTTGCGAGGAGCAGTAAGGCACAACAAAGCTTCCGCTCTCAGGTAAAGGCTCTGATATTACACGCACGCACGCACGCACACGCACACACACACACACACACACACACACACACACACACACACACTTCATAATACACAGAGACCATTCAAAACCACAGATGCGCGATTCTTCTATGAACATTCAACAGTAAGGTGAGAAAACCCCGCCCTCCAACTTCTTTTCCTTGGACTGTCTAAGAATATCGTGCTGGCTTTTCTCACTTTTCCAGCATGAGCATGCACATTAAGTACACTCACATCCACAAAAATGCAAATGAGTGCTCATAAACACACAGTAAATAATCCCACCGTAGCACTTCCTCTCACAAAAATTGTTTGAATTGGGGCCAGCAGTGACTGGGAGTTGCCGATCAAACAGAGCGCAGTGCTCACCTGAGGCTGTTCAGGAAGACCTGAATACGCAATGAGGACCCCTGAGGTTCAATCGGCTTCCTGTGCGTTCCGCGAGCCCCTGTCCCAGCAGGTTTAGAGCAGGTGGGAGAGTGGTGTTACATACACCTGATTGAGTTCATTACTTCATTCCTGATGGGGTTAAAAGAACCATTACCTAATTATAAGACACCTGAGAGAGCATATACACATGCATGCAAGCACGCTAACAGTCCTGGGATCACATGAATGCACACAATTAACACATTAGTGGACAGGCTAAAACGCCATATGCTATATAAGGTTGAGGAAACTGGGCAGCTTTTATCAACATGAGGAAACAGACAAAAAAAATCATACTGGCAAACATGTCCTAAGTGTAATCTTATCATGGTTGGAGCAAAAATGCATGGGAATTAATTTCCATATCTGATCAGAATAATGCTGCAGAGAGGCCAATGCATTCCTCAGAAGCCAAGATAAGCAAAAGATAATCTTGAGATAACCATACATTGTCTGTCAACGCCAAATCATTGATATGTAAATTATAGTGGTCATGCGTGCGAAAGCTATGACAGGAAACTGCAGGTATTGGTGTCAAGTGCAGTTTTGTCTCTTAAATCCTAAAAACCTGCTGTTCTTGAAGGGATTGAGTTATGGCCAGTAGGACAGGTTAGTGGAACTGACTGGAACTAAAAACAGCAGTGTTTCTTTTTCTAATTCAATAACCACATGGCCATGAGGTAGTGATGTCATGATTCTGATACAAACATGTAAATACTAAATACTTGAAGAAGAAAAAAAACTAGGTCAAATGAAATCATTAAAAATAACTAAAATGTGGCTTTTTTTGTTTCAAAATGTTACTTTATCCCTCCTCATTTTCAATTTGTTGTTAGTGTTTCTGTCTGTGAAATTTGAATCAAAAATAGTGACCCATCTTAATCGCAATAAAACACCAATCAGTGCACAGACTCTTCTAATCTGGGCTATTTCCTGCAACACACACATCCCATTAGCGTATTGTCACTATTGCAAGAATTCAAGCTTGAACGATCAAAAATAATCAGCAATATAATTTGAAAATAAGTTGTCATTTTCAAGCAGAAAAATGTCATCATAGTATATCATGGTAAACTAAATTGGGCTTACTACTGAGTTTTGAACTTTTGTTCTGACGAAAGAAGACACTACCTTTGGCTTTGGGAGGCTGTGATGGGAATTTTTGACATTTCTTTTTACATTTCATAGACTAAACAATCAATTCATCTTAGAGAATATTCTGCAGATTAATTATCAGATTAATGATCAATAATAATAAAAAAAATCATTAGTTAAAGCCCAAGCAACAGCCTAAAGACAGATGCATGTTAACCACAGACAATACTGGCATTTACAAAAACAAAAAAAATCATTATCATTCAACATCAAAAAGCAGCAATGTTTTTAAACTCTATAACTTTGGAACTTTTTTAAAAACTACTAGATACCTTTTTTAGTACTGCATCTATTTTACAGACAACAGTATTCCTCCAGTGTTTACGGAGACTGATGTCCCCGTAAAGCACTGCATGTAGATAAAGCATGGGAACACTCTCTTAATGGCACCACAATGAGCTCAGATACAGCAGATCATCCAGTGTCTGTTCACTCACAATGATAGCAGCTGAGTGCACTGACACAGTTGAGCAAAGATCTTATTGTGGAATAAATCGCATGGTCTGAGCCAGATGAGACGAGTTTGCCACATTTCATTAATCTCACATTGAGCTGAGCAGGTCTGATGAAGTCATACATTCTAAACTCCATTTTGCTTCAATTTAAAAGACTTTCACTGCAGTACACAAATCATCAATCATGTCCTCGCTCAGGCTGCCCTGGGGCCAAGATGCGGATACAGCCACATACACTCATATCTGCTGAACCATGTGTACACACTCAAAAGCACTAACACACACTTAAACACAGCAGGAGCAACGTACATTCAGCCATTCTTCATTCCACTCTCGCCCGCAATTCTTCTCTTGTACACTCACTAATGCAGAGACACATCTGTGAAGCAACATTTGTCAATCAGTCAAGCCAAATGGGTTTAAAGAAAAGCAGCGATAAAGCCTCTTTATTCTGCTGAGAGCCAGTCGCAGTCACTTTTTTGAGAAAGAAGAAGCCTCGGAGCCTAAAATAATCAGTGACGCCTGACGTCTAATGACTTTCTACCGGAGCATGAAGAAGACAAAGTTGTTGGAGGGCAGACAGAAACAACACACACAGCAGCAAAAAAAGAAGAGTGCAAAGCGAAAAGATAAAGTCAGTGTGATGACGCTAATAACTTTCAAGCAGTGTTTGAACTATTGTCTATATATGGTCTTTTGACAAAAAAATGTCAATAGACTATTGACAAAAAAATTTGTCAACTACAATTTTGATATTTGATTGTTAATAATTAAGCACATATAAATAAAAACATTTACTAAATTGATGTTTTTCTCTGTTATCACCTTGTGCACTGGGAAATTGCAATTGGCATTTTATACACTCAAACGAACAATCTATCAATTTATCAGGAAAAGAGTCAACACTTTCATTGACATGGAAATAATAGGTAGTTGCAGCCTTTTCTAGGAGGAGCTTAGTGAGAAAACAAGAAAAGCTGTAGTACCAGTGGGGATTTTGAAATATTAATGTGGGAAAAACAGAGCTGTGCTTTTTAATGAGGGCTGTAAATTGAAGTATAGTGTGGTTTAAACTGGCAGCCAGTCGAGCCTGTTGAGTACATGGAAAACAACGAGATAACTGCAGGCTTTAGCAGCCTTAAGATACAGAAGAGTGGAGAAGCCCGTCAGGCCCTTTAAGCCCTCCACATCACTCACTTTAAGCAGTCTGTCCGCCTGCAGGAAATACCTCCTTACAGCAATCCATTTCGGGACATCCACTGGACTTTTATTAAAGAGTCCAATCTGCGGCCAGCCCTTGACCCGCTTTCATCATAATTTCCTTCTCTCAAAATCCCAGTAGAACTAGCAACCAGAGTTCCTCATTTTTAATAATAGCTCAGCATATGAGCCCAAGAACAAAGATAAATCCTGTGTATTACTCTGGTTCTCTGGTTAAAGAGAACCAATGCAGCAGCTGAAGTATCCCACTATGCTCCTTTTATAATGTGGAAATACCGCCATAGTGCCCTCTTTAGGGCTACTGCTTCTCAGCATGAGTTGGATAACATCCCAGGCAGAAACATTAAGAGAAGCTTTGGATTCCTAACCTCAGAAAGATGTATTGTAGAACAAGGTCCATACTTTTCGCTGTTGTATCAAAGAAATATCACTCCAGCGTTAGCTAGATTTATGGCAGATCATACGATCAAATTCTGCTCTTCAAACAAGCAGTCTGTATTACATCAAGCTCTGGCAAACACTTCTGTATATATTACAGTCGCTGATCTCACCACTATTCTCTTCGCACTACTCATCGCCACCGTTGTTTTTAATATAAGTGAACTATGTCTAAAGTGAGGTGGAAGAGCGGTCGCTGGCAGTCTAGGGCTCTCAAGCTGATGATCTTGTTCTTTAACTGTGGCCCATAAACATTCGCCTGTGTTTTCATTTCCAAGAGGAAAAGCTGTTTTTACCAGACTTTCCTCATCTTTGGCAGATATGGCCTCTATTACAAAATCAATGACTCCATAAAAAAAAAATGTATTCTTACAAACATATATTTATTCTTATATTTGGATTTGATGAACAATTAGCATGTATTGCAGCACTAAAATGCATACATATAAGAAATCATTCTACATCCTAGAACATTATTACAGTTTATTTGAAAGAATGGCAAAGAAAGCCCTTCCTTTTTTCAAAGAGAACATTTAGAAGTACTGAGGAGAAAAAGAGCAGGTCCAAGGGCTTTTACAGTGCTAATTGGGTGCTAACAATGTGCCTTGATTGCTGTTGTAGTAAATTTTCACATAAATGTCACATAGCAGAATGGTACATACTGTATCTGCACACAAGTACCACATCTCTAAGTGGCAGGTTTTTCAGTTCCTGAGACCCTTATCAGGAAAACTTCTCATTTTTCTTTCTATAGATATACAATGAGTTGCTACAGTTATTACAGGTGTATTAATATGTAAAAAAGGAGGTTGGGAGGAGTGAGAGTTTACTCAAATTGTGCTCATAAAGATCTAGGGGCCTTGTGTGTGTAAAGGTGAAAAAGTTGCTGTAAGGGTATGAAAGAAAATACAGATGTCTTGTTCTGAAACTAGCTCACTGGCTGCCATGTAGTCCATATGGCTGTTGAAGTGTGTCACATTTTCAAGGAAACATACTTATATTGTTACAGTGTTTATATAGAAGAATAGTGGTTTCATGTGAGAAAAAAAAGGCAAAACAAGGGTACATGGCTATGCCACAGAGAAACAAATGAGACACAAATGGGGGCAAAAGAACAATGTTCAATCTGGTTTGGTTTACTGCACACTTCAGAAATTAGTTCCATCATAAAGCTGGACTCACACACTCAATTTTAAAGCTTCCAATTTCTGGATTTAATTGCAGGAGACAGGAATATAATGTTATTGCTCTTACAAAACACAGACACAGCGAGCTGAGAGGCTGGAAAATAAGTCAAACCTATAATTGCTCAAGTTTTGATAGCAAGCAGCTCATATTGTATGATGAGATGGGGGAGTGTGGAGAGATAGGCTGGGATCTGGGGTTGGATGAAGGAAAACAATTGATTTGGATCATACATGAAACAAAAAAAGCTTCATGGATTTATCCAAAATATTAGCTGCATTCCTTGAGTGTAAACCACTGGCTTTAGGGACACTTGAAAAGACAATTGCAGATCAATAAAAACTACTGAAGACTCTTCCAAGACCCTGGTGGAGATGGCCCAAGGAGGGATGATAGATTAAGATCCATTGATTCAGAATGGATGACTGATGGACGAGACAGTGATGCTGTGGTGGCGGAAGAACAGTGCAGGGTGCCAGGGGCTTGATGCCACAGGGAAGAGAGCCGGTTTGGCCAGCGAACTCTAGAGTATACAGAACTCTCCCACTAAATAACCATCATCAATGTGGTAACAATTCAGCTGTGGTGCTGGAGGAAAATGAAGCTGAAGGAAAAAATCCCCCACAGCCGCTTCAACCCCCACCCCCAACACAAGGCGCCCCTATGTTTTTCCTCCTCCTCTTCCCACCTCTCCCCAAGTCAGTGGTGCCAATTGTTCGTTCGGAGAGATGAACAAACTAACATGGCTGTTCTGGGCAAAGGGATAGAGACAGACAAACCAGTGGTCGAGACCACTGGCAAGGCACAATACACCACAGTATCCATCCCAAACCTTGTTTTCCTTCTGCTTCCCCTCCTTACCCCAGAGCAGAGATTTAAATACGTTCTACCGGCATCAGAGCAGATATAAACATAGCTATTTCTTGTGCCTTGTAAATAAACCTATGGTTAGAAATTAAACTATTCCTATGGTATTTTTTGTTTGAATTGCTTCGCAAGATGATCAAGGAATCACAGTGCTGTTAAAAACACACTTGTGCCCACAAATAGACAGTCCCAACCATTAGCTCAATCCAAGACACATCCTTGCCAAGGAAGCACATGGTAAAAGCACATGGTAAACCATACATACACACATACAAATAATCCAGTAATGATTATCTTTACAGACACGGATCTGCATGCTGTGGCAATTCTAAAGCTTTACCGGTTCAGTATACATACTGTAGCTTAAATAGAGTGTTTTTGCAGCACAGTTTCCACTGCGGAGCGATAAAAAAAAAAAAAAAAAGTGGAAAAAAACAGTGAGCGCTAGAGACCCTCTGTATTGGTGCTTTTCTCCATGAGTGTGTCGACAGCACAGCTCTGCTATTTGTCTCTCTTCAATAACCACTAGTAAAGCATCCACAGATCCAGCTAGATGTTTTCAAAACCAGTGAGTTATGGTTTCACCACACTGATGTCACTGTGTAATAGCATGCATTTTGCTGAATTCTGAACTTTCCTAGTGCTTGAATCATCTCATCAGCCCGAAAAACGAGGACGGATTGTCTTTGTTACTCCTCACTGCCCTTCTGCTTTCTATGCAATCAGTGGGACATTTATGGAAATTAACTTATTCAAATTGTGGGCCAGAACTAAGACCATGGATAATGAATAAATAAAAAGCAGAGCTGTACGGTCAGTCTATGGTTTTACTGTCATTGTGTTTGTGTTGAGAAATACCAATCCCAACCAGACACATATGCACATTTTATTCATGAAAATGAACTTGAGCAAATTTCAGCCTAGACCGAACTATGAGCTACGAGTAAATAAAAAGCAGAACTACAGTATATGGTTAAACTATGGTTTGCCTGTCTGACAGTGTTTGTGTTGACTAAGAAGCCCCCAATCTCTTACTCCGTCTCTCTCCATCCCTTTCTTCTTAATGTTCTCTCTCTCCAGCTCTGACTCATTCTCCATTACAAGTCCCAGATCTAGCGTCAGATGAAGCACTAAGTCAAAATGCCTTAATCAAATAAGCCATTTAAAGCAAGTAAATGCTGCCTCTTAGTCTCCATGGTCTCCTTTTCTATTGGGCTTTCACCATGTCTGCCTCCAATGGAAATCAACCTCTGGAATACAAGTCTTTAATAGTGGGGGTTGTGCGGTATTGTTATATGTTTGTGCATACATGGTTTTAATCCTTCAAAAAAAGCACGATTTCATATGTTCTTTGTGTAAATAAGAGCAAAGCAAATGTTCATATCTGCCTTTGTGCATAACCATGTAAATGTGTTGTTTATGGACAACCTAATTAAGGACCCTAGATTTCAGTGTGATAAGTGCACACGAAAACAGGAGACATCTCCATGATTACATAATGGGTTGGGAACGATAACATCCTGGGACCCATCCAAAACCTTTGCTTCCACCTTTGCATGATACCTGACCATGTACCATGTATGTAGGAGACACTTTTCATTTGTTTTGAACAGTCTAAATCATTGCTCTTGGTGGGTTTTTGCAAATATTTAATCAGTGACAAGGCGATTTTGTCTGACTTCATCTGTAAATACCTCAATATAATGAGTTGAAAAAGGAGGTTGCGCTTCAACAATGGAGATTCTTGGTGGAGTGCTAAACCCAAAATCTAATAGGCGTGTTCCAAAAAGTGAAGAAAAGGTAGCACATCGTCTCAAGTTAAGGAGGACAAAATACTGTCATTTCACTTGTTTAATTAGGTTGATTCTGATGTGAGCTGGACATACAAGGTTTTTACCCAACGGCGACAATATCTTAACTAGTCTATCCACATTGGATTTGGCCCTGGCTCCATCTGTCCTGAGTCTAACCTTCCCTCCTGATGTTTGCTGCCCTCTATGTCCACCTCAACCGCCACAGCTACTTCAGGTCACCGCAGATCAAATGTGCAACTACCTTTACATTACCATACTTTCTAATTACTGACATTTTTCAGTCTGACAGTTCAGGAGATGAGAGGCAGGGCAAAGATCCTCCTGGCTTAGCCTGCTGCTTTCAAGGCTCGCTGGGCTGTCTTATTATTTCCCTCATGGCCTTTTAAAAGAGGCTCATCCATCACTCCCTGACAGCATCTGTCTCTCTCTAACCTCTCTGGCCTGATATGAAATAATATTTTTAAATGTCAAGTCCGTCACTGTAATGGACAGCTCCTCCCACTGGGTGGCAGAGAGTCAGAGCTGTGAAGCGTGTCACTCAAGTAATTCAACAGTTCGTGTGTGCGTGTGTGCATGTATGTGTGTTTGTGTTCAACAGAAACAAATACACAGCGAAATAAGGCAAAAAGACCAGGAGAGGCATGAGGAAAAAAAAATACATGAGAAAAACAAAGAGCTACATATATTTTCATTAGTGGGCAACCAAAGCTCAGGATTCCCTCTCTGGATTGCATGATGCGGAGTGATGAAAGGTCTGAAGAGGAAAGCCCCAATAATGAGGATCTGCAGCCATGTGTTACTCAATGCCATGTGTGGTGCCTACTGTAGGGCCCACACAGACCCCACTCTCAGAGTAATTAATGCCCTTAGGGCCCGTGTTGCAGATTCTATACTCCCTAATGAAGAAAAGATGTCTCTCTGCAGTATCCAGCACTCTTTCAAAGTCTTTAGCTAATAATCTCGCTCTACATTATTCAGCTTTGCCACAATACCCCACTATTATACTCAAATGATGCACGCAGCGCATGTGTGCGAGTGCTACTGTGTACTGCTTTTTGTTTTCTTTTTATGACTTTTACTTGCCTTAACATTGACATGATGAGCATCCTCTGGCTTGCAGTGCTGTGTACGTCTGTACCCATGTGCATCCCTTTTATGCAGATTTGTCTGTGCATTTGTCTTGTTTGTCTCACGTGTGTGTGTGTGTGTGTGTGTGTGTGTGTGTGTGTGTGTGTGTATGTGTGTGTGTGTGTGTGTGTGTGTGTGTGTGTGTGTGTGTGTGAGCAGCAAGCACACACAAATAGACTGCCTGTGCTGCCATCAGGGCCTCTTCTGTGCTGTTTCAGTAGGTTCCTGTTTAAAACTGTGTGCCAAGCTGGCATGCTCCCTGGGATAATGAGAGACTATGCTTTGGTTTGGATTGTTGATTAAGGATTATTCAGAAACACAAACAAGCTACTGCTCAGCCATGTGTGCACACGTGACGCGCTCTAAAAGGAAGGGCCAGATTTGTCTTAGCATACAAAGAAATGTGGAGGGAAAATGTACTGAGAACAAGAAGGAAAGCTAATATAGTATGTGTATTAGTTATGTCTATATAAACACTGGATCACTGGGTTGACCTCCCTTCACACCTGCTCTCTATTCTTTTCTCTCTGCTGATTGCAAACTTTGCTTGTGTCCTGCTGCCATTTTAAAAGGCAATTTACACAGCAATATGGGAGTTGTTCCTGCTAACAAAACTGTTCTAATTGACCAAAATGTAACTGTACAAATGTAGACATACAGTTAAGTTAGCATGATGGCAACTTGGCTCATGATGGAAAGACAGCAAAAAAAGAGAGAAAAACATTAAAGGTAATTCAATTCAAAATGTGTGTTATTCATAAGATGCGCTGCTGTGATGTGGTGGTAGTGTTTTTACAGCTTACTAGTGCTGCTGCGGAGGCTGTGTAAAAACACAGATCACTACAAGAAGGTACCACCCAGAGAAAGTAAACAAACCAAACGGTGACCAATCATTAATTGTTAACCCTATTTTGCAATTGGCTGTAAAATGTCACCATGTGCTAACTATTGCAATTTCAATTATATTTAAAAGTTATTAAAAATTTTGACCAATGGTGGAATTTCAGCGGGAACCAAAAAAGCAGTGAGACGAGACTTTTGAAAGCTACTGAGAGGCAAATATTCAAAATAAATAATAAGAGAAGATAGATAAGAGTAAATAAGTGAGTCTCACCTCAAGTGGAGCTGTCTGTATTCTGTTTTGTCTTTTTGCCTGGTTATGGTTTGGGAACTTGTCTCTTAAAAATAGGAACCATCTGAATCAAATTGTGAAGTGGTCCAGTAAGCTGATGGGAAAGCCACAGCTCAATCCAGAATCCCTGTATTCTAAACAGTTACAAAGGATAGCTGGAACTATTTTGAAAGACAACTTCCACCCTTTACATAGTGAATTTCAGCTCCTACCGTCGGGACGTAGGTATAAAGTACCAGCCTGTAAAGCTAAGCGATACAGAAATATTATTGTATTTTATTAGTAATGAACAATGTTGTCTCTTTGTCACGTTACATCCTACAGTCTGCTGCTGATTTTGTGTGTGTGTGTGTGTGTGTGTGTGTGTGTGTGTGTGTGTGTGTAAAAAGAGGCTGACCCACTCAACACCCACTGTAAACCAAATCTACCTTCGGGTATTAATAAAGTTACCTTGACCTTGACCTTAAGTCCATTTCTCCCTGTGAATGTTTCCAACTGATTCCCCAACAAAAAAACAACTATCAAATCTATGTTTTACCCATCTATTGTTTGCCTGTTTGTCAAGTGCATACATCAGACAAAACACAGACTTAATTCCAACCAACTGCACTGTTTTAGAAACTTTGGGTAAGCACAGTTTGTCCAAATTCATTAATGTTTGGGAATTGATTGGATTTGTTCACTTGGAGGAGTTATTCTTTTGATATGTTCAATTGCAGAGTCAGATATCATTCATGGGGGAAAAGAATAACTGTTTCCAGCTACACAAAGCATTTCAGTCAATCCTTTCTCCCAGACTAAAACAGACTCTGCAATAGCATTCTTGTACAGTGCAGATGTTTTTTGTCACATTTGTGTATATTTAGCTCCAAGCAGAACAGGATTTGACCCACGTGTTGAGGGAATTGTTGAAGATTTTGTGAAATATGCTTAATAATTTTCTTACCAGGAAGATGGATAACACTCTCGCATCTTTACGGTAAATATGATGCTGCATGCCTGTAGGCGTTTAACTAAACAGCCTACAGTTTCCCATGTTTTCATTCTCTATGCTAAGCCAAGTAAACCGACTGCAGGCACAAAGCTTCATATTTACCGCACAGACATCTAACTCTCAGTAAGAAAGCAAACGAGCCTATTTCCTAAGTTGTCTAACTACTCCTTTAACCCCAATCTTGACCAGTGTAATTTTGCAGGGTGATCTAACCTGAAACGACCCTATCACTTTTAAAAGTGGACTTATGCAGAGACAGAGCTGGACAGTTGGCAGAGAGAGAGATGGAGTGGGAATGCAGGATGGTTTGAGATTAATTTTAGTGTGAGCAGTTTATGCTTAACCATACACATATTGAGGGAGCATGTGGGCAAAGCTTGGCAACAATTTTACATTCCTCATTACTTCCCATTCCCTGAGTCATGAGGGCCACAGCAGAATCACGTTTGTGTCTAAATGTTTATTTAGATTTTTATATTCAGCTTGCTTATACACCTGAAAGCAACCTCTGGTTAGGAAAGATTCTCAGTTTAAATTAAAGAGTAAGGAGTTTTTGGTGGCACACTGCTCCCTCCTGTTTCCATCCTGCTGTCTATTTTGGCCTTGCAGAAGGTTACTCAGCTAATGATGTTAAAATTCTTCCAGCAGCATATTTGCTGTAGTAAAACACACCTGGCACAGGAGTTGAAATCATTGGCAACTGCTTTTCCGAGGTGTTCTTTTAATTGATAAATGTGTTTATCCTTTTACAAAAAGCTGATTTGGTTTTTAGATGAGACAATTTTTTTTTTGCATAATGGAAAAAAAAACCTATATATTCATATGTATGAAGATGCAACAATATACTTTTACAATCTGACCATCTGTCAAACACTCCACTTAGAATATCTGCCAAAATGAGGCCCTATTCTGCCAACATCAATCAACGTGAATTTGGTTGAGACATACAAGGCGGACGTCCAACAAAACACAGCATGGGTCCCCACTGACAGGGCTGGCTGACGTGATCTACAAGGTCAATGAGGAAACACATTCAGAATACCAGTATAACAAGTAACATGCCACAAACTGCCGCCATGTCACCATGTGACAGCTGACAACAGCCACTGCATACAGTGAGGTATGCTGATAAGATCTGAAGAGGTATGTTACATAGGTCCGACTGAATGGGCCACCCAAATCACAAATCAACATTTTCTCATGCATCACTAGTGGTATGTGGCTTTAGTGCTTTAAAACTGCATTAAAATGTTGTACAGTATAGTATTTGTTGTGACCATCTGCAAGTAATTAGAGAAAACTTCCCATTTCCTTTTTTTGTAATTAAAAACATCCACACATACTGGAGGCCTATACACACAAACACATTGGAAGGAGCCCCTATATTGACCTTGTCCTTAAAGTAACCAGGTGTAAATTTACACTACATACCAATGTCACATTAAGACCAACAAGCCTGTCAGATCTTCATTTTGAGAAAGCAACACACACACACACACACACACACACAAACACACACACAAACACAAGATCTATTGCATACTTAATACAAAGATGTAAAGACCGAACATGTGCAGCATATTAGGATTTGATTTCTACATCACTGATGATTGTGGGAGGAAAAAGATAATTACAAACATTTTGTTGTTAAATTCTGCCAAAACCTAGATGCCAAATAAAAATGATTTCACAGTGAAAGAGACAATAAGTTATTGAATGACAATGACGTTTAAGAAGAAGTTTACACATTGGGAATGGTAAAAAGTCACAGGCTTTTCTCACAGTCAACATTTTGTCTTGATGCCGCAGTAAAAACACAGGAGTAACTAATAATGGCTGCATTTCATTCAGGTGTCCCAGTTCCAGGGCTGTGCTATTATGAATGCTTGCTCACTGGTATGGCTAACTGGCACTGAACGGAGCCAATAATAATAAATTAGTTATACCTGTGTTTGCGTCAGCGTCAACCTCAGAGGGTAGTAGGGTAAGTACTGAGTTGAGTATAGAACTTGATTGCCCAAACAACTTTCCTGTCTGAGGCGCAAAACCATAAATGCAAAAGAATCACTCAACACAAATACTTTACACTACCTGGATTATGCAGACTCATATTCAGACACACACAAACACACAAAGTAAACCCCAGCCACACCCCTGACCTATGCATGCACAGTGCAACATTCCTGGTGGGAGCACCGGTGGGAACCTGCCAGGTCCGGCATCCTACGAAAGGCTGGAGGAGACTGAGAAAACATAGCTGTCTCAGGGACAGGGACAGCAGCATCATTATGAGCCCCCAGGATAAATAACCCAGCCTTAATGCAACACGGCGTAGCCTGGCCATAGCTAGCCAACCCATGTCAAACGGGCCTCAGATAGCACGGCCCACAGCGCCTGACATTTCGACAAGTATACAGGAAATACAGATGAATACATAAATAAATGGCTGTGTTGTAGTTGGCAGGACTGCGTTGTTTGAGAATACCTCTGTATATTTGGAGTGCTACTTGAAGCCCCCTGCACTGCTTGATATTCAATGTCTATATGGGTCTTTCATGAGGCTAGAGTAAGGCTGAATGTGGGGTTTAATGATCAGGAAGGCAATTAAAATGAACCACACTTTAGGTGTTGAATGTTTAGCCAGTGAAAATATAGATTTAATATGTTCTTGACATCATTATGCATCATTAATGTTAATGGTAGTGCTGCTGCAAGAGTCTTCCTGAACACACATTTTCATTTAAATGATGATGCAATTTACATAGATTTCTGAATAACAATAAACACATTTAACATCACATATTAAATCTATCAAATGTGAAACGGAAAGTGCCAACATATCCGTATCATGCCTGTAAATTTTTAAAAAGGGCTAGTTCACCCATATTATGGTCATATTATGGTGCAGATTTGTTTGTTTTATTATTATTATTATTGAGGTTTAGGTTTTAAGATATCAGCCTCTAAACTGCCTCCACCACAATACAAGGGATTTAAATGGAAGTTTGTGCAGCTCAAAGCAATACTTTTTTGTTGACATTTCTTTTGTAGAAAAGAGTTCCTGTGAAAATGGTTTACAGCGAGGTCTGTGGATTATCCAGAGAAAGACAGAAAAAACAGCTGCTGTTAAGTTTTTCGAATCTCATTTCTCAATGCTTTGAGCACCACAAACGAAATGCTTTTCACCTCAAATGTATTGGGGAGGCAGCAGAAATCTCAGAAACGGATATCTCAGAAACCCATCAGATTTGAAAGGATCTGCCTGTCTAGATATCAGTATCAGAGTATCTAGATATCAGGGCTAGGGAAAAATATATGTTTTTATAATTTGGGGGAAACTGACCCTTTAAAAGAAACAAAATGTATGCCATAATGTAATCACATTGGCGTCTTGCTTTTGCCTTTGTGTGTTATCATATTAAATTGCCCTCTTTTGATTCATTTTGATGCCCAATCTTTCATACAAAAAAAAAAACAACACAATGCACAAATGCACACAATGTCTCAGACTAACAAGGTTTGCATGTTGGGAACATACACGCTGCCAGTTCCCCCTCTCCTCTGTTGTTCTATTATTTTTTCTGCGAAAACTCTGGAGAAGAGAAGTGGGGGGGGTGAGAAATCCCCTTGCGAACGACAGCTGAGCCCTGGGACATGTTTTAAATTTGGACACTAATGTTGGCTCTTTTTACAGCCCTTCTATAATATGTTTTATGCGCCTTCCAAACATTGGAACGGGGCTTGCATCCCTCTACCCCCTCTATATCCATCTCGTACATCACATGCAGGAGCTGGATGTCAACGCGCCTTGGGTCATATGGCAATATGAAGTGGTGTGGAGAGAGAGAAAGAAGAATGGATGAAGTGAGAGGAGAGAATGGTTAAAAGCATAACTTACCACATTTATGTCTTTTCTAGTGAAAATGAGAGACGAGACGCTTAGGTGGAAAAAAGGAGAAAAGCCGGAATGAAAGGTCATCATCCGCTAAATAGATTCAATGTGTCAAAGATTTTGCTGACCCAAGAAACAAATCGCTGGCCCTTTAATTAACAAAAGAGCATATTTGTGGACATGGAATATCTAATCTCCAATTGTGGTTGGAAAGAAATGGGAATGACTCAACCACCTCTATTTACCAATAATACACTCAAGTTTGTTTCTCTCAACAGCTGAAAACTGTGCGCACTACATCTTGGTTTGTCCTCAGAGAACTTTTCTACGTCTGTTATCACAATACTCCTGTTTTTCTCCTTGCTGAAGATCGCCTGAACTTTAGCAGTAATATTCAAATTTCATTCAACATTATTCATTTCATATAGGAATTAAAATGACGTGTTGCTCACAAGACAAAGGGTGTATGACAAATGTAGATGATTGTGTTCCCTTTCATAACTAATTTGTATCATCATATTTAAAAATGCATGCACACACACGTACGGTATAAATAATATGTGGTCTGAGAGGCAACTCCTCTTCTGTCTCATCTTTCTCTCCTGGTGAAAACAAGCCTTCTCTCACCACTGGCTGGATTAATGGTGAACACATGTTAGGAGGAGGTCACTGTCTTCCATTGGCTGCAATTTAGGATTAGCAAAAACAGTCAGATGGAAACAGATCCATCTCCTAAGCTCTCCCCTCTTTTCAAATCCCCTCATTCATTTCCATCAAATCACCAGTTGAATTGTAGTCCTCACGTTCCTTCCTGCAAGGTCGGCGTGGTTTTTCTCCGAGAAGAACATAAACAAGACAGACACACAAATGAGGTGAGGGAGAGGGGAAAGATGAGTCTCTGGATGCTGTGGTCCAAAGCGCTGTGGCAGGGAAATGCACTGGCAGTCAAGCATTTCGCTGCTCCAACATTAACAGTGACGGGCTGTATCGCACACACATAAGGAATGAATATACATTTTCTGTGCTTGAAGCAAGTAGTGCTGCAGTGGTATCAGTGTGAACAGCTAGACGGACACACACACACACACACACACACACACACACACACACACACACACACACACATGATATCATGATAATCCCTCGCAATCCAGGCTACTGTCATGGAGGTATGAAAGCCTGCCAAGGACATGTGAGAACCGACACCAAACCAGAGCAAATAAACCGCACCGTAAGTTTTTCCCCCACTGCAGGAACTGAGAGAAAAAGGGAGGAAAAAAAAGAAAAATGGAGTGAGCGCAGAGAAAATCTACAGAGGTTTAAAGGGGAGAAAAGCCCACAGCACGCGGCCCAGAGTGTGCCTCGCATGCAACTTCCTCCCACCCACAGAGCAAGTCTCCAACACATTGTGCTGGCTGGGCCTAGATGGAGAAAGCTGAAGCTGACACTTTAAGTCTGTAGCACAACTAGAGAGGAGATAAATAAAATAGAGATTATTAGAACAGAGATGCATGCTGCAGTGCACCACACACAGGCGTAGAGAGAGAATTTAGGAGCAAAGGTGAACAGAACAGAAATACATCAGGGAGAAGTGGCCATAAAGAGGAAATAAGGAAAAATGAGGGAACAATTAAGTTATAAAGGAAACAGCAGAGTTTCCATATGCAAACTGAGAAAAGAACTGAAAAGGGTTATCTGCTACTTCTAATGATGATGTGTAGTGTCCATGTGCTACTTGTTAATGCTTCTATTTAAAGCTGCACTGATCAATATATTTATATAAACAAGGGATCAAATGACTAAGTGTTATGTAAAAGGGATGACTCATAGAGACTAATCACCCAACTCTACGCTTTCCTTTAGCATTACAGAGCGTTTTAGTGTCCTTCGGGTTATTGTTTTTTGTCTTTAGCAGCAATTTTAGGCAAAAATGCTCTGATAAACCAACTGTAGGCTACTGGCCCAGCAGCAAAAGGCCGACAGACAAAGTTGGTGACTAATTGGTGAACATAGTGGAGCATTTTGCAGCTGAAGAAACATATTTTTGGTTTAAGTTGGTGGAGACCAAATCAAATCATATAGGAAAGTAAATATTGGACTCAAATTCATCAGATAACTAGAAACACTCTAAATGAATGCTAATGTTGGTTCATGTCTGCCAGAACTGTTTGCAGACACTTAGCAATAGCACTTTAATAAAAGGATAATATGTCATGGTTGTGTTTTTAGCTTTTCCCGCTGGCCACAAGTGAAATCAACTAAAGTATGCAGCTGCAATATACTTTTTCAAATGATATACAATTTTCACTTGTTTAACCAAAGGTTTTGTTTATTCTTAAGTAATGTTCTGAACCTAATTTACAGGTTATCAGAAGTGTCACTCATTATAATTAAAAAGATACAATGTTGTTACCAGCATGGAGCTTGATTTACTGTAATCTGTAGGTACCATCCACAGTGTAGCAAACTGCAGTTTTTTTTACCTTCTGTCTAGGTAAATGGACTGTATTTATATAGTGCTTTTCTAGTCTTAAAGACTACTCAAAGCACTTTAACATAGTACAGGAACCATTCACCATTCACACACGTGCCCAAGGCTGCCATACAAGGTGCCACCTGCTCATCAGATACACATTCACACTCATTTACACTCTGATGGCACAGCATCGGGAGCAATTTGGGGTTCAGTGTCTTGCCCAAGGACACTTCAACATGAAACTGCAGGGCCAGGAATCGAACCACCAACCTTCCTAGGTCAAGGCTATTAGGCAAGTGTTCATCATTAAGTGGCATTTAGCATAGTTCAAAAATTAAAGACAAAAAAATGTGCAATATCAATACAGCTAAAAAATGGTATGTTTCTTTGCATGTGTTTCTGTATTTAGATGGTTTTTGTGTTTCCAGTAAGTGTGTATTACTTGCTATGCCCGTGTACATATTGCTCATTAAAACAGTTCAGGTCAAGAGTCTCTTTTTGCGACAAGAGGTCAGTCCCTTAACCACCTTCAAAACAGTCGGTGACAAGACATTATTTCCAAGAAATGGCCATATCTCCACAGGAGAATGCTATTGTAGAATGGGTACACATCACATGAGTGTGGCCAAAAGTTCAGGCGAATTGCGGAGGCAAGGGAAAAACTACAATTAGACGAGAGGTTAAGGTGATGGGAGGAAGCGCAGATGAGGGGCTCAGGCTGTATGTGTGGACTGTGGACAGTGGGGGAAGGAGGCCCATGCCTGACCTCAGCTGACGCTACGGAAATTATCCCACCAATTATACAGAACGTATTCCTCTAGTGCTCCAAACACTCAGCGGCCAGCCTTTACGACCTTAGGAAACTTTCTGTGTTGTTTTACTGTGGTGACCTCACTTCAATTAGCGTGCACTACAGCTCTGCTGGGAAGAGGGACTGCTACTTGTCACAGCCCAAAAGCATGACGTCAGGGGGAAAGAGAGTATAAAGACCTGTGCAACCTCTATACAGTAGTCAGCATGGGTTGTTATGTGTGTGCCTGCAGGAGGCATACTATACAGTACTTTCTAAAAGGAAAAAACAAGTCTTAATAGCATGCAAAAGAAAACAGTTTTTTAAATTATAGCTGGGCAGGTAACACTGATTATAAGATCAAATAATACTATATTTATCCTGAGGGTAATTGCTGTGCAGCAGTTGCAATACAAAGTGGGAAGAGTGCAAATATAAAAAATACAAAGAAAGGTGCAAATACAAAATACATACAATCCCAAAATCAGGTAGTCTCGCATTGCCAGTACTATTTTCACAGCGCTGTATCAGTGCTGGAGTATGGTCTGGCTGAATGAGTTAACATTTAAATCAATCACAATCGTCTTGGGCAGCGCTAGGTGCTGGATGCAGCAACGGTGCTTTTGCAAAATTGGCAGATAGCGGAAGGGAAGGTCAATGCCTGACATCCGGCATGTGAGAGAAACGCCAGATGTCAGGCTTTTTACCCACACTGTACATCCACCATAAGCCAGACTAATATCAGGTAAGCAGTATGGATCATAAAATATAAAAATGTTAACAGTAGGGATCGGTGTAGATGGGGTGCATGTACAGTCTCAAATCTGAGGTATAGGTAGTGTAAGAGTAGATGGCTAATCCAGAATGTCCATGATTAAAACTATGATTGTGATAGAAACATCAACCCACCAAACCAAGAAACCTTAGCTATACTATCTATAAGGTATTTGGTTAACAACATATTAACAACCAATCACCTCACAGAAACAAAGCTATTTCTAGACAATCATACCGAAGTTCTGTACAGAGGGGCAGGTTGAGTAAAGCCCCTGATACACTAACCCGACGGCTGACCGTTGGCAGAAAAGGCAGTCGGACTGATCAGTCGGCTCCCCGAGGTCCAAAAAGTGCCTCAGAACACACCGAAGCGACGCCGACTTGAGCATGGAATATGTCTCCATAACAGCAGGCGGCACTAATCTGTATTGTCGGCCAAAAAATGAAAACCGGCAGCTGATTGTACGAACGCGTCACGTCGGTCTGGTTTCTCCGGAAATTCAAAGCCAGACTGTCATGGCGGCTTGTTCATAATACAATCTCATATTTTACTAAAATAGTTCACCAAAACGTGTTTCTGAAAACATTTTAAGCGAGAAATAGGCTATGCAGTTGCTGTATCTCTCTTCATTTCAGATCGACAAAGGTCAGTTTAAAAGATTTTCGTCAGATTTTGAGAGGCTTAGTCACTTTCATCCCGCTCGTCATTTCCGGGTTAGCACTCCACCAATCAGATTGGTCATGGAGTCCGACTGCCCGCCCTCCAACGCAACATGTCAGGTCGGCCAAAATGAAGGCTGACAGCTCCTTGGATGGACGACGGCACGGAACACACCGAACAGACTCGAGTCACTGACCTCGCCAGACTGTCCGACGGCCGATTATCGGCTTGGTGTGTCACTGCCTTTAAGGGATGATATAATGATTATATAGAGTATTTCACACTGTTCCTTAAGGTCTCCTAATAGGGTATGTAGCATTGGTTGGGCTGAAAATGGCCCAGTTGCTATTCTATAGGTCCCAATGCATCCCTGTGTTTTGGTCCTATTTGGAACAACAGCTTTTCTTCCAAATATGGTATGCTCATGAATATTTAGATGAGCTACGCGCTGATTGGTTGAGCGAACCACATACACATACAGTGGAGACGAGACAGCAGGTCTTATATTTTAGACACTGCAATGTTATACATTGTTCGTTACTGCTAAATTATTAAATTCACTTCTGAGACTTTTTTATACGAGAAATCAACTATGTAAAGGTCAAATATGTGCCGTTTTACGAAAATTGATGGCTAACTGCAAATTTTGTCCGGGCGCGCGGGCGTAACAAGCTCGCTGACCGTGCTCTCACTCACACACACCGGCCATTTAGCAGTAAGAGGGGAGGGAGAGCAGCGGGCTGCAGGCCCTGGAGCTCCATCAGGGCCTCGGCATTTGGTAGTCCAGTAACCCAGAAACGGTGACTTTGCGCGGGTATGGAGTGCCGCTGGCTGCCGGCCGTGACGGAGCTCCATCTAGCTCACAGCGGGCCGGGGTCTGTGAAGGAGGACAGGCCAGGCGGCGAGGCAGCAACCCAGGCAGCAACCCAGGCAGCAACCCAGGCAGCACCGGCCGCTGTCACGTTAGCCTGCCCAGCTACTGAACTCTGACACATAGTCGGACAAAATTTGCAATTAGCCTTCAATTTTCGTAAAACGGCGCATATTTGACCTCTACATAGTTGATTTCTTGCATAAAAAAGTCTCAGAAGTGAATTTAGTGACAAAAAAGCAGACAAACAATGTATACAATTTCTGAGATCTGCGCGACCTATTCAGAAGACTACCTGATCATCTGATCAGATCAGTGGTGTAGCCTATGTAAATGTTGGGGCATGACAAAGGTAGAGACTAGAGCCAAATAAGGAGGAGCCATCGAGTTGACGTCAACTCGATGATTCGTTGAGATTTGCCCGTTTTCATAGGCAGTTTCAAATTGTGAGATTTGCAGAGGAATAAGGTGTCAATGGGATTTTGAGGTTCTATGTATGTCCTATTTACCCACCCAACTGTCGTTATTCAACTATGACAAGGTAAAATCGGTTTTGCATTCTATCACCCCTTTTAGCTAAACACACCAACCCAACTATCAGAGTCTGATAGGAAGAGAAAAGAGATGTAAAGTGTTGTTGTAGATAAACTAGTGTAAGACAACTCAATGCCCCATTTGTCCATTTAGTGGGCAAGACAGTCCCAAACTGAGCTAGGCTAATTAAAGTCCAACATGAAAGAGATTGGTGATATATTATCCAGCCAAAAACTCTGCAGAAAACGTGTGCCAAAAAAAAGAGAGAAATGATAGCTGCTCCACAACGATGGTCGGGGCCGAGCATTTTAAACTCTCAGGGAAGGTGTCCAAAGCACAATGGTTGATTTTATATAAGACATGGCATTGGGACCATTGATCTTTGAACTCGCAATCTCCCAGTCAAAAGGCAAACACTGATCTCAGTGAGCTATTGTCCAGGTGATGGTTCCTCTAGCTATTTGGGCTATATTTTATTGAGTCAGCCTGGGTTGACTCAATAACATGACTTTCCACATTTAAAATATGCAGGGTAGCTGTCCACAGTACAGTGCCTGATTAGATATATGTATGATCATCTTGCTACACCATGGGCTCAAACTCAGAACCATTGAGGCCATAGGCAGGTCCTGATCTCAGGGAGCTATTATCTGGGTGATGTCACAAGTGGCATTGCAACACCTAGTAGACAAGGAACAGGCTTGCGTGAAAATGCAGAATTTAAAGCTGCTAAATATTTCTTATTAGAAAATTCTGAGAATTTGTGTACTTGCTTAAGACAACATAGAGATGATTGCAATTTATTTTCAAAAAGATCAATAAATGCCAAACTGAAATTTAAAGATGCTCTATTTTGCATTGACTGCAATGCGTAGATGGGGACACAATTCAAACTTTTTTTTTTAAATTCACTTTTTGAGATAAAATTCTGAAATTTGCACACCAAATCTACAATGATCTTCGAATGAAAGATTTAGTTTGGAAGAAATTGCAGTATTTGTTAACACTACTGTATGCAGTAAAACATTTAATGCACTGTGGACTCAACTTATGATGAATCTAAAATCTGAATACAATTTTTGTGGAGGACAGTCTGGAGATAAAGTCCCCCAAATTTGGTGTCAATTAAAACAAAAATGTGGGAGGAGATAGGTTTAAGAAGTTTTGCAGTTTTTGCAAAAAGTTGAGTGATGGACTTCAAAATTGCCACTAGGTAAAAACAGAGTACAGTTTCTGCTCTATTGGGGCTACAGTTTGGCGTAAGTTGCGATGTTGCATGTATGGCTGATTTGTTATACATTTTTAAAGTTTAGGATTTTAAATGGCTGTTGAAGCGCCACCATCAGGACATTTAGCACACAAATCACACTAATTGCGTTTGGCATAGGACTGGACTTTCGTGCATGGGAACATGGATTTCTTAGGAAGAAGAATAATAAGAAATAAATATAGCTGCAAGCAGCAATGAGGGGGCCAAACAGTACACTAGCAGGAATGGCGTTGTCATGGCATCAGCAAGCACTCACAGCAACTTTGATGGCAATTGGATAAAGAATGGCTGAGATTTACTTTGTTACAGTGCCCCTAGAGGCCAAATTACACCAATATCCTTGTGCGTTTTCACAATCAGCTACCATGTCCCTGTACCAAGTTTGGACTTCATAAATCAAAATGTTGCTGAGATATGAGCTCACTTCCTGTGATTATAGCGCTCCCATAGTGGTCAAAGGTCACTACGTTTATTTTACGTCCTCGGTATTGGGTCTTGAGTCATGTACAAGGTTTGGTTTCGATACATGAAAGCGTTGGTGAGATATGAGCCTACTTCCTGTGATTATAGCACCCACCTAGTGGTCAAAATACTCCAAATTGATTGTGCATCCTCAGGATGCAGTCCCAAGTCCATGTACCAAGTTTGTTTTCAATACGTGAAAGCGTTGCTGAGATATGAGCCTACTTCCTGTGATTATAGCACCCCCATAGTGGTCCAAAGTCACCAGATTTCTTGAGCCTTCTGCTAATTGGGTCATGAGTCCAAGTATTGAGATTGGTTTTGATACGTGAAAGCCTCCCCGAGATATGAGTTCACTTCCTGTTTAGCGGCTTCGCCATCGATTTCGATTGGCTGTGACGGGAAAACGCTTTCGAATATCAATACGCAATGGAATAACTTTTGTGCGGCTTGGTCTGGCGATCATCTGTGCCAAGTTTCGTGAAAATCTGAGACATTTTGTGACCTGTGAAAACTTTTTTGTGTTTTTGATGAAATCCAATATGGCGGCCGGATCAATTACGTTGACGTCACAAATTGGCATGTGTCGGCCTTAGGACCTCCCACAGTATTAACAGACACCGCTAGTTAGTTTGAACTCAAAACACACCAAACGTTATAGGCCAAAACGTAATTTTGCTAATTACAGCGCCCCCTCCCTATAGGCCTAAGGTCACCAAATTTCTTGAGCCTCTTCCTAATTGGGCCCTGTACCTATGTACTAAGATTAGTGTTGATACGTGAAAGACTTGCCGAGATATGAGTTCACTTCCTGTTTAGCGGCTTCGCCATCGAATACGATTGGCTGTGACGGGCAAACACTTTCGAGTATCAATACACAATGGAATAACTTTTGTGAGGCATGGTCTGAAGATCATCTGTGCCAAGATTCGTGAAAATCTGACCAATTTTGTGACCTGTGAAAACTTTTTAGTGTTTCTGATCAAATCCAATATGGCGGAAGGTCCAACATGGCGGATATTGACATCATGGGGTGTGTTGAGTTCGGCATCATCCAAGGATTCCAACTGTATCTTGATGTTCAAAATCAGGCATACGGTTCAAAAGTTAATCGCATGGATGCAATGCCAACTTTGAACCATTGGTGGCGCTAGACTGCCTGTCGTGCAGACCTAAAACTTGGTGAAATGAATTATGGGACTGTCCCGAATCAATGTGCCAAATTTCACAACTTTTTACTGTACGGTTCTATGGGCTGCCATAGACTCCCATGGCAGAGGAAAGATGTGTAATAAGAAAAGGTAGAATCACTAATGGTGCCCCCCCAATAATACAGGCAAATACATAGGGTCCTTGCAGCTTCACTGCTCGGCCCCTAAACACTACAAAATAAATGTATCGCATGAAGCATCACCATCCAAAAAAGTATGCAGATTGCAAGCGCCAACAGGCTCCAACACCAACAATTAGACCTGTCCCATGGAACTCACAGCAAGGCACTAAACAAAAGCTGCCTTTTCCAATTTCCAATGTGTTTATTTAAATGAATTTTCTGTTTACGGTTTGTACAATTCTTTTTAATTTTTCAGGTTGTGAATCTACAACTAGATAATGCTAAGCTTTAAGGTATCCTGTGAGTTCAAGTTATATATATATATATATATATATATATATATATATATATATATATATATATATATATATATATGTTTATATTCAGTAATTCTCATTGTGTGTATCTCTGAGGTCTAAAATACATGCTATGGGCATTTCCTTTCTAATTAAGGCGTTGCAAAGACGATTTTATGCATATTTATAATTGTGCAATGTCAACATGTTTGCTAGCTTTCAGTCTTCTTCACTGCTTTTTTTTCGGCGCATTGCCTCACTTATTTGCAAATCACTGCCACTAACTGTCTACTCATAAACAAATTGCTCCATAGTACTACATGTGGTCAAAAAGTCCACAATGTACTATAAAGGGAATCGTAAAAATCAACAGAAAAGTTGACTTAATTTATATTGCAATATATATTGATAACAACTGATCTGCCATATTACCATATTTGCCATTTTCTCATGTAAAGTGTAGATGAGGTTTCTTTGAAGTACATACACTCGCACACATTACACAAATTGGGCACTGACAGCCAAGCAGAGGAAAGAGGAAACTGGTAATGGTTGTTGGCAAACTTCAAGGCACGCTTCTTAAACTATGTCAATCACAATAACGTAAATAGTCCATCACAGCCAATCAAATGCCTTGGTGTCATAACTAAAGGATATCCAAGCTTTATCTCCTTTTACGACTGCTTTTCATACAAGCTGTTGGCTCACAGAGAGGCTGGTATGAGAGCCAAATTGGAATCAGTTAGAGACGGATGTCAGCCGGGATCAAAGTAAATGGATGCCCACACTTTAACAAGCCAATCATTCATTTGTCAATGAAGTAAGTAAAACAAATGGACTGTTTGTCTGCAGTAACGTAAGTACATGACACACATGGTAAAAGGACCTTGCATTTGGTGCAAGAGATAAGGTATAAGACATAAAATAAAACGAATAGTGAACTGTTTCTGATTCAGTGTCCTCAGGGCCCGAAACAAAGGTTGCAGTGAATATTACCTGATGACTCAGGAAACAACCTGGTGCTGTCATCCAGACCAAGTGTTCAAGACATTTCACTCACCAGGCCAGATGTAATACAATAGAAGTATCACATTCATTTTTCACAGGCAACCGAGCATGATAATCATGATCCATCCCAGTGAAATCATATGGGTCTACAAGACAGGATCCAGCAGTCAAATTATTAACATCAGTCCTTCTGTGCCTACAGGAGGGGAAGAGTTGGAGAAGGACACAGGGCAGCTCTGCTGTTGTGATGGAAGCAGTGAAAACAATGAAATGTGCTGATAAGATCCAGCCAAAATGTGCAATAAACAGAAATCTGCTTGTCTTTTTTTGACTCAAGCAGCATTTAAATAAGAAACAGAGACATAAACATGACAACTGAGCATTGGAGAAGAAACTGAGAAATAAAACCGCCAGGCTGAGAGAAGACTATATGTTCCATCCAACAGTCCAAACGAGACAATATAAACATGCCACACTGCTCCTGATCAGATCTATATCCTTATCTGCCACAAAGACAGACACACGTGGCCTTCAAGATATCTGCAGATGCGTTTGCATGAGAATAAATGTGCAGGCATGTGTACAACACAAATATTTTCTGATTGTGTACTGCAGTGAAACAGGCCAATGATGTATTGTGTCTATAAATGTTTTCTACCCAATCTCTCTTTCGTAAGCACTAGAGGAAGACAGACCCCCATGTGACCTTTGAATGATGACATCATTAAAACAAGAAAGACATCAGTATCATTGTATTATTTCTATCTTTTGACAAACAGTGTTGACAATTTTAATAATGCCTTCATTCCCAGTAGATTCTCTCCTGATGTAATAAAATAGCATCTGAAAAACCTGCACCTCATAAATTGAGCCTGTGAAGCATTTTTCCATCCTTATGCAGCAGAGACTGCTTTGTAAGTGTGTTGGTCACTAAGGAGGAGACACTAAAATCTACAAGTTCCCATGTTGGCAGTTAGCATTTATGTATGAACTATGCAGACTTAACAGTAGAAATCATGTAACATGACATCAATAAAATGTCTCCCTGGACTTTGAAATTATGTTTTTGTTAGAGAAGGGGCTGGGGTGGAGGTTGTGTGTAGAGAAGGTTTCTTACCACTGAATAAATTGTCACCAAAATTCCATTTAGGTAAAATGAAAAATTTGTAGAATCTCAATTATCATTTGAACCATTTCACTTCCAACTGTGTTTTGTGGATTCAGAATAAGATTGGCGCACATTTACAAAAAATTCTAGTTGTGTAGCTTCAGCTGCAGGTGATGACATTGTATGTAGTAACCCTCTGTGGCAACAACTTTGACAGACAGCTGAGGAAAACGTCAAAAGGATTTATCAAGCAAAGTGGGACAAGTTGATATTTATGCTTTAATGCTACTTTTGTCATGCTTATTATCAGAATCAGAATTACTGTCATTATAGTCTGGTACAATGACATTTAGCAGGGCTTCTCTCGATGTAAACATATAAGAAATAAATAAAAGCAGTACCAAAAAACAGCAGTAACAGCAGCTTAATGTTTAAAAAGTGATGATTTTGCAAGTACAACTTTAAAAAGAAATAAATATAAGATATATTTAAATTAAATGTACACATTTACAAATGTACAGAGGTTGAATGTTATGCATATTGATACATGAATGCTAAGTTGTTATTATTATTACATTTAAAGCTCCTGAAAACTTGGTTTAAAGTCTTATTATTTCTCTAGAACATTATTCATGACTAAATAAGCAACAATCAAAGTTAATGTTCAGAATAAATCCTTAGTTATTAGTTGGTTTGTTTAGATCTGACCGACAGCAGCCAAGCAACATTAGAGTTTAACCCCATAACTGACATCACATTTGATTAAATCTGGCTGAATCCTGATTTTTCGAGTATTCAACAAAGCTGTGTAATAACAATAGGAAACAATATACCATGTATGCAAATATATAAATGTGCGTTTCCACAGACACAGACGAATAGTTAATATGACTCTACTCTCTCTCTATTAACTTTTCATACTCTATTAACTTTTTTACTTTTTCATGTCATAATAGGTAGGACACAGTATAATACAATTATATAATATGGACCTAAAACTCTCAAAAACAGTGCACTTATTTGCAAATGAAGAGTGCATACAACATACCCATTGAGATTCATTTAGGAATTTTCTACCCTATCCCTTGTTTTGTTTTTTTTTAGTTTTTCAGTAAATTGAACTTGCTCTGGTGTCATCACCATATGGTCGAAATCTCCGGGAAAAGCTAGTAAGTGAACCTTTAGTTTAGACTATGTTTTAGCACAGATAAGTGTTATCAAGGTCAGGAATGAACCTCCACTCCACCTCCGCTACTAAAGAGTTAACGTGAACTATCTGTAAATTTAGAAAATGAACTGTCACTGAACATAAGAAAAGAAAATGAAAGGATAGTGTGGGACCACATGCACTGGAGCAGCCAGAGCTTTAAATCTCAGCAGTAATATTTGGAGCAAAGAGCAACAGATTTAAAGCCCCAAAGACTCCCACCCACACCTACACACCAGCAGTGTTTGTTTTCTATTCCTATAGGATGTCAGTAGACATGGCAGCAGAGACGAAACAGCCAGAGCTATGTAGGAAATAGCTTCAAAAATAAATCTCTTCAAGTGTATTATTAGTTGACATAGCAGTTCCAGTCATATCAATGTCATAAACGAGATCTAGTGCAGTAAATGGATAGGGTGGTAAAACTGGCAACGATGTACAAATCCAAGGATTCATAAATGTGGATTTATGAATAGCTTAAGCCCGACTGCAGCTCAGCACACTGCCGTTAAATGCTTGAAGGTGGTGTGGCATTTTTTTTTTTTAAATATACAGCAAGGTTTGTTTAATAATGGTAGTTTTACTACAATACATTGGGCGTTTCATGGCTTAAGGTATATTGCTTACCAAGTCTTTTACCGCATGCTGTACCTGGCAGTGTTTTGCAGGCTGGTAGTATGATCTACAGCCAAATATCAATCAGAGAAGTTACAGTTTGATCAAACCAAATTGAAAACACCCTAGGAAAAGAGTAGTAAAACAAAGCGTTTATGAGCTGTGTAATAATGTATATATAAAAAGTTCCTTGACAGGGTTGGATTGTTGTTCATACAAAATCTTTCTTTTTCCACTGTTGTATTGAAAATAACCCACGGAAACAAGAAACTAGTTTATTCATTGCTTTGCTATGAGAAGTGCAGTTCTTTTTAATGGCCTGTTTGATGGATGGCCCAGTCCTCTCTGAGTACTTTCCCACAAAGGTGGAGGGTAGAGAAGAAAACGATGAAGCAATGGCTAAGAAGAAAACCAGGAAGGAGGGAGAGCAGGGGAAGCATAATGTAGGAGAGAAGAGGAAGCAGACATGGAAATGTAACTGTAAGAAGTCATGGAAGGCTGGAAAAGAGAGCTCCATTTATAAATGCATCCAGTCAATTTCACCATGGGGGCACGCAGCACCACGAGCACTAAGAGACTCCCAGCTAAGGGGGGTACAGTTCAATGGCAGAAGGGGGCAGTCCAGGGGGGTAAATGGGGGTATATGAGTCCTCTCTCCAAAATTCAGATTCCTAGAAAAACACAAACTGGTCATTCATTTTCCTCCTCCTCCTCCCCTGATGCTCCGGCTCTCACTCATTCAGCCAAGGAAATGATCAATGACTGCTGTTTAAGTGAAGGCAGAGGCAGGCCCAATCTTCTACACATGCAACTATGGCGTCACTATGACAACTACATAACCACAAGTTTTTGTCTTGTATCATATCAATATCTCAGAGCCACTCACTGGTGTCTGATGGAAGTATAAGTAAAGTGCACAGTACAGGAAACCACAGGGCAAACATGCCACTTTTGTTATTCTTGATGTCAAGTTTACAAGGTCTTAACTGATCACACCGCATTGTATAGATATTTACAAAAATGTTTGGGGACGCTTGAAAAAAAAAAAAACTGGGACGCAATCTGCAATAAGGTCACTGTTACAGTATTTCTTATGGACACAATCACATTTGATAAGTTAGATCATTTTCCTAGACCATATCCTCATTTTCCCTAAGTAAGATACTCTTCCATATTTTTCCACATTAGTATCCATTTATGATTATGAATGAAAGCTTGTCAAAGAAATTCCATCACTCCATTTTCCATGCTGATTGCTGCTACTGAAGCGTTCCAGACGAGCGCATGTCATTACGTCTGCCTAATCCCACATTAGTCTCCATTACTGAGACATGGCTTAATGATTCCACTATCTCCACAAATTAGGCCACCGCTGTTTTTCTCACTCTCTCTCACAGACAGACAGACAGACACACACACACACACACACACACACACACACACACACACACACAGTGCTCAAAAGCAAACAAACGTGCACACGAAGTCACATACACATTTTCAGTTCTTGCACAACTCAACCCCTGAGAACTACTTCCCAAGCCATTTAATGCATGCAGGACTTCAAGTTGCGAGTAATATATGTCTTATACAGTATTGTATAGCCTATAATGTCAGCCACATATGACACACATTTTATTGGGTGATTTACTGGTTAACAGTTCCTGCTGAAGGGTTCCAGCATCCAGCATTACAAAATGAATGGAATGAAATCTAAACATAAATCAGCTCATGGGGTCACTCTGTAAGGCAAGTAATTGGGGCTGTGCACGCTCACACATCCTGTACAAACACACACACTACTAAGTCCAAGGATGGATATTCTGTAGAAAAGAAACATCTTGCCAGATATATTGTGGCTTTTACTGCTGTTGGCTTGTGTTCCACTTAATGCCCTTTACTTTTACACACACAGTATATCACTCACCTGCCTCTCAGCTCACTGCTAATCCAGCGGGCCAGAGAGCCAATGGGTCACTGTGGAAGCCCTGACTGTCACCATGCAGAGCAAGTAGAGTGTAGGATCACATCTACAGCACAGCTGAATCCTTTTTGACTGTTGCAGGCTTACATCTACACATGTGAATGCTACAAATGCATATGCTGTATATTTAACACCAGAACACCCACATCTTGTTCATATACCACATTAAACTAGAGCTGAGTTTGATTTGACATTTTCCAATCCTGATTTCTAACAATTATTTTTACTATTAATTAATCTGCCAATATTCTTTTTGAATAATTGTTTTAGCCTCTAAAAGATAAAAGATTTAATCAAACTTTCCATAACAGTTTCACAGAGGCCAAGGTGATGTTTTCAAATGTCTTAGATATTCAGTTTATTATGATGTAAAAAAGAGAAAAGCAGCAATTCCTCACATTTGTGAATCTGCAACCAGAGAATGTTTGGCCTTTTGCTTGATTCTAAAAATTGCTGATACATTTCCTGTGAATTGATTAATTGTCTTACTTTGATATGCATGTTTTTTCTAGCAAATTGATATTTCTGTAAATTTCACCAAAGAGGGTCTCAAATGTTAGACACATGCTGCAATACCAGAACTTTGCCTGTAAAAACAGTTAAAAATTAGCATAGTTTTCATTAATATTAGGAACAATTTAATTTAATAGATGCCAGTTTTCAGTAGTTGCTAAACGGCAGAACTACAGACACATTTGGGTTAGTACAGAAGAAGTACTGAGTAGGCCTGCACGATTCGGGGAAAAATATGAATCACGATTTTTTTAGCTTAGAATTGATATCACGATTCTCTGCCACAATTTTTTTCTCACAAAGTGCACACATGAACAAAACAAAACAAAACAAATTGGCAGTACCAAACATAGATTGTTTTTGGCACCTATAGCACATTGCGCATCACCACAAGCCTGTAAACATAGAGGCTTCAATGAATAAAGAAAATAAAGTACATACTGGCCATTTAAGTACAGTAGCCTACCAAAAATAGTGACATATAACACATTGAACTAAATATGGCCCTGATACAGACTCTATCTGAACTCCTTGAACATGTCTTTACATAATTAAAACATGTTAATGTCAATGTCAAATGCTTTTAACAAATTAATTGAAGGAGAAATAAAAAAAGAAAAATCGAAGTCATTTAAAAGTTAAATCGTGAACAGGGGTGAATCGAGATTGCGATTTTATAACGATTTATCGTGCAGGCCTAGTACTGAGTACTGAGTACTTTGATACCCCCCAACAAAAAGCCATGCAAGTGGGAACACTAGCATATAAATATACACACGGTAACATACACTACCCTATACCATGAGCTGTGTGGTACATTAGGCTCTCCGTCCATTGGTAAAACAGATGGAAGCCCCATGACGTATGCAGTTTATATTCTCATAAACCTCAACACTAATTCATGTATATGGACCAAGCAGGGACCACAACAGTAGTGAATGTTTGAAGGCTTGGTGGCACATCCAGAGGGACAGCAGCTGACTGATCCTGAGAGTAGACCTGAGTCATCCAGCTGAGCAAACAGAGGAGGCTGGAGTCCAGACTCTTTCAATAAGGCTGAGCTCTGAGCTAACACATGGACTAATGCGGTCTGGGAGGGCAGGGATTGGCAAGTTGTCTCAAAATGCACAATCAAGATGGTCTGCAGGGACTACAACACCCAAAAGGAAAATACTAATAAATGTAGAAAAATCACACTCTGGATGAAGGATGAAGTCTGGACAAATTCTTTTGCTCAATTACTGACAGAATGTTTGAAAACATTTTCTAGCATTTTAAAAGGCCTTTTTCCTTCAAACAACATGTGGTGGAAAAACTTAATATTCACATTCTTCTGTGTTCTGCAGACATTTAAATTCAGTATTGTTGCACAAGTTCTGTATTGGAGGCGTTGGGAAAACAGATGTGATGGTATTCAAGAAAATACTACTTGTTTTCAGAGCCATCATGCAAAACAAACTTTCTACAAAACTTTCTACAAATTTCTGAACAATAATGCAAGTATACTACGACTGAAAAGACCCAACCTTAATACCAGGGGTTAGTACTACATCTCCACACATGCATAATGGCAAAACCCACTTTTGGCCAACATGGTCTTATTAGGACCCGTTTGTCTGTTCTGGCATACATGTAAGATACTGTCAGACTGACGCCTTAGTTTGGAGCTTCCTACTGTAGCTGCAAGGCATGGCTGGTTAGTTATGAAAAACATCTCATCTTCTAGATGTAATTTAACCCATGGCTGTACAAAATACACACAAAAAGATGCTCACATTGAGAAAGAGCTGTGACACAGGTCTTATATAAGACCATCTGTTTATGAAAGGTCTGTCAACACTCTGAGCTCAGGATGATTGCCAGTCTGCTCCTACAGATGATCGGCACAGTGGCTCAGAGACCAAAAGTGTTGTCAGTGACCAATGTCTGCCAGTGTGTCAGTGCCAGTGCTTTAGCTGTCCCATGCTCTACTAGTGTAGATATCTGACTGAGCATCTGGAATTATCTCACCCAAATGGCAGAATATTTTCCTTGTTTAATGAAAAATAAGCCCTCAAGGCTGAATAGGAAACCTAATGACATGTAAAGAAGGGGTATTTTTTTTGCAGTGTAGGCAGCCTTGATGGTAAAGTGAAAACTGCTGTCAAGCGATAGAGTGCAATCATCGCCAGGGCAGGAAAATTAGTCTGGAGCCATTATTTAGTTTTCAACTGTTGTCTGTACAGCAAGCCTGTCTTTAATATAGAAATCCAACTGCATACGCATATTACCTTTTGTCTTCGCGTTGATTGCATATATGACAGTGACTGTTACATCACATACAAGTTAGTCTGGATCAACGGAAGTACATTTCCAGGATAATTCCCTGACATCCGTCCCTAATGTCCCTCACCTTCCGCTCTCTGTGTGTTGCCGTTCTCAAAATACCTTTGCTCCGGGAAACAACTTAGAGCTAGCAAACTACACGCTGAAAATGGCAATTTTTCAAGAAAATTTGGGCCGTGCAATAAGGCAGGCCTGCTTGGTTCTTTCAGGGAATGATTGTAAAGATTTACAAAGAATATGTTTACGGCATTTACTTTCTAACTGGGACATTTTGAGACCGAAGTACACACAATGATACACTGGTAAGCGCAAATCATGTTTAACCACGTATCCAGCTAATTGAAATAGCTCACGTTACAGTATTGTGTGAACAGTTAACTTCATTTAATATTGTATGTGGCAATGTCTTTTGCGGGGTACAAATGTTCAACCAAAACAAATTCCTTCCCAAGACTATTTTTCAGAGCCACTGTTGCCGCGTCCGGATCTTAGCGCCGCCCAAGACGACTGTGATTGGTGTAAAGAAATGCAAACAACCCCAACCATTTTGTTCTCCTATTCTAGAATGTATCTGTGATATAATCAGACCTTAGTCCACAGCGCTGTGAGGATAGGACTGGCAATGCGTGACTACATACAAGTAAGATCAGACTAACAGCTAAACCTCTCTTTATAGACAGTTTCTGCCTGTCATGTGCAAAGTGAGGAAAGATTTAGTCCCATAAGAAATCTCAGAATCTCCTTGGTAGCAAATAAGCCATAAAATGCAGAGGAAAAAATCTCTGGCATCTGCTTTTCAAAGGGGCCATAAGGGAGTCTCGACTTTCTCTTGGTTACATAAACAATGAAGCTTTAATGTCCAAATGCCTTTAACAGTAGAGCTACTGCCTGGCCATGGAGATTGTTTCCTCCCCTCCCTCTTTGCACAAACTGTCCCTATAGGCCACACTGGCTGAGTAAAACTGCGTCCTGAAATGACCAAGAAGAAAATACCAAAGTACAAACATTTTCACCATCAATTCAATAAAAGTGGATGATGTGAAATATACATATCACTACATCGATGTATTATAAGGTTGCAAGACAAACTAAATCACAGGGGAGGAAAATTAGCAGAATTAACGTTAACAGAAAAAGCTAAGTAAAGGAATACGGAAGGAATACGCAATACGGAGGATGAGAGAGGCAGGACATTGCCATTCGCATTTGAACGTTCCCAGTGTGAGAAAAGACAACACCAGCTCTTGTTAAATTTGTTTACATCTTTCCGGCAACTCATTGTTTTTAACAAGGCCAAAAACTTGGATCCGTCAGGAAAATGAGCTTTGTTTTTATTTGAGAGAAGTGAGCATTTCCCTAGTTGTGAGCCAGCAAGCATTTTATTAGAAGTGATAGTACATATGTCTATGCGTGTGCATGTGTGTGTGTGTGTGTGTGTGTGTGTGTGTGTTTACACAGCTGGAAGTAGAAAGCAAAATCACTTCAACTGCCGGGGGTTCCTGGGGTGTCTGCTGTGATCCCATTAAAAGGCAGACAGGGTTTGGCACCCTCTCCAGAAAACAAGAGGACTTACCAAAAAATCCCTGCATTAAAGCTCAAAAAGCAGGCCAAGTCCCTACAAACCCCTGTTGAATTTACTTAAGGGGCAAATGGCTCCCTCTCTAAACTCCTGATAGCTGATTGCTCTGGCAGGGTTCAGGTGGATCTGCTGAGTGGCCTCCAGCCCAGTTTCCACTCCATTCAAGTTTCCACTCAGACGCAGACTTGCCTCCACACCTCACTCTCGTTTCTCTTGCTCTCACTCCAACCCGCCCTCTTCACATCCTCCTCTTCAGGCCGAGTCCAAAAGCCAAAAACACTCATGCCAGAATTATTGAAACCTTCATATCAGTAGGGGTTTAAGTATCTATCTATCTGTCTGACTGTCTATGCTGCTTTCTCTCCGTCCTCCCTCTTCTCCTCCTTTTCTACTTCCCACTTTCGACCTGTACAGTAGTTGCCGATGGAGCTTCCTGTAAAATGTGATTCACCCATGAGGGGATATCATGCTGAGCATAGCTGTGGTGGAGATCAAACCAAACTCAACAACCCCATTCCTTGATTTATACATCTCACTAACAGCTCTTCTGAATCATGGTCTGTGTTCCCGGACAGAGGTCCAGCTTTACACTATCGATCCCCAGGCCACCTCAGTAGCGCCACGCTCCGCCTGCCTGCATGCCTGCCTGCATGCCTGCCTGTTTCCAGGAAAACTTACTGGCCACGCTGTGATACTGCTGGGGATTGACAAGCCTCCAGGGCTCACTCACTTCTCTAAACAAGGCCTTTTTCACATTACACACATGCTTAGACAAGCATGCTCAACCCCAGTCGCACTGTAAAAAAAATCCATATATCAAAGCACACAAGCTTAAGCCTTGCAGAGCAGTCAGCAGAGCATGAGACCAAGCATGCTGCTCACTAATCTTCTGGTCACTGTCCTGCAGTCAACAGATATGAAGTGGGAAGAAAAGGGTTAAGTGTGTGTGTGTGTGTGTGTGTGTGTGTGTGTGGGGGGGGGGGGGGGAAGGAGCATGCTGGGGTCCAGCAGGGCCTGTAACGTGGATCAAAGCAGCAGAAAATGGACTGTCTGTTTCATTAGCCTGCTGTCCTAGCCCTGCTCTGTTTACAGGCCTGATTGAGCTGCAGTGAAAGCACATCACTGGCTGCTCACTTATCGTTTGTGCACTGTCCAGACCAATAAAACTCATATCCATACATAAACAAGCTGCCAGATCCTGCAGGGAAAAACAGTGGCGTGGCACACAGAGTGAAGCACACTTGCATGTAATTATAGCAAAGACCAAGCAATTAAAATCACAGCATCGAACTCACACACTGTGGGAGGTGGGGAGGATTGTGGATTAAAATGATAACCGCATGTTAACCGCAACCAGACAGACAGACAGAGGGGGAGAATGTGTGTGAGTGTGTAGAGGTCTATGCTTTTATGTGAGATTAAATATTTGATAGGAAAACATAAGCTACATTTTGGAGGGGAAGATTCAATCCATACCTGTGTGGCCTTTGGTCTTTGGAAAATCAGTCGAGGCGATGGTCAAAAGTGGGGCTGTAGGACACAAAAGAAAAAAATGTGTTATGCAGCTGTAGCCAGATGCTACCAATAAACTGGGTCGTCATCCTCGGGCCATTTACACAAATCTACAGTACCAATTTCAGCACCTTTAAAATAAGATTTACCTCATCCGTTACTGATGTAAAAGCAAACAGAGCTTTTACTGCACTTAGCAGATAATGCACACTGGTCTTCATAGCAAACTGCAAAGATCAGTGAGACCAAATCTTTTCTTACAATGATAAAACCTCAATTCTCCTAAGCTGATCTTTTAGCCCAAATGGTCTCCTATCTCTCTCTCGAGCTACTTCTCAACACGCAGAGGGGTGGAATCTTTAGCGGTCATAAACATTTGACAGGATTTTGTAGCAGAGATAAACATGTTTAAATGTGGCATATTGATGTGGAAACTGTGATGATTTAGGACAGGACTGAGCAAGAACAGCCATCATAAAACAGTAGGGTAAATCTTTCTTGTTCCAGTGGGCCAATTTGCTTTGCAGCCAGTAGACTTAGACACACTAAACAAACAAATACATTAAACAAGTAGCATCAACTAATCCAAGCAGTCAAGAACATATTTTAATTTGTAATGCAAACATATTTAGTAAAAAACTGGGTAGGTGCTGGGCGTAGCAATGGGCAAATATGGACAAAAATGTCTCTATAATCATCAAAGCATTGATAGTGGTGCAAGAATTCAAAATCATATGTTTTAAAAGTGTACCTAATGTGGAGCCGGGAGTACCTGAAAAGTTCTGAATTTGGATAAAAACATTTACACAGGGTGTTTTCACTTATAGTTCTCTTTAAATGAACTAAAGTGGACTAAAAAGTGGACCAACAGAATTGTCAGTTTTCTTGAAAGAGGACTCAGTTCTCTTTCTGGTCCACTTCAGCTCTGATGGGGCCTCAGGCTAAAATACATACAGAAAGACAAAAGGCAAAACAAACCTGAAGCGTGTTGTGTTCACATACGGTTCGTTTCAGAGGGGTCTAAGTCCCTTTGGAGTGTTCACATATGCCAACAAATTGTTAACTAAGTTCTGAGTTCTTTTGAAACAACAAACAAAACATAAAAAAGTTATGTTTGCATGTGTGTATCCTTTAGGTATAAAACAAAAATGTGTTGAGTGAATTTCCTTCCTATTTGCAAAGCCAAAGTATTTTAAATCTAGCATTGTTTACATCCATGTTTACTAGCTTGCAGTCTTCTTCTTCAATGTCTTTGCTGACATATTGTAGCATACAGTGTCTTTCCAATCCTGCAATCCAGTGTAGAAAAAAAAAATCTAGTCAGTAGCTGTTACCTCTGCCAAACATGTTGCTATTTGGTGCGGCTATGGCAAGCTATGGCATGCAAACAAATGGATTACAGCATCATGACAGCACATTGATATGTGCCCACCTTTAGCCTGCAGCCTTACAAAAAAAAGAAACTACTATGCTGCCAACAGCTGCATTTTGCGAGACCTGCAGGCTGGCCGGCCCCATGCGGACCTCTATTTCAAAATACAATAATTCTTGAATAACACCAATCATAAGCTGCAATAGACCTACAGTACTTTGCAACAGGTTAACAGTGATACAATCCACACTCAAAGTGTGGACATAATTTATTCCAGATCATCTATTTTGAACTACAACTACATCTGCCATTTGGAGGGAAATAAAAACCCACAAGGCTTTGATGATTAAGACATGTACCCCAAATACCTCTACACATTCAATTTCAACAAGATCTATGGTAAGTGCATACAACCATGCAATCAACTGTAGAGAGGGTAAACAGCATGACACGTGCCTGAACTTATACTCTGGGAAATATCCCTCAAATACAATGAGCACACACGTACATACACTGTACAGATGCAAATAAAACATACATACACACAAGTGCAGGCGGACCCTGTGCAGGCCTGTTTTAAAAGGCAATGAGTTGAGTGTTGGAGATGAGGATGTGTGTGAAAGATTGGGCCTGCTCAGAAGCTGCTGTGCATGAAGCCTTGGAACGCACACATGGAACACGTAATTGAATGAAAAACGTTCTCTCGCTGGATCAAGACAGTTTTCTGGCACAGTAATAAAAGCATGAGGTCGGTACAGGCTTTAGTTTTTTGCTACCCTCATTGTGTTTGCAGCACTTTTATTTGGTTAGCCCCTTTGAGTACTCGCTCTGCATCCTCCCTGTGCCAAGGCATGTATAATGTCATGAACGTGTGTTGTATAGTTTACAAAAAGTATAAATCAGATCTAATAAAGGGTGGAAAAGACCTGTTTCCATGAGTGAGAGAGACAGAGAGATTGGCATAGTGTTTGACCGTGCTGCTGCTGCTGCAGCTACTCTCCCTCTCCAGTGTTGCAGGTCTCCTGCCAAGATGGACGAGTGCTGTGCTCCTGGTTTCAGAATTTTATCACAACCACACATCCACACACCAACACACAGCCAGTCTTCTCTCTGCTTGGCTTCTCAACCCACACCCTGACACTATCACTGCCATTCACATTTACATAAACCAAAGGCAGACATGAGGAATGAGTCAGTGGCATGCTGATAAGTATCGCAACAAGAGGTGCAGCAGTTTCATGCACACAAACAAAAATAAATGGTAATGTGTACGCCAGGCAAGGGCTGACATAGTCTACGTGATTTACAATCCATGGCCACAGAGAAAGAAACCATATGTGTCAACAAGCTCTTAGTTCTACTTGCTTTTTGCAAGCTGGCTGCCACAATCGACAGAACATATCTCATTCTACTGACTCCCTGGGAAAGTTTTAATTACATTATATCTTAGAGGAAACTAAATAGCAGCCCATTCCCTTAGTTGTATGTGAATAGTATTGTTTGGGATAGAGAACTACCCTCTGACCTCTGTTTGCATCTTTCACAGTTTTTTCACATGTGATTTGTTTAACTGAGAGGCCCAAATGTTTGATCTTGAAATTCTCTTGGCTGTCTATGTAGGCATAACAACGTGGGAAATTTGAAAATGAACATGCCCCATTGACTGACATCCTGTCTTTGATGTCAGATGAAGAAAGGGCAACTATAAACGGCGACAGGACCAATAACAATGACATGATCTGTTGCAAAACGAAAAATTAAGTAATATGACTGGATAGAAAACATTTTTCAGTAACAAATAAAAATACTGTTACAATCTTAAATTAAAGGAGAAAAAAATACATATAGTGTATAGTGTGTATGGTGTTATATCTATGACATATATTAGTATACACACTGTAATTTATTTTCTACTGATAGCTTGCTGGTACATATGATGACATCGGCAAAATTGGCATAAGTTACCTGGCTCCTAGTTTTTACAGGAAATGGGGTATCAGTTGAATATAATTTGTCAAATAATATTAGAGCTTAGGAAAAAATAAGGACAGCAGTTACATAAGGTTATATTTTCTGTGATGTTGTTTATCCATTGTGGACAAATAGGACATTCTTTATTTAGTTATTGATGTGTGCTCTTGATGACTGACAAGACCAATATTGGCATTTTCAAGTCAAGATGGACAAGAAGTAAATTGCAGCAAAGCAACCAGAGCTAATGGCATGTCAGGACATTGTATTCCAAAGACAGATCCACTTTTATACAAACTGTCTCTGCATGCTTATAAGGATCAAGTGACACAGGGGGCCATATCTTGCACCTGGCGCAGCGCAGCGCAAAGCCCGACGCAAGTGTCTTTGCTAGTTTAAGACCGACGCAGTTGTCAATTTCCCGTCCAGCGCCCACGTCGTTTGAATAGCAAATGCACCTGTGCCCATCTTTGCGCCCATGGGCGTGCTGGTCTTACAGGGAGGTGTGTTCAGGTGAATTCTTGGCGTATTGCTATCTTGAGGCAGTGGGAAGTGATCGCACCATTGACCAACAAAAACCTGGTCTAAAGTCAACAGCGCAGCATTTCATTGTTATTTTAACAGTGCATTAGTAAAATGCGCCTAGGCTTATGCACAGCACGCGCACACTACGCTTGTTACACACAAACAGGGAAGCACAGCAGCACACACACATGCAGAAGATTACAAATAAAAATATTACGGTGCAAATCCACCATCATAATAGCAATTCGCCAAGGTACAAACACACCTGGCTTTTAAAGGAAATGGAAGATGACACTCTGACTGGTTTATTGCATGGTACGCCCAAAACACACCTATGAATTAATGAAGACACTAAGTACAACCCTTTTCAACCATGCGCCCGGCGCACAGACCCTTTTTTCCGCCGATAAACTAGCAAAAGTGGATTTGGACACACCCTAAACGCACCTGCGCCAGGCGCTTCACGCCGTGCGTGTAGATCATTAAAATAGAGCCCACAGTCTGTTGTTATGCACAAAATAGGCAAGTGACACTTTGCTGGAAATCCACTTTTCATCACCTGACTGTTAGCTGAGTGTAAACATTAAACTATCCAAATAAAGTGTTGCACCCGGTAAAACACTTTTTACTGAGTTATCTAAATCAGTTACAAAAAGTAAGTATGATTTTATGGATGTCACCCCAATTTTTATGTCACTTTAGGTAATCCCAAATATCAAACAATGGCCACATTTAAAATAAAAAGTCTGCCGTGGCTTTCTAAAGAGTTTAGCTCCTCACACACATGCAAAATTATCGGTGTGTTTCACAACTTCGAACCACACTTGAAGAAAATTAAATAGTTACTTAGAATGGGGCGATGGGGCGATGGGGTTTCATAAGAAATAAGTGAATGGTTTTGGCTTTGAGTCTTCGAGCTTAAGTTTGGCTGTCATGTGTCCTGTGAAGCCAGACACCCTTGTGATGGTTGGTTTTAGTCACAGGTTTATATAAAGACAGAAAGGTGATTAGAGAGAGCGGATTTAGAGGGGCAATGAAAAGCAGACCGTACCTCACTGAGCAAGTTCCTTGAATAATTCCATATTTTCTTTCTGGCACACACAGATACTCTTTTCTTCTGTTGCTATTGTCCTATCTCTCTTTTGTGCACACAAAACCATGCATCATAGTGTCATCCCGCCAACAGTTTAGGTTCTAATACAAAAGTAACAACTTCAACAACACACGGGTGTCATCAGGGTACACTCTATGAGCCAAGGTTTTACATAAGGGATTACAGTGTGTGCACAAATTGAAACATTAAAATACATTTCAAAGCCATTCAGGGAGGTTTCAGTTTTGTCCTTTATAAATCACTGTCATAAGTGCATGTGAGGAGTTTCGACCTGAACAGGAGCCATGATAAAAATCAAATCCTCTTCAAGGGATTCCAAGGTTGGACTTACGATGTAAACTAGATGATCCCAGTCCTTGCTGAACTTGCTGAAACCATGACTAAACCAGCATGACATATTGTCATTCCTGTTTCTAATTAGGTCAGAATCCAGCTTTTTCCAGAATTATTATACCTTTGAGTATAACACCCTGGTGTACTGCAGTCCCACCTGCATCAAGAACACACGTTTCAAGACCTAGTAATGACCCAGAAGTTGTTAACACTGCTTCATTGCACAGCTAACATGCAAGTATTTTGTTAAAGCTTACAAGCATATTGTAAACACATTTAGAACGTAGACTCAGGGTTGCCGATTGATAAGAAAGAAAGAAACCTATTATAACGGCAACTTAACGCTATTCATTTGACAGAAAGACCCGATTACAATTCTTCCAAATATTCTGTGTTAATTATGATAAGGAGCCTTGTTATTCACCCTTGTGTTAAAAGAAGTTTTCACAAAGGTTATTCGGTCTGTGCTTTGCTGCAGGGTTATCAGACCATGCTGATTTATCCAACAGTAGAGGTGATGTTTTTACATTATTTGACATTATTAAAGGCTGTTTGAATACACACTGAAACTCATTAAACAATCCCTTTACAGGCAGTGGTCCAGACTCATAGTTTATGTGAAAAATACCACCTGCTTATAGAGGATGACTATAAATCTAACTCATAGAGGGGAAAACCTTGTTCATGTGAGGACTCAAATTATGTGTTTTTAAGCAAAAGTTTCCCATACAATGCTTCTAGACTTCTAGATGTTTTTGAGCTTCCTTTATTCAACTGCAATCCAGATGATAACTTCAAAATTATTTATGTCCTCCAGCGACATGGCTATCATGTTTGATCAGATCACAAATTGGCAAGATGTGCAAGTCAAAACAAATATCTATATATATTAAACGTCATCATTTGATATATAGCAGATTCAAGCACACAGAGTCTTTAAACAGAGATAACCAGTCTTATGAACTGTTTTTGTGTACGGTGAATCTGTAGGAAGCATTAAGATCCTAAATCAAGATCATGTTGTTATCCAAACCGACGTCCCACTTGAAACCAGGAGCCATGACAGCCTGAGGCCAAATCACACTTCTGCAGGAACAAAAACATTGCAGCAGTCTGCACAGAAACACAAACACAAAAAACAGCCACACCACAACCTATCCTATCATATATCCTTCCACCAGCAGAACTAGAGAGGCCAGGAACCTACACTGCACTAAACCACAAGTCCCTTAGGAATCATGGGCAGAATGAATGAAAATCCAGACAAATACAACACTACAGTTGACCTGCCTGAGATTGAAGCTTACACATGTACAATTACACAAATGTAAATTTGAATAAAAAAGAGTTGTGGACATAGAAGTCTATGATCTCATTCTAAAATACTTACTAGTAGTGCTACTTACAAATAAATCATTAGGCTGCGGACTTGCGGTCCAAACCAGCTAGCCCATTGATTTATAGAGAGCAGAGCAGTCGTATCACATTCTTGTTGGACCACAGCACTCTTTGGCAAGTGAGACCACTATTCCACCCCACATCGGCAAACACCCCCTCACCCGACATCCTTCTCTAACTCCTTCCGGGCCCCCTCCTAGCTACTGAACATAATGACTTACCCCTGCCAATTCACAACTGTTTGTCAGGCACCGAAACATAAAAAACAAAACTAAAAGTGGAGGCTCCTTTTTAGTTACAACTCGTTCTGCCAAGACATTTAGGTTTGTTTACAAAAATACATTAAAGCCCTATGAGACAGGAATGCCTGTTTTTATCCTGCCTACAGGACGAGTATTCAATGGAAAGTGGAGGAGAAGAGAAGTTTTGGTCAAAGTACACTGCAAATGTACTCAAGTGGTTATTTGCTGCATGAAGAGTGCGTTCTGGAACTGGATGGAGACATGTACTGTATCTCTGAGGAAGCTGAAGGCATTTGGTATCGTGGTCAGATTGGACCAAGAGACAGCGTTAAGAGTGTGCCTCGTGTCTCAAACAATGCGCTGTAACTCAAAAGCATTGTTTGAGACACGAGGCACACTCTTAACGCTGTCTCTTGGTTTGGGCATATGGTCGAGTAGAGAGACTAGTGCACAGTGTGAACTCGGCTTTCTGTGTCTCTTCATTTAAATCTCTGCAGTTCCAACAAAAGAAAAATGGTGGCTCTGAAGTCAAAAGTTTAACGGGATGACACCGTACACTGATTCATTGGTTTATGATGTACACTCATCGATTTTGTTTCAGCAATGTCATCTTTGTTTATAAATGCTATAAGTGCTTGAATACTGCAAATGCATTCCATCAATAAAGGTACATTACTGAGGATCAAGTAAGATTCTTTGTCATGGGTCTATCTGTGTTACTACTAGGGTTGGGTATCGTATGTTTTTTTTCCGATACCGGTGTTAAAATGATACTTTTAAAACGGTGCCGGTGCCTAAACAGTGCCTGAACCGGTGCTTGAACTGAAATATATATAATATATTTATAATGTATATAATATAAAATATAAAAAGGAGCACAAAACGACAGTTGGCGACATTAAAGAACGGCTTGTTTATTGCTAAGGCCATATGGTCCAAATTAAATGATTGATTAATAATGTAATAACAATAACTTATAACAATGACTTATTTCACCAGTAAATTGTTGGTAAATGACCAAAACAAGCACCAGATGGGAAAATGTAAACATTTTTACAATAACTTAAAATGCACCACAAGGCTGGCGAGTTTCAAGTAAACGCACCGTCACACTTTACAACACTTAACGTAAGCTGTCAGGATTTTAACCATTGTGTTTAATCCAGCTACTAGCTAACGGTAACGTAGCATCCCCTGCGGCGATGCTTCTGAAAAGAAAAGTCATGCACCAAAATGAGGCACCGACATTTTCGTTCTTATTCGGTCTCATTACTACCGTTTACGCCGGAACCGGTGCCCTATTGGCACCGCGTTTCGGTACCCAACCCTAGTTATTACAGTGAATGTATTAGATGCCAAAGGTCATACAGGGAATCTCTTTCTAGTTTACTTTGGGAGGACTCATACTACAGTAGCAATACAGCTGATCACATCATGGGTAGTGCAGTGGTTAGCAAAGTCACCTAGCAGCAAGATGGTCCTGGGTTCAAATCCAGACACTTCTGTGAGTTTGCATATTTTCTCCATATCTGTGTGGGTTTCCTCCCTCAGTCCAAAGATGAACTAGACGTAGGGATCATGGTTGTATGTATGTGTATTAACCCTGTGATATTTTACTAGTCCTACAGCCAAAATCGAGCTTCAAATCTGCTTCGGTTCTAACCAATAGGTGACATCAACAGGACTTCCCATCCACTTCTACAGTATAGCCTGTGTATAGCCTGTATTATATGAAGTTGGTCAAAGATTTACTACCAGAGTGCCAGGCTAAAGGACTTTTTGTGAATCAAGGGTACTGTATTCCCTGGATTATCATCAGCATGTGAACCACTCGGAAAAGCTTTACTGTAGTTAGACTATGGTGTCCTAATTTTAACAGGATGTCTGACCGACACTGTCATGGATTGTCTGAAAATTTTGTTTTTGTCTAAACTGCCTGCATTTCCCAGAGGAGACTTGAGGAAAATTATACAAATAGGCAGTTGATGTTTACTCTGAAGAGCAAACACCCACTAAACCTGTTTGGAACATAAAAGTGAGCACTGGAGTATGTATAAAGTGAATACACACACACACACACACACTGTATTCAGCATTGCCAGCCAGATCCATTTACTATCAAAGCATATCACCAAGTCAACTGACATCACTGCATTGTGAGCACCAACACCGCAGAACCAAGAAACACTGGGAAAAGCTTTTGCAGAAGTATAAGACTGGAATTGTTGTCAAGTCATACCACTCATATTTGACACTGACATAATTGGTTTTATGCCACCTACTGTAGAATGTATACAATTCTTCCATGTTGTGTAATACATTTAGGAGCAGCTGCAACACAAAATATCAAGTTTCAGCATCAATGGCAATTCCAGTGACAGCTAGGAGCCTGCCACATGGGCTCCGCCTGCCGTTGGGGTGGGGGCTTAGTGAAAGAGGCTAGCAAAATAACATTCTCCAGCTATGCTAATTGGCATACCTTCACATGAGCTGGAATGCTATGATAACATCCACCTCCATTCCCGGAGGAGGCCTTGATCTTGCAGGCGTTTACTGGGTCAGGGGACCTTGATGTGGATGAAAGCAAGGTAGAAGGGCTTCATTATGGATATACAGAGAGCGGGGGATGGTCTCTCACTCTTGGACAGACACATGGTATTTAGATATGTTGGGGGATGCTGATGCTTCTAGCCATGATATTGTGATGCACTGGGGGATAGAGGGAGGCTTTGGCTAAAATTTCTGTCATTTAGGGGCCTCTGCTGTCAGGTAGCTGTCACGCCCCATGCACAGTTGGGGGCTATGAGGCAGGGGGACTAGTTAGGAAGTGGGGTGGGTTTTAGGACAAAGTGGAGCCCTGTCTCTGCAGGGATGGTTGCAGAGGCATGGGATTGATGGGGTGGTGATGAGAGATGGAGATGTCAGGGAACAGACACCCATTCAGAGTGGGACCAGTAAGAGAGGCCTACTGGGGAACTCTGGGGCCCATCATCAACTCCACTCTCTGGCCTGGGCTGGGAGGAGAAATTGGGGGAGGGAAGAATAAAGAAAAAGGGGGCGACTGTCCAGTAGGGTTCACACACATCACCCCACTATGGTTTTATTATTCTGGAGTGTGACCTGAGCCAGCTGCCCCAGCGTCTACAGAGCCTACAGTATGTGTCCATGCAAGACGCCATGAATCAATTACTTCTCTATGCTACCTAAGTAAAAAAACAACGTCACAGTGTATCATGCTAGTAGGTTGTGGAGAAGAAATAACAAACCTAGCTGGTTCCCTTGTTTAAAGGGCATGACATTTTGGGTCAGAGCTCCATCACAGGGCCTCCCAGATATTTCAGAGAGCAGACACACAGAAATATGAGACTGATAAGAATCAGTCAGCTAAGGTCATACCAGGTACTCAGAGGGTGAATGCAGGCGATATCTATATACAAATGCAAGTAGGGATGCATTAATCCCTTTGTCTCCCTCTATTCCAATGCCTCAACTCTATGCGTTAAAGATTTTTCTGGTCACCCAATACTACTTTTGCATCTCTCTTTTAAGCAATGTATATAACACTCTTTTTAAGTCGTGATTGTAAGTTGTTTATGTTTGCATGCACTGTATTTTATAGAGTTAAAGTTTATTTGAAAATATTCCCACTTAGGAGAGATTTTCAGGTGCTGTTCATTCGTGGCGGCCTCCCCTGGCTGCCACAGACAGACAGAGAGGTGGATGGATGAATCGGCTATTGTTTGGGGTGCATGCGGCATATACGTCAAGGGACAGAGTAACAAGAGACAGACCCTCTCCACATCCCCACCAGGGAGCTGAGCCAGAGAAACTCTAGTCATGTTCAAATAAATTCTTTCCTGTCCAAATTGACACCCTTCCGTTGCCATGGTGTGGCTTTGGGTTAGTTTACAGTAATTTGGAGTCTGGGTGGCACAGGAATGTGGTGAGGGACAGAGGCTTATGGTGCACTTAAGATGACTTACGTGCTCAAATTATGGGGTGGGTTTCCAACACTTATCATCTCACTTATATCTTTTCACATATACAGAGGAGGTTTACCTGCTGCTAGAAAGAAGCAAGTAATTATTTAAAATGGGTTAAATATGAATCGTCAACAAAGCCATACTCCTGCTGTGTTGAAATTTAAATCTCTCCTAGTTCTTGCTCTGTAATAAAGGCTTAAGCTGCAGACACACTGACCAGACGGCCGACCCTCAGCAGAAAAGGCAGTTGGACTGATCAGTCTCCCTGAGTTGGTCAAAAAAAGTGCCTCAGAACTAGAGTTTAGATTCTCGCCCGAGCCCGAGCCCGACCTGAGCCCGGCCGGACCTCGGGTCGGACTCGGGCCGTTATTTTCCGCCACATCCTCGGGCCGGGCCGGACCCTTGATCAAGCAATTTTTTTTTTTTTTTTTTATCCATTACCTTATTATCCTATTTGGGTAGGGAGAAAGCTATGCCATAATCAGAAATATTATAAATATATATATATATATATATATATATATATATATATATATATATATATAGGCTATATAAAAGTAACAAATGTGTACAAAAGTTAGGCTGCAGTTACAAAATGCAGCACGTGTCATGTGCAGAGTCTCCTCCTCTCGCACGCATCACACCGGGAGCTAGAAGATGTAAAGAAAAAAAGAAAAACAGGAGAATTAACTTTGAGCAAGTGTGGAGGAAAGTCGGACGTATGGAAGCAGTTTAAACAAGTCGTGGGCAGTGACAACAATATGTTGTTCATCATTGTTTCTTTTTTTTTTTTTACGTTTCTTCATTCGGATCCACTTGGCGATCCGTTCCATTCTAAACAAACAGCGCAGTTTACATGCTTCGTCCTTGTTGTATTATTCTAAACGTCAGCGGCCCACGTATTAAAAAATTGTCGGGTTTAAATCGGGCTCGGGCTCATAATTACAGTTAATGTGTCGGGCGGGCCGGGCTCAGACGCAACGTGCTCGGGCAGGTTCGGGCTTGATTTTTTGGGCCGATCTAAGCTCTACTCGGAACACACCAAAGCGACGAGAAGTAATACGTCTCCATAACAGCAGGCGGAGCTTATCTGTACTATTGCCCAAAAATGAAAACCGGCAGCTGATTGGACGAACGCGTCACGTGGGTCTGGTTTCTCCGGAAATTCAAAGCCAGACTGTCATGGCGGCTTGTTCAGAATACGATCTCACGTTGTACTAAAATAGTTCACCAAAACGTGTTTCTGAAAACCTTTTAAGTGAGAAATAGGCCGTGCAGTTGCTGAATCTGTCTTCATTTCAGATCAACAAAGGTCAGTTTAAAAGATTTTTGTCAGATTTTGAGATACTCTAGTCACGCTCATCCCGCTCCCCGTTTCCGGGTTAGCACTCTACCAATCAGATGGGTCATTTGAGTCCGACTGCCGGCAGTGCCCGCCCCGCCGTTTATACATGTCAAATCGGCCAAAATGAAGGCTGATGGCCCGTCGGACAGACGACGGCACGGAACACACCGAACAGACTCGAGTCACTGACCTCGCCAGACTGTCCAACAGCCGATTATCGGCTTGGTGTGTCTCGGGCTTTAGCTATTCGTCACTCTCATAAGATCATTTTTGACCTATTGATCCATATTTCTTTATAAATGTCAATGTTAGCCTTTGTTGGTTAAAATGGCTCAGATTAAATTTTCTGAATGACATTTCATACAGTACCATTTAGTTGGATTAAAGGGGGAACAAAATTACCTACTTCAAGGTAGGGTTAACTGAAGGTGCTAACCTCATGTGAAACATACTACTTTGTGTTTAAAATCAAGCAGATCTTATTTGAAGCTGCCTCGAAGCTGGGCCAAACCCATTCCCAGCCAATGCATCTGCTCTTAATAAAAATCAATAATCAACCTCACCAAACCGAAAACATCCAGCGGTGTGTGTATATATTTTGCATCAGGTATAGTATAGACTGCCCCACAGCAGGACTGAACGTTCACATGCTTATGAAAAGTTTTAATCAGTTTTAGTCAAATGCAATGACAGACCTACATGTGGTACGGTCTTCATTTTCAACAGGCAAGATCTAATAAACGCTTTTCATGTACATAGGGAAGACAGACACATGGTGTTCATAAGTGACATACTGTAATGCTTTCCTTGCTAAAAGGTAAAGGAATCCCCACTGCACAGAGAAATGAAATACACACATGGATATATGCACACATCCACAGCCATATAACATCTCGCTTACACTCACTGTCTCTGTTTCCTTGTCTCTTCCACACTTTCCTTCTGTCATATACTCATAATCTAGATTGTCAGCACTCTTTCCGAATTCCTGTTTTAATGTAAAAACCTGCATTCGATTGGGCGACGAGGCAGGCCTGAAATATACAGTAGCTCCTTTTTAAGTCAGCATCAATCTTTCCTGTTATAGGTAAAGACAGGCCTATGAGCACAGTTTCACTACTAATTACATGCATATACTGTACAGGAAGCAGTGTCCCCTTTATGTAGCTAGGCAGAAAGTAAGGGTGTGGAGGTCGGGGTGGTGGATGGGCGTGTAGCACATCTGACTTTCATGCAGGAGACACAAGTTTGTGACCCGTCACAAACGTGCAATAAATATTCATCTTTTTATTAAGCGTAACCAGGCCTAACAGTAACCAAGTGTTGTAGTTGCCTTACCCTAGCCATACGTTAAACTGCTATAGTTGCCTTGTGCAGATAAAATAGAAAGTGAGAATTTAAAAAAGATGGACATAGTCCAGGGTTAGGTTTTTTTCAGAATTGCTGAATATCAACATTATTGTCTGGTAATAGGGTTAGGACCACCACACTCATAACTGTACATGGTTTCAAACACATGAAAAGGTGAGATATTTCCTTGTTAAGCAAGGTACTATAGTGCAGAATGGACCAAGCTTTTCAATGTGTGTTTTTTATTTTCTTAAAGAGAGCAAGAAAAACACATGCATCCAGTATACAGTGCATACGATATACAATAGTTGAGAACATTTTGCCTCACTCTCCCCGCAAACCCTCCCCAGTGGCGACCCCCCACCCCCAAGATCTCAGGATAAGTTAAAGCAATACAGCATCATACATCACTTGCATCAAGCATAATCAGAAAACAAACAACATCCTCATTTCACTAGCTCCTTTACCTTATTATAAGCACCAGCCCAGTGTGAAATAGTTCTCTCACTCGCGCCATGCATTCTGGCCACTAAAAGCTCCATGGTAATTACATCAAGAAAAGGGTTTAGCCATTGTATATGTGTAAGTGTGTGAGGAGGGAGCCAGCATCTTTTTAGCTGTGGTTAGGCCTGCTAACACTACACGCTTAGTGGGATATGATAATTGGAAGTCATTCAAGAGCATGGCAGATGGTGAACATGGTACTACAGTTCCCAACACATCTGACAGTGTAGAGGACACTTGACTCCAAAAATCCGCAAAATGCTGCATTCCCAAAACATATGCATGAAAGATCCTATCTTCCCATCAGCGCAGAGGTCACATATTGGGGAGGGAATTATTCTCATAATGTGGCATTTCCTTGGAGTAAGGTAAGTCCTATGGATAAAGTTCAAGTGAATCTGCTGATGATCAGGGTTCTTCAAGGATTCTACCACAGTGGCCCATACTTTGTTCCATAGTATAGATTAATTATCAACAAGAAGACCCAGATCCCTAGACCACACCTGTTGTCCACGTAGGGTCTTGTAAATAGATGAAGAAAACAGGGAGTACAAAACAAATACCAAACTCTTGGTTTGATCCTCATTTAAAATACTGTGAAAAGCGTGAGGAATATTCCAAGGGACACCGTATGCCAGGGGTCATCAACTACATTTTTCCAAGGGCCAGAACTTTTCTTAGCAGACACTCCGAGGGCCGGACTTTCAAATAAAGAAACTAAAATGTATTCATCCCTAATACACCTATTCTTGTTTGATATTTTCACTTCTTACGAAATGAATGCTATATTTTCTACATGTATTAGTGTGAGCAAACTCCTAAAAAACATGGGGGAAAAAATCCATAATGATAACTGGCTCTTTAACTAGAAAATGATCTCAGATTAGGAGGCAGTTCACTGAGGAGTAATGGTTAAAGACTGTGATTACTGAAACGTTGTTGTAGTAATGGACATGTTGTGTCCTGATTGGTGGAAAATGCTTGCAGAAAGAAAGGCCTGTTTTCAAGTAAATTGTCACTGTCAAAGAGCCTGAAGCGAAAAGTTGTGGAAAACCCAAGCTTTAATGATGAATGGACTGATAAGCAGGCTACTCATTTGTAATGAAACAATGCTGTTGCAAAAGAATACAACCGGCATCATCATCAAGAATGTAGAATGACGATGGCGTCATTCACGTGCTTATTAGGTAGCCACATGCATTAGTTTTGGTCTTATAATACATCCATAGATGTACCGCTCCAGCGGAGAGGATGGTGTGTTTAGCCAGCAGTAAAGTATACAAGAACGTGTCCAAATTGCAAGTTTTGTGGCAAACTAAGATAAACAGTTAGACTACAAACCGACAGCTTTCGTTTTAGCTTTTTTGTAAAAATGTACTATTTGCAGAGTAGCTGTGTTTGCGTTAAACAGCGTGGAGGATGTGAGTGGACTGCGCAGATCATATTGAAATATCGCTTTCTACATGTTTATGCCTGTAGACAGGTGAGTGGGTATTGATAGGTATTCATGTTTTACTCATGGATGTTTTGTACTTAAAGTAACAAGCGTAGCGTTAGTTCATCTGCGCCAGCGGCAGTTTATAATCCTCTCGGTATCGTTCCCAGTCAGGGAATGCAACGCTTGTATCCAAACGAATTGTGCTTGAAGCTACATGACATTTTATCTGGTTTACCTGGGTGTTGTCCAGTTAAGTGTGACTTAACGTTAGATCCGCAATACCAACACTAAGTGGAATGTGAATAGAGATGCAATCACAGGGGGGTGGGTTTGCGCTCTCCCTGTGGAATGTTATCTGCTGTGAATGCTCGAAATGCTAAATATCAGAATGCATTTACTTCTTCACATTTTCAGAATTCATTATTATTCTGCGGGCCGGACTGAAAGCTTTGGCGGGCCGGATATGGCCCTCAGGCCGCCATTTGACGATCGCTGCCGTATGCCCTCATGGAGGACCTTAACTGAAGATACAGAAAGAAAGAGAACCCAGGCAGGTTATATGCAGTTTGCACCAAGCTTTTCACTCCAGTATAGATGTATTCAAATCGACTTATGCAATGGTTATGTTTTCCAGTCACATATTATTGTGAAAATTAAACCAGTATGACTTCACGCTCAGAATCCCTATGTAGCAGGGGAACAAGCGGAGGCCAACTATGCTTCAGTCTGCTGCTAACCCCAAACTGTTTCCAATGTCTGGAAGCAGGCTCCCAATGGAAGCGTTCTCCAGATGAGAACTTCTACTCGACAATCCAAACCCTCCTCCATCTCCAACTGTGAAACGCTGATGAGGTCTGCAACACAGACCACTGGGGTTCCTATTGGTTATAATGAGGCACTAGGTCAAATGTCAGTGTTTATAAAGGAGGCCTATTATCATTATTACGATTGCTTATTTCCACATGTAGCTGACCTGGCCATGACCGCTTACAACTGATAATTACAATAAATCTCTGCAGAAACAGGACGCAGAGCAGTTAGTTTCTTTATGGCCACTGGTCCTCTTTCCAAGGCTGATCACCACATAGAACAAAACATCAAATGTGCATTGAGCGCAAGGCCGGTACACTTAATCTTTCTATTTGAAAGACAGAAAAACATCTCAAGTCAATAAAACACTAAAGTAATGAAGTGTAGAGTTCACAGTGTGCCAGTGGAACAATCCAGCCTTGCAGTGTGTAACAACAAGGCCAGGTTAGGTCCACAACAGTTAACGTTGATGCTGGAACATTAAGTAAAGCTGGACAACTTGATATATGTTAGCAGGAAGAAATACACAGTGCTAACTGGCTGCTGGGAGATGAAGTGCTGAAGGAACATGGCTGTTGTTTTTGTGTCTGCAGTCTTGAAGAGAACGAGGGGTATAATCCGAACACATGTGGAAACTTGCTCTTTTAGTTCATTCTCCTTCAGCGTCCTTTTTATATAACCTCACAGCTTAATGTACGCTACACAGAGATCCAAGTGGAGACACCCAAATTCCAAGGTGGCAGCATTAAATCAACCGTGCAGACACACGCAGGGTATTAAGAGGTCACGTCCATATAGTTCTGCAGGGGACACTAATCTGTGATCTCATACAGTCTTTAATAAATATTTTTAGGTCATTTTCAGATTTGCTAGTCTCTGGACTCAACTGCACACAATTACAAAAGTTATCAAAAATAAACTTCAAGTGCAGCAACACCTTTCTTTCCCACTCTCAATTGACCACTATCTGACTTGAAACTAATCTTTTTTTACTTATGGTAGAGTGAGGATAGCACCGGCTAGTATGTGGTAAACGCAGGGGGAGGTTAACAAAGATATAGGCCAGTAAAACAGCAGACATTATTAAAACAGTTTTAATGGATCACAAAAAAACGAAAGAAAAACACTTGACCTGTCCTTGGAGATGATTTATAACTCCTCTGTTCTCCTCTACTCTGCTGGAGGACTAAACCAAAATGGCACAAGGCTGAGAGTAGGCGCAGCAAGCTTTGAGCAGATTTGCATTTTTGCACACGGTTTGAGTTAATGACAATGTGTGTATCATTTTTATCTAGAGCCAGTGGCTGAGTCTTTTGTTTTGGTGGGTGGGAGCCAAGGGCTGGCTCTATCGCTCCATGTAGGATCTGGCTCTGTTTACCTAGTCCTGATGGAGTCCAGATGGGCTTCCTATGACTCTCCTCTCCTTAACAGGCTTGCTGAGTCTGGACCACTGATTCCAGCAGCCGGGCATAGCTTGGAGGACCATCTCTGGATGGGCAAGGAAGAACACAGATGGTTCTTAATTTGAAGGCAAAGACGGTTGATGTTCCATCATGGTAAACCTGGATATCAATTGTAGTGTGAAGTCCAGCTAGGGATGGAAAGATATAATCCACCACAGGAAGTGACTAAATGAACTGGACTTCATCCCTATGTTATATTGGTAGAGAACTGTACCTCAGTTCCATTAATAATGCAAAGGACAGAGGTTTGAGTGATACATTAAATGCATAAAATAATCCTAAATTGAAACCTTTTTTCACAGACCCTAAAGTGGCCTTTTCTTTTAGGACAACACACAATTTCTTGTGGGCCAGATTTCACACTCTTTATGGTTAGCCTCATAAGGAAACCAGGCCTTCCTCTCCTCCACGAAGAAGACAGAGGGCTTCAGGGAAAAATAAGACCCTGGGCATAATGCATAGATAGTCTCCAGCCCAGTTTCTCTCTATGGAAAAGCACTCCTAATCCTTCAGGGTAATAGCTTCCATGTGCAGAGCTCTGATACTCCAAACAAAAACTGTAATAACATGGAAAAAGATTCATGTTATTGCACTGCATGTTATAATCTTCAAAGGCTGACACTTCAGCTTGTCTGAGAGATGCACCTCTGATGACTGCTGAGGATATAATGTCAGGTCTGTCACCGAAAGCCCCTCATCACTGTCTCTCTCTCTCATACACATACACACAAGCATACATGTCACAATCACACATACTGTATGAGCAAAGTAAAACACAGCACGCAAAATATATAGTATATTTATAAGCCATCACAACCTTAAAACACATGCATAATGAAACATCCACCTCAGAAAATATACATTTCCTTCATGGGAACTGCCTTCAATATGCATGTATCTACATACGATGGTAGTTATTCTAAATCAATACTGACACAAGGTATAGTCCGACAGTCATACTCACTTGACTGTCCATAGTAATGAAGCCAGTACATAAACAAAACTCTGTGTCAAACGAATACCTGTGATTACAAGCTAAAAGCTGGAATGGATCCAGTTTCATTTGTGACAGATATGATGGAATTGAAACACATCCAAATTAAATGAAAACACAACCTGACTTTGATAATACAAGTCCTCATTTTCCACCACACTTATTACTTTACTAGAGGCTGTTACTGTTGCTGATATCAATGTTACCAACTATTGATACTAGAGATAGAACACACATTCACGAACATATGCTTACATCAATTGTGTACACAGCAGCGACTGTGCAAACAGGTACACATACAGAGCAAAAAGTACACATTTTATTTTAAAATCAAACTATTTCGGCCTTGAAACCCAAGATCGTTGGTCATGTTCCACGCACTGTCATTGGGGAGACATGTGCAAGGTAAACACCTACAAATATGCACAAGCATGTGTGCTCTATTAAATATCACCGATTGCACTCTGCTGCTTCCTCAATGAATGGGCCCTACGGACACCTCCCTGCTCAGTATGATTTCTCCACACATTCACCAACCACAACGACAAAGACGATTCTGACAGTAATCTAAATTAGATTACACTGGCCTGAGCCAGGTCAGTGCGTGGAACAGCCTCTAAACATATACTGAGGCTCATCAGCAGGGTCCTTGATGACTGTGCAGTTTGGGTCCTTCCTCCACTTTTACTTACTGTACTGGAAATGTTTGTGACACCACTAATGCTAATTAATAAAGAACAAAAAATGTTTAAAGCAAAGTTTATCTTGGATGCAGTCTCAGTCTCTGTATCATACAAGAGGATTGGAGGCAGACAGATGGTGTTTATTGCATTCATGTGTTGACAGATGCTGCATTTATTTGTGTGTGTGCTGAATATATACATGTGCATAGTGAATAAATGTGTCACACGTGTCTTGACCCTGCATTTAATGAGCATGTTATTAATTTATGAGAGAAATGGGGATCACGATGACAACAATGACCTATTTAACCCCATCGAGGTCCTTACATGTGGCAGCACTTTTCTGCACATCCAGACATGCGTCCATGTCAAAAGAGCACTATTAAAGGGCTGTTATTGTTTTAAGACCAACCAAGACTAAGAACTGGCATGAGTTGATAGTTTGTGTGCTTGATGGGGACAACGTTACAGATGGTTAACTAATATGTACAGTCCCATCATAACAAAAGACACTTTGTTGTTGTCACTTCATTTTTCTGAACATATGACATCAGACTACAGTCCACTGTCCAGACAAACCCACATCTGTGACAGCATAAGGCATCCAGTTCCAATGTAGTTAGTCTCCTTCATTACTCCCCTCCTCTGTCCCCCAAAACCAAAAAAACCACATTCTTCACCAGCCGCCTCCCTCACCAGTCATAAAGTCAAAGTGACAGTCTTAGACCGAGTCGTGCCCAAGACTGAAGGAAGAAACAAAACCAATAAATACAATTTAAAAGGCATACCACCATTCAATTGCATGCATTGACATTTATATGCATCAGCATTTGAGCCAGTTGGAGAAAAGAGGCAAGAGGTGCTGACACTTTCCATGAGTCCCCTTCATAACTTAACACCCATGCGCCGAGACATCTACCTCAAGCTCAATAGACTGGCCTGCAGCAGAGACCTGAGTGGCTGCCCAGTACTTTATATGAATGACACGTAAATGGATATCCGCCCTTAATGCTCAAAAGTTACATGAGCAAATACAGTCCTTCAGTCCACAGTAGTCCTTCTCACATTTAATGTCCCTGTTGAATCCTCTTTCTTCCATATTGGTCTATTCCTTTTTTCTTTCCATTTCCCTTGCTCTGCTTCACATAAAAAAATCACCTGGCATGAATCTGCTCCAAATCTTTACTTTAGTGATTGTTATTCCAAAATGTGACGGATGACAAAAAATACTGCACTCACTCACCCACCCACCTTCAGCGTTATGGCATGGATATGTCTGCACTGGCAGGTACGGATCCCTTGTGGCTACCTCTAACTCTTACATAACCCACTGTAATTTTGCTCCAGGAATATTTGTTTAAAAATGCTGTGAGCCATTGGACTACTGTAGCTGTGGAATGAGAGGGGTGTCCATGTGCACTCAGTCCCCCTTCTGTCTCCAAGGACAACTACATCACCATCGTCCTACCAGATAACAATGGAATGATTGGATCTTCCTGAGCCACCAACCTGACTCCAAATTCCATCTGTAGGAGAATAGAGAAGCTATTGTTCTTTTAAAGCTATTGTGCAAAGTTTTTGTCTCCCCCATTAGGAATTCTAAGTAATTACAACACCACTCTTGTTGCATCCACATGATACAAGCCTTTCGTGATCACGCACCAGCCACACCCCTCCTCCACGCAGTTGCTTGTAACCAAGGAGGACACAGAGGATTAAAAAAACATGGACTCTTCAGAAAAGGTAATTATCTTCACTCTAGTTTCTCCGCGCAAATGTCGCCGCACGACACCATTTTCTATACATAGCAACACTGAGAAATACAGAGAGTTTTGTGGAGCGGATAGTCTTAATTAGCTTTGTATTAACTAATTTGGCAATGGCTTGAATGTAACGGAGGTTAAAATAAAAAAGTTACACACTAAAGCTTTAACACTCCAAAACAAACATAGTAGGCGATCTACCCAATGCAGTCCACTCTCAAATTTGTCCAACATTTTGTCCTTAGACAGCCAATAATCACAAAAGGTCATTCTCTTTCATTTTGGCCTCAGCCAGCAGGTCACTTTCACTTTTCCTGATTTATATATTCTCTCCCAGCATTTTTGTCTTATTTTAAACTCTGCCACACTCCTTCATATCTTCCCTTCCCCTCTTAAATTACAACAGCACTGAGTGATTTAACACACCTGGGTCGAGGTCAAGCAACACCCAGTGTTCACTGGTGACCTTTACAACAGCTGCAAATGCAAGTGCTTTGACACACAGCCAGGGTCAGAGATGCATTGGCAGCCTAACCCGAGCTATCAGTGAGACAGAGAATACATACAAGTTTGTGTATGCAAATACTCATGCCAAGTCATCTGTGTTGATCCAGCACTGACGGGTAAACAACAGACAGATGAGTGCGCCACACTCCACATCTGAAAATATACACTCCACTACTCCGCATTTCTGACAGGTAGTAAGAGGTCCGTCAAGGCCCAGATGTTAACGTGAAATAGGATTATTTTTTTAACCTAACTGAGATCATGTTATAAAAGCAGCTTAAAATGGGGACCATGAATGGAAAAGCTGAGTGACTTAGGAATGGCACCCGCCCAGGCCTTCTGATGTGTGATCAGTGGAGCTTGAATCTGAGTTCAGCAAGTTTAAATACAAATGAAGAGAGATTAGGCTTATTACAAACATACCAGCATGTTTTTACAGTGCAAATACAAACTCAAAAAAGTGGGATACACTGCTATGTATCTTTTGTGAACTCAAATGGCATTTCAATCATGGGTATGAAATCAGCAAATTTAGAGGCCTGGTGGCAGAAATTCCAGTGTCTTTTTAAAGTAAGCACATGCCTCAAGTTAATCATACGATACAAAGCTTTATAAAATAATGTCATGAGCGAAAGCAGGTCCCCCCTAGAAGGCCCCCTTTTTATAGCAACATTGGATGACAGATAGGACAATAACTACATTGGAAATGTCTATTTCCAACTAAATGGGTGCAGGACCTTATCGGAGAATAGGATCATTTTTTAATAGAGATTTGTTTATAACAGATTAAACAGCCTATCTTAACACACTGCGAAAAACATCCCTAGTTTGAACTCCAGTGTATTGCCAGGACAATCCTGCCAACAGAAGCTTTAATCATGCCAATATAAGCCAAGAAATTTCCCTTGAGAGTCAAAGTTGGAAAGTGTGACAATGGACTGACAGTAGAGGGACAATTGGAGAACTGTGGTTCCAGAAACAATAGGACAAAAATGTTTTGGGATCATACACAATGCAGATATATGACTGTGGTTGTGTGGTGGGATCTTGGTGGATGGATAACCATTGGGAGAAAGAAAGAGAGAGAAGCTGTGCAATGCATCGGAATATGATGTAGGAGTATGTGAGTATGAAGCTGAGTGGGGACGAGGTGCAGGGCCTCATAAATCTACAGACACATCCAGAGAACATAAGAAAGCCCAGGTGTCCCCTGCACCCACAGAGGCTATTTAACACTGACTTGACCTACAGCAGATCATACAAAACACTTTATGTGACATATATATATGACATATCACAGCATGTGAACCGCATTTATGATATTTTCTTGGAAAAAGTAACATCGTACGAATGTGAAAACAGTGAGATGATGCAGTCAAGTGAATCCAAAGTTTATTTTAAATCCATCATCAGCCCAGTCATATGAAACTTGCAACGTGTACAGAGGGACAATTACATCTTTTCTGTTGTGTTTGTGTGCATGCATGTGTGTGTGAGTTGCCATGGCTCCCATTAGGGAGGACAATAAACAGAAACTGATTAGAGGCCTCATGATGCTGGCAACATTCAGACCTAAATATTACAGCGAAATTACACAAAATATCCCCTGCTGTTAAAACTCATTCATCTACTAATGATGTTTACTTCACCATTATCATTATTTACCATTATCTCCCTATGATGGCCTGTGTAAGTAATGGAGTAATTGACAGAATCTGAACTCTGTTTAAGGTTGTTAAAGGAACAAAAATGTGCATTTTTACCTTCCCTCCAATGTTGATGAAGGTCATGATGAATAATGAAGACATTATGCATGCATAAACAAAATTTATGAAGTAAAGACATCACAGAGAGTCACAACTGCTGGTCCTCTCAAGATGTGTAACAATGTGGAATTCCAACTTAATCCTCACTTCCCTTCCTGCTGTCATGCAGCATAAGTGCATTTGGCTGTGGGAAGCTGCAAGCTGTTACTAATTGATCTCCTTCTCACTCACGCCATTTATTTTCAAATCTATCCTTAAAGACATTTGTCACACTTGTCTTTTTTTAATGAATATATATTCAGACATCTGTTATTTAGAGTTGGGACTATAGAGGAAATGACCCAGATAACTTGACGCTGATGGGGTAATAACCAGGTCCTTACAGGTAATGACCGGGTCCTCTTGAGTTTCAACTCCACCCTGTCACAATGTGTTGTGCTGAAGTGCAGTTTGGGCTGGTGAGAAGTATGCATCTGGTTTTCAAGGAGTTTTCTTTTTGTGTTTGCATGAGTGAAACCAAAACACAGCATAAAGACAGTCAGCTAAACTCATTCAGACAGGATTCGTTGTGTCCCTGGTCAACTCCTCCAAGGCTTTGACAGTGAAGCAGCATCCAGTATGTGTGCGGAATGTCTACTGTACCCCCTTGTGGACTAAAAACATATTGCTCAGCATTGTACAGCACCAATAATCAGAAGGAATTTGAATCTGATGCAGGACAATATATTAAAGAAAATGAAAAGGTGGATTTAAAACTAAATTCCATCAATGTTGAATCAATAATAAACTAAAGATGCAGAGGTGAAGTTGGTTTAATATAGATGAGAATGTCAAGGTGTGTGCATCCTTTAATCCCTAATTCTGCCCTAACTCTTCTTGTAAAAACACAACTGTCAAGTGAATCCTCATCATCCTGAGACAAACCTGTGGTTTGACTGTTCATGCCAACATTGAAAAGCTGTAAAGGCTGTCAACTCCAAACCCTACATGCCCTACGAGCAGCAATGTTCACTGAACCTGCTAACCCTCAGCTGCAGAACAATCACACTTATATCGCTATATTGTCACAACAATGTGCTTCCAAGTATAGCAGAAGTGCCTCCACTCTTTCTTTCACGTACAAATACATACACTGTTTTCCGCATTCACCTCTTTCCACCAGTCTAACTGATAGTGAGATTGGCAGACAAAGCTCCAGCAGGAAAAAGAGATAAGAAAAGAGATTTCTCTGAAACCGATCCTGATCTCTGATTTGTCTTTCCATGCAGACTGGGAACAATTTTGTCCCTTAGAAACAAGAGACAGACAGGCAGTTTAGTAGATCATGAGGCTGTGTGTAAGAGCAAAAGAGGTTGGATGCCTTTGGCATGTGGTTGAGCTCGGATGCTGATCTAAGAGCCATTGCTTACACAGTGGTGCCAACTAACCAAAGCATTGTCTTAGCACATTTTCCCTGTGCCAGGATGTATTTGATATGCGTATTCATTCTTTAAAACAGCATGTTTTTTACATTTTCTACATTAAGTAAAATGCACTTTTGCAATTTATATCTTCAACAGCAAATAATGCACATGTGCACACACATAAGTAAAAGTAAATAATAAGCTCTCATCCTAGTTTAACAATTAATGTTAAGTGTGCGATAGATGGAGTGGCGTCCACTTCATTCTAACACCATATTGAAAAGAATCTTGTGTTTCAGCATCTTGCTTTAATCAGAGGCAGACAGATTCCAATCATCTGCCATTAAAAACCCCTCTCTTAGGACGGATATGCAAGTGGTGCCATTATTTGCAGACAGGGCTAAAAAATGCTGTAATTCTTCGAAAGCTGATGTATATTCTTTTTTGTGACTCATATGCATCTGTAATTTCTCTGAATGCAAGAGCATAGACAAATGCATAACAACATTCAAATGAGTTCCACAAGAGACAAAAAAAATGAAAGAGTAAGCAAAAAAGAGAAAACGAAAAACTAATTATCCCGTGTAGCCAGGCATTGTGATCAAAGATAATTCCAATGATAATTATTAGCAACTGAGAAAAATTTAAATATGGGTGTAGCTACAATTCAATACAAAGTAGACAATATTAGTAAAGTATGAGTTATAAGAGAAACCAGTATCGGGGGATAAACAACATTTGTGTGAGCACTTGAGTGTAAGTGAATGTCTATGTATCAGTGTAATAATGACAGTATGGATACCTGTTATCCAGTGCCAGTGCTGTGAGGCACTGGATAACAGGTAGCCCGAGGGAACTGGTTTCCGCCAGAGCTCACAGCAACTCCAAAAGCAAAACACATAAATAACAACAAAAATAATTACCATCCCCATCCTCAGTTTTACAGCAAACATGCACAGCAACCACACCAAGCACAGTGAGGGAGATGTGGGATCTGGGGATCTTGGAGCAAATCAAAAACCAACACTTTCTTTCCTGGGAAGGTCCCAGGGCATTTGTTATCGGTCTTCAAACCAGTATGATCCATCAGCTGTGTTGTGGATGTTGTTGTTGGCTGTGCGAAAGGTTCTTCTCATAACTCAAAAGTACACCAGAGATAAATGCCTATTATATCACTGTATCCCCATTCACCTGACATTTATGAGCAGTATTTGTGTTGATCATTTCATAACAGCTTCAGGACCCCCCCCCCCCTCCACACACACACACACACACACAAACACACACACACACACACACACACACACACACACACACACACACACCCCACTAACAAGCACGCACAAAGAATGCCACTAGCTGTCAATCATTTTAACTGACCCGGCCTCTCATATCACACAAACCCAATCATCAGTGATTGTCAGTCAGCAGGTCTATAAAGCCTAGTGTTTACCCCGTCTAGACAGACTGGGGGACTGGCAACCATGGGCATCTGAGTAGTATATTGCACCCAGTTTAACCACAGATGAGAGCTCCACTGTCATTTAACACCGTAAATCATCCCCTCGCACATAAACAGCCTATTAGAGTTGGGGTGTTGAGAAACCAATTTGAAGAGTAATCTGAAAACAATGTTTCAAAGCATAGGAAGCTCGGCGAAGGAATTCCCTTTTGATCAAACGCATTAGCGCACTTGATTCCTGAGGCTAAACTGTGCGATGCAATAAATCATCAGGATGAAGCTAAAGTTTAGTTTCTGTGGTTCCCATACCATGCGTGTTAGCATGTTGGGTAAACCAGCTTCATGGATAAAGTGAGACAAGGCAGAATTGTCTTGGAGCTAAAGGTGAACTGAAACACTATCAGCTCCACACCAGCAAACATTGCACTAAGCTACATTTTTCACACAGTTATCTGAGCAAATAAGAATAGTTCTTGCTGCGGGTAAAGCGCTTTTCTCTCCAAAAAAAATTATATTATTTCCCTCCTTTAACTGGCAAAGCACTGACTGAGACAAACTGTACTCGGCCTCTATCCTCAGTGTTTCCAGCTGAAACCTCATTCAGACCTCAATTTAAAATGGCACACAGTGATGCCTGGAAAAAACTATGCCACCACACATATTATCTTATTAATTACCACGGCGTATTTTTGGTCACCAGGAGGAGAAAGAATAGCAAAATAAAAAATCTCAAAAATGAAAATGCTGCCTGACCAGAGGAATTTGTTTACGCTGAAGTTATAATGCAAAACAAGTAGAGAAACAGTCTAAAACAGCAAGAGAAGATTTTTCAAAACATCACATTTTGCATGATGGGCTAGAGAAAAAAATAATTGCAACATCAAGCGTAAACATCTGTTGGAAGATGGAGGAGCTTGCGTGGGTGCTTTTCAAGAACACCAGACCTTTCATCCTAAATATGGGGCTGTGACTGTATATTTGGGATGCTATAAATGTAGATAAAGGCACTGGGAGGGGGAATAACCTTCTGCACAGCTGTGACAAGTTCATTAAACAGTGTGGCTGTTGTTGCTCTGATGTGGACTGATAGCGTCAAACCTGTCTACAGCCCTTCGACTGAAACCAACGCCATATCACTGTAAGGAAGTGGACCTGTTATTGTTATGACCTCAAAGGCTTTGGGTGGTCCACATTCAAACACACAAACACATGCGCATATGAGGAGAGAGAGCGAAAGAGAGACAACAAGCACACACAAATGTAACTATCCAAAACACTTTGATAAAAGCTCTACGAATACCTGCAATTTCCATATGCGAGCAAACGCATAGCTTCTTGCACTGACCTAAAAGGGCATGCAGCGCTTTCACTCACACTGCCATATACATGAATGAATCTCTGGAATGTCTTTTTTCCATGTAACCAATGCAAACTATTAAGGCCTACAATGAAAACATCTACACAGGCAAACTTATCCAGTGATGACTCATGTTGCCATAAACAATACATACACTTAACAGTACGTATATAAACACATGCACACACATGTACATGGAGAGATAGGCATCAGTCACAGGCTAATATAGTCACCACGGTAGTCTGTCAGTGGATGATGTGAGCTGACAGAGGTTCATCATGGCTAAAGTACAACCCAGACCTGTCCAAACAAACGTGTTCAACCTCGCCCAAGGTAAGTAGGACGGAGCTAATCTCCACACAAAAGACACAAAGCTCCCGCTACCAACCCACTGCCATCCTACTTCACTGAACTGGTGGCTTTTCTCACATTAATAGCGAGGCGTGTCATTCTGATGCACTGGAAGAGCCCATCTCCCCCCTCCCACACCCATTGGATAAGGGATGCCTTGTCCTTTATGAAATTAGAGAAAATCAAACACTCCCTCCGTGGCTCCAATGACACATTTTTAAAGATTTGGCAACCCTTTCAAGAGCATGTCCAGTCCCTCCGGCTGGATGCTCCCCCCACAGGCTAAACAGCCCCCTGAACTGCACCTTCTTGTGGCTCCTGGCTGGCTCACGTTCTCTCCCTGCACTAGCAGCACACAGTGTATGTCTCGTCTGTGAGTGTCTTTTAAGTGTCTCGCGTTCTGTTTTAATTTTTTTTTTTTTTTCTTGTTTTGTTTTCAGGTTTGTTTTTTTTCCCATTGGTATTATGTGTTTCCAGATTTGTGATTTTGTGTAGGTATTGACAAACTTTATCCTCTTGTTTTAAGTAACACCACTTTCTGTTATTAGTGCTTACCTCACCTCATTCAATGGTCTGTTATATCTTACTCACTCAGATGTATATAATGGTCTGTGTCTGTTCTTTTTGTTGAAAACTCAATAAATAAATCATAATTAAAAAAAAGACACAAAGCTGAGCACATTCGCACGACTAATCTGAGAAAACACCAAGGTGCTGCTCTTAGCAGGTCTTTGTTCAGCCTTGGGTTACTTTTCTCATAAAAATTTAAAAATTTAGCTCTAAAATCAGACCTATTAGCAGCCTGGTTAAGTGTATGTGTGTGGTGACATTTCAGCGATGCACTCAAAGCTGTTTGGTTTTAAAGTTTGCATTGCTCTGTTTAAAATGCAATACATCAGCACCCAGCAGAGTGAAACATTACTGTATCCACTTACCATGAGAGAAACTCTAGACCTGATAGCACACAGATCTCACACATGCATACAGGAAAACAATCACCCACCCTCAGACTGACTGAAAGAGACATATTGGCTTTGACAAACCTTTACAGCAGTCCTGCTCCCATTTTGTCATGCCCACGCACACATATAACACAGAAAAACACACATGCACATAGACAAATAGTGGCAATCAGTGGGTGGATGTCAGCCCCCAGACAGGAACTGCTCCCAGCATTTGTAACGTAGCTCATAAATCACTGCACACATTGGGGTAATGATCCATTGAGAAAAAGAGGTGAAACTTGCCTGTAAAATACTACCATAAGACCACACCGCAGCATTCACAGCTCTACCTCCTGTCTGGCAGTGCTATCATTAACACGATTATCACCGTGCACGGCTTTGACAATGCCTCGACACACAGAAGCAATGCACAAATATACCAGACTGGACAACGGTTGTAATGCTTGTGTTGCTTCAGTGGTAGCTTTGTTGCCATACATCTGCTATCAATTATTCAAATGTGAACTTTTAATATTGGAGCTCTGTGCCGAATGGCATAAAACCTTTCACTAATATAGCTTTTCTAATCTTTGTACTAATGCGTATTACAAAAAGCAAATCAAACATTTTTTTAATTACTCAAAAAGTTTTTTCTTAAGATGCTTTGCACTGTTGTTAATACTGTGCTCTGTAAACTGTGTGAGAGGGACCTCGAGGCCCGAAGGAAGTAGATCCCGAAACTGATCTGAGACCTGGTGTTCATATTCTGTGGATTTCCTCTACGTTAATTTCATCAATTATGTATTTTCCTGCAATCTGCAGGCTATCTGTTTTTCGTAGAAGAAGAGGGGCACATCCTACCTGGTAGCAATTTAGAGATTCGCATTGATTAGCATACAAACAGCTCTTTGAGGGCTACAATCATAAAATCGGATTCAAAGGTGAAGTTCAACAAGGGATCAGTTACCCATAACAGCATATCAATGATTGTTTCAAAATACTTGCCAATTAGTGCAATACTGCATCAACATGTCAGTGTTTTTAAACATGTATACCAGCTAAAAACATATAAGATTACCTGTAAGTAGATCATCAACAGTCTATTTATCTAAACAATTTCACCACCTCACCATTACTGTACAATTGCCCCCTAGTGGCTGGACTTGACATCCAAGACCACCACTGTTGAATATACTGGCCTGCTCTCCTCCAGTGGCTCCTCAGCTTACCAGTTTCACTGTATAGAGCACTCAAGAGAGCTGTGAGGCTATGCTGACCGTGTGTGAAGCTGCCTTCTGGTAAAATCCAAGAAGAGCTTCACAAAAAAATCCCTGTGGCACATTCTGAGCGACATGAATTTGCTAGTGACTTTCTCTGAAACTAGTCTCGCATTGCCAGCCAGATTATCTCCACAGCGCTGCGGAGCAAGGTCAGGCTCTACCACACATACATTCCTGGATAGGAGAAAGAAACGCTCAGGGTTGTTTGCATTTCTTTAAAACAATCACAATCGCCTTGTGTGGCGCTAAACTCCAGACACAAAGATGGTCCCTCTGCAAAGTAGTCTTAGGAAGGAACTTTTGGTGGAACATTTGCAGCCCGCAACAGAAAACGCCACATAAAATATTAAATGAAGTTAACTGTTCCCACAATATAGTAACGTGAGCTATATAAACTAGCTGGATAGATTGTTAAACGTAATTTGCTCTTACCAATGGATCACCATGTGTATTTCATCCACAGCAATCCTGCCAATCGGTCCCAAAACGTCCCAGTTAGATAGTAAATGCCGTAAACATATTCTTCGTAAATCTTTACAATCATTCCCTGAAGGAACCACGCGGGCCTGCCTTGTTGCACGATCCAAATTTTATTCCAAACTTGCCATTTTTAGCGTGTAGCTTGCTAGCTTGAAGGTTGTTGTTTCCCGAATCGAACAGAGTTTGAGAAAGGCAACAGACAGAGAGCGGAGAGGCGAGGGACATCTGACAGAACATCTGGCATGAGGCAATTATCCTGGAAATGTACTGTCGTTGATCCAGACTACCCTGAGCCTAACAGCAGAGTAAGAATGGGAAAAGACTGCATTCCTTAACCAAAATGATGAACATTCAAGAAGAGCAAGATTGACAGCCATAGTGCTTTGACAGTATTGCTGTGTAAGGGCCATGATCGTCTCTCAGTACTGTGTGATGCTACATTATGTTCCCCGTCACAGGCTGAAAATTGATGTTTTACAAGAAGACTTGCGTCAGCTATCCAGTAAATCTTACATTCTCAGCTCACACTGAGAACTCTCGAGATGTATCCTCTCTCTTTGCTCTTTACATATGATCATTTTTTAATAAACCATGGTGATCAGTAGGGCTGGGTATCCTTCAAAAAGGTTTGATAGCGGTAAAGATTCCAATACCGTGACTTTGATACCGGTTCCTAAACAATACTTTTTTCGATACCAATTTTATAAAACGAAAGGAAATTACAACATTACAGCACAAATCTTTATTTTTCAGCTCCTACTACTACCTTGCCCATTTAATGTATGTCTGTGTATATGTATACATGTGTGTAGATGTGTATGTATATGTGTGTACATATATTTTTTTAATTTTCAGTTTTTTGTATTTTACTTAATTGTTGTCGGTTGTGTTGTTCTTTGTTTTTATCTGCTGTTTTTCTGGAAAAGCACTTAGTAAAGTACACATTATTAGATCTTGGTAGAAGCATGTTGCATGCTTATTGGCTCACTGACGCTGATGAGATTTACTCCTTAGGGATTGAAATTGGGTATTGAATGACAAGGTATTTTTCGATACCCAATACTTTCGAGGCAATTCGGTCGGTGCCTAAAAAGTATTGAATTCAGTGCCCAGCCCTAGTGATCAGAAATGTATTTACCTGTTCACAAATACTGCCAACTTACAGAAATATCAACATTTTCCAAACACTACAACCCAACTGTGTATTTCTAACTTTTTTAACCTTAGAACAATAGACTACACTTTTGAAATGCTTCCCTTGCATATGTTGAGACATGCAGTTTGTGAATTAATTGACTATTTAGAGAAACTTTTGAATTTAGTCTAAACGGCAAGTAATAATAAAAATAATAATACATTTTATTTATATAACGCTTTTCAAAGTACTCAAAGATACTTTACTTTTATAACCAGTACATTAAGCACATTAAAAACAAGTGAAGCAATAAAATCGACAAATGAAAAACAAGCATATTAAAAATAAGTAAAACAATAAAATTAGCAGGTCTGTAAAGTACAGTAGGAAGGGGCCTGGTTATGGATGGCTTTGTGGGTGAGGAGGGGGACTTTAAAATGGATGCGTTGGGAAACAGGGAGCCAGTCAGGCTGTGAGGCTGACATGTCAGGCTTTATCCCAGCAATGTACATCCGTTGAGACTACATCACGTAATGTGTCCAAACAGCAGCGGGCTGTACCAATCAGCGTCCTGTGAGGAGCTATTGGCAGCTAGGGGAGTGGTTTAGGTGTGTGTGGCGGCCGCGACTGTTCGTTTTCAAACAACAATGGTGGACGGGACAAATGGATGGTTCATCTAATCACCTGCCAGGTATTTTTTTAAAGTGCCTGCCATTTCCAATGACGGCTTCTCAGATGGTTCTGTGTTAACAAACCATCTGGCGCGTCAGGCTATCAGTCACCATGCAGTCAACAGACTTTCAATGTATAATGTTAATGATTATTTTTCTTCAAAAGGATTTAGTCAAATTGACAAAGTTGACTATCAGTAGCAAACAACTGCACATAGCTTTTGGCAAAACTAAGTATTAAACCTCATGCACAGTGCTTAATTTGTAAAGTGGGAGGTACCGGAGCGCAGAGGGGGGGTGGATCCAGCGACTCAAAACGGGGGGTTGGAGGTAACGGAACAAAAAAAAAAATTACACTGCCTGACAAAAAAAATCTAAACAACGCTGTGTGTACATCAGGACAATGTTTATTTTAATTTCAGAACATGCACTGCATGGGTACGAAATGTAGGCTAACATCTCCACATTCTTGATCGGCGGAAACGATTTTTGCTTGTTTGGGATCCGACTGGCCAGCGTATTTGAAAAAGTTAAGCAAACTTTGTTGTCTTTTTGACATTTTTCCCCTGAGTGAAACGAGGCTAACAGCAATCTCAACCAGCACAAGCGCATGTGTCACTTGAAGTGCCGATCCCCTCCCTCCGTCCCTCTCCCCCTTCTTTCTTACCCTGAAAATTCACCTCAAAACACATCGAAAATGCAAACACAAGATTTTTGTGGAACTTCAATGGGGAATAAAGACTAACAAGACAGAAAACAACATTGAACACTACACAAACAGTATTCTTTTTTTTTTTTTTTCATTTAGGCGATTCATTTTTCATAGTGACACAGGAGGTGACGGATCCAATAAAAAAGGTTATGGATCCAACGTTGGAGGTGCCGGAACATGTTCCGGCATGTTCTGGCACAAATTAAGCCCTGCTCATGCAGAATTATCTACTCCTCCACCTATGATTCATACGTTCAGTATGTTCCAAACATGCTGCTTTTTCCCTGTCACGCTTTTGCCTACATAAATCTGAAGCTTTGCTGGAAGTAGAATATTTAACGATTTATGATGAAACAATGATTGTTTGGAACAGACTGAACATCAGGTTTAACAGTGGAGAAGTGGATCATTGGGATCAGTGGACTTAGTGGAACAGAAATTTCTATGGACATTTTAACATGTTTTGACATGATTTTCGCCGTGACTCTGGATCACCATTGGAATTAATTAGAACTGCTGTGAATACAAGATGACTACAGCTGCCATCCTCCACAAATGAGCGAGCAACAAACTTCAGAGCCCCTTTTCATTCCCACAGGGGGTGAGTATTTGATACTCAAAATATTTTTGAGTGTTGCTTTAATACATAATTCTGCATAAGTCTGTGTTTCTCAAGAACCCTTACTATCACATATGATATCACATATGATATATATGAATATCACACATGGATAATGGTCCTTCTTCCCTGGTACCTGTCCATTTTAACCTGTAATAATCTACTGATTACTTTTTTGACACACATACAGTACAGAAAGGACATAAACAGAGAAAGAATTTTGAAGAGAATTTTGTAGTTCAATGTTTCAAAACCAAGATGCATTTATATAAAGATGTAAATGTATGCCCGTGTATTTTTAACATGTAACAGCGACTGTCTCAACATGAAAGAATTGTTCAAAGCACCTTTGGTACTGGGGCCCCTAAAAAGGTTGGAAATATATATATGTATTACTTGACATTTGTTTCAATTGTATTTATTTGTAAACGTGTTTTGACATTTATCGAATTTGAATGGTATAGTGAAAAATTCAAAAATCTTTATACATACATAATATTGACTCATTTGCAAATTGTTTTATTTGTGCATCATGACAAACATTTCTCACTTGTATTGCGACTTCTTTCTCTCTGTATATTGGGGATGTATGCAATGCAGCATAAGTGCACATACATCACATAAAGCACTAAGGATACATATGGTAGGTATACATGAAACACGTTAATAATTGGTCATTAATACATGCTTAAATAATTCTGCACTTACTGTTTATGTTACTGCAGTTTCTGTATGGGTTGTATCTATTTCTTCAGCTGCTCTCTGCTGCTTGGTCACACTCTCCTATCAGGAACAAGAGTAGAAAACATGTTACACACACCACTGGCTCACTACAGCACTCAATGAGTTTGATGTTTAAAAAAGACAGTAGTGCAGCTGGCAGAGGAACAAGGGTACACACATATATCTGGATGAAAGACAAACACACACAACTGGAGGGCACCGCATTATTTACTTATAAATAATCGCTTAGAAGATCCCAACAAAGCAACTCCCCTAATCCCAATGTGTCTTCCCACTCCATGAGAAAGTTGACCATGAAACGGAAGTACACACAGTACAAGTGCTTCTTGGACATACTTCAATAGTCTAATGGAATCTCTGAATATCTCTAGCAAGATAAACAATGCAACACAATACAAATCAATCAGGAAAATGACAACAGTACAACCCGGCCCATTCATTGCAGCGGTAAGCAACACTGGGATCACTGTTAAGTCATGTATGGACATGCTAGTTGCACAGCAACAGCTAATGAAATGATTTCCATTATCAACATTAATATAAAAGCAAAACATTGGAATGTTTTGGAATGATGCATGAAGCAGTGGCAACCACACTGTGTCAATCAAACTCAAGAGCTCCACACAGCGTGAGGTTGCCAATGAAAACACAGCGGCTCAAACTGATGGCTCTCACTGTTTACTCTAAATCTTCTTTATCAATTGGGGGAGGAAAATGAGTTCTTAAGAAATCACTGTTTTCATTTATTCATGGCTATTGAGTAGAGCAAAAAAAACAATATAACAGATGCCAGTGTTTTACATTTCACTAAAAACAGCAAAATATTTGGTAAAAGTAAGCTTTACTCAACAGAAGACAGCTGGATTCTGAGATTAGGAGACTAGTAAGGTAAAGGATAGACACAGCTGCTCGTGAGTGCTTGCAAGGTCGGCATTGGTTTGAGTAAGATTGAGTAATCTTCCTAGCCTCCAGCAAAGAGTGATATATTAGTGGAAATGCTCACAATGACTCATATTACAGAACAGCTAAGCACATCATCTTAATTCCAACTGAACTCAGCCCAGCTGGATAGTGAGAATCTGTAAACTGTATCTCTGGTTGAGTTTGAGAAAATTAAATCAAAACTTAAAAACCAAAACTTTCAAATGGATTTTCAATGGTGAACCTGAATCCAATGCACAGTGATGTGACTGGTAGAATTAGTGTGGTCTTTTTGTTCGGGGGAAGGGGGGGGGGGGGGGGCATTCAACTGGATTCAACTGGCTGAACATGCAGCAAAAGTATGAACTGCATCTTGTTGGTCTTAAAGCAAGTTAAGTTTAAGGTTAAAAAGTTAAGGCCAGTGTTCGTATGTCTATACAACACCATACCACCAACTGAGAACTGTAAACATATCACTCTTTCCTAAAGAATATCATCTGCTTACACTTTTCTGATATGTGGTGATTAGCTTTCTAGGAAAGACATCCCCTCTGTGGACAGACACATTTTGTCTGTGCAAGCAATGAGGACATTACGCAGTGAAAAGGATGCGCATGTTCTAACCCAGTCTCACGGCAGTTTGTGAAATGGTCACGTTATTTTGAATCTATTGATTCATGTACACGGACACGTTTATCTTGTTTATTTCGTGGTGGTCAGCACGCATTTTAAACTAATGTATTTCAATGGGAAGCATCTTTCGTGATCACAGCACAACTATAGTAGCGAGTAGTATGAAATGCCGAAAATCCACGCGGGGAGGTTGGTTGGGTTGGTGGATGGGTCAAACAACACAGGACTTTCACCCCGGAGACCGGGAATCGTGTCCCGCGTGTGACGTTAACTTTTCACCCCTGAGACCGGAGATCGTGTCCCGCGTGTGACGTTAACTTTCCCCGTTGTTCTTTTCCTAAACCCAACCTCCGTATAGATGCTTCCCATTATGTGCTAACCACCACAAAATAAACGAGATAAACGTGTCCGTATACACAAATCAATAGATTAAAAATAATGTGACTATTTCACAAACTGCCGTGAGACCGTGTTGCATGTTTACGAGCAGGCTAGATGACATCTCAGTTTCTCAAGCTCTCTGACAATCTTGAGAAGAACGCTATGATGGTAGAACACAACAACCACATATGGAAGACATTGTGGGCAATTACAGTACAGTAGTTGAGACACTTATACAAGCTATGCAATATGTACACAGGAAAAGCCACAGCGTGCATCTAGGTCTAAAAGAGGACGGGGGGTGTATGAATGGTGGTAAACAAGGGTAAGGGTAAAACATGCTTCTCTGTGCCGATAGCCAGAACTGATTAGCCTAAGAGACACATGAGACACATAAAATAGATCACTAACAGGTGGAAATGAGGACACATCTAAGAAAGGCAAACACAAAGATGTTTTTTGCAGGTTTTCATCAGCTTCCTGACCTTAAAAACGTGAGGACGTATAGCTGATGAGATTTACTGATATCAGAGTATGTGTGTAGTGGATGGAAAGTGTCACACAGACTCTGTTTATTTACAACCATTGTGGTCTTCCCATCTAAATATTCAGAGGCAAATGGGTCCCCCTCTGCAAAATGAGAGCTTTCCAGTCAGACCCTCTGGCCACACTGATTGAATCTAAATTCATAATGACAAGACAACTGCATATGCCCCATTAAAACACTATTCTTTATAGACTGTGTTCTAAAAAAGCATTATCCTGTTTCATGCACATGGTTTGAATCAAGGTGGATTGGCTGTGCTCAGTGTGTAGTATTGGAAAGTTATTATTTTCAAAGGCCCACAGGCCTCCTTTTCCAGGGTCCATGTACTAAACAATGTAACTTTCCCTGAGCAAACATAGGGATGTAACTCTGGAACAGACAGAATCGATTGGGTTCAGCACAAACACTAGCTGCACATGAGGATGCACTGCTGCTCTCCAGCACCGTGCAAATGCAAAAGAGTGACACTCAAGCCAGGAAAGAGCCACTGCCAAAGCCTGTGTAGTACTTGGTTCTTATCAAATCACTGTGAACATTATTCTTAGGTTACCATGAACTGTGGAAGCAGAAAGATATAGCCATTAAACTCTTTTTTCACACCCAAGAAACCAAATATCTTTAGCCTTCTTCAATCAGTTTGGGCGACTGTGTTCACACGCTTGTCTCAGCTTGCTGATTATTGTTATCTGAGAATGGAGATGTTCACTGGGCGGAAAGTTCTCTGAGCAATTTCTTTAGGACGGCAATCAAAAATATATGTGATATTCCCGGGGTTAACTATGTAACCTGACAAAATAGTAACAGGCAAAACAAAAAAGCTGTGCCAACACATGTTCTCAATTTAAAAAATGATTACAATAAAAAGAAGCACTGATTGTGGATTATGGCTTGGGTATGTAATGACTCTTTGCACCTCTCGGACACTTACCACCAAACCATGTAGAATTGTATATAAATTACAAACAAAAGGAAAATGTCAAACGGGCTCAGGGACCTGACTTAACAGTCAGGAACATTTTTAGAAAAAAACAATACTCCCCTATTTATTCCAAGAAAGGATGCCACAAATCAAAATATAGCAATTCAAAAATGGTCTCTGTTGTAGGCCTGTTGTTCTCCTTCTCCTCTAAAGTTTAGGGTCTCCTTCATCACAGACACCTCTGGCTTCCTACCACTACCAGGACAGCTAGCCAGAGAGACGAGCAGAGTAAATTGCCAGTTTGTCTGTCATTTGATCATACTGCAAGCCATTTTCAGTGGAAAATGGTGGTGAGACTGTTTTTGTGTGTTCATGAACGCCCGCAGCTGTTTTTCTCATTTTTCCTGTGCATTTCCCGACACAGACCATTTGGGCAGATGTACACTCCACCTGGGGTAGAACTGACAACCAAAGCTCCCCTGTGCTTATTATGGATATATGAAACATATCCTGTCTGTAAGAACTATTAGGTAAAGGCTGAATTCACTCAAACAACGTCATGCCATCAAACACACTCTAATCGCTGAGTAATCCACCTTTCCCAGAAGCAAAACACAAATATATTCACTGTCAACTGGAAACATGCAGACTTACAATACATCTAGTGTGCATGGAGCATATGTTTACATATACATGTGGTGATCTAGCTGGAAGCATCTGTTCTGTCCATCCCCATGATCCAAATGTCTTTCATCAGTACTAAGCAAGCCCAAGGATGTGTCCGCCCAAATCCCCTTCTTTCCTCAATCTGCCCTGCACGCCCCTCTATGCTACCCTAACAACCATCATGTTATCCCACCAACCACCTCTTCATCAGCAGGCTTCTGTGTCCCCTCCACTGATGCATCCAGGGGGACTCCATGGCTGCCTAAGCCCATTATATGGGCTCCTGAACCCCCCACACACACCAACAGACTCTACAACCCTGTGTGGGCCTGTGGAGCCTGGGGCTTGGCATGTGGAAGCAATCACAGCAGAGAGAGATGAAATGATATACAGAACTAATAGAGAGATGGATCAGTAATGACCGAGATCTAATGCCTAATCAAAATACATTCACTCAGCACAAGCAGTGACTTCATGGGTCTGGGTACATGTCTCAGAGAGGAGGCCGGGGTCAGTAATGACCGGGATCACATATCTTATCATAACACATAGATGTGAGTGCCTCCATTATAAATATTAGCCACAACTACTGTTCACACAGAAATTCTCAACACTACAGTGATGCCATCCTGCTTACCGATATAAAAAGTATGAAGCATTTGAAAGGGATTTAATAGGAATGATTGAATAAGATGCTTAAATATCAAATGTTTCCCCTTCTAGCTAAACTCTACTTAACTATTACCTGAACTGCTCTCAGTTAAATCATGATATGTGAAGTAGGCTAACAGACCTACATGTCTGGCATGCTCTTCAGAATGACTCTTTGGTAGGAGTTGTGTTCAGCTGAGTTAAATGCTCAAATTACAGATCGTTACACTGAGGTGCACAGGGTTGGGTCGTGATAGCTGGTTCCATTTTTGATTTTGTTCCAGGTTTGTAATGTTTTTAAGCTCTTTGTCTAACCAATATTTTTCTCCTCATTATTTTTTATTTGCAGAAGAGCATTGTACCAAACATTCAGACAGTTGATATAAACACTGTAGCAAATATGTAATCTATCTGGAAAAACTCTAAATTTGTTTTGGCCTTCACACAAAATGCTAGTTATACAAACTTTTGCTGCATAGAATTGTTGAAGTGTTTCACTTTCTTGCCAAGAGTTTTATAAGAGGATATCACTCTTATGTGTGAGAGCAGTAGCAATCTGATCATCAATCTCTTGGCGTTAAAGCAAATAAGACTATTTCCTGTACCTTTAAACCGAAATAGACTGATATGAGATTAATAAGGGATTCAGATGGATTTGCATTTGACAAGTAGATCTGATACTGGATGCAGATCAGATAAAAGGTGCAGGTGATACAATCTCCTGGTGATAACAGTCATCACTGCCAACAAAACCGATGGCCTGTGCCTAGAAATTAAAGGCTTGCTTTTGTTTACTTCTGTCTGAAAACAAGGACTCATTGCTTCAGAAAATACTAAGGATTTTGGTACAGGAGCCTCCAAAACACACACACACACACACACACACACACACACACACACACACACACACACACACACACACACACACACACACACACACACACACACACACACACACACACACACACACACACACACACACACACACACACTCTCAGGAATCCAAACTCATGTTTCTGTCAATATATCTTCAGGTAGCACTCTCTGCATCGTAAACTAGGAATGTTTCTGAGCCAAAAGACAAAGAGAGAGAGCCAGCTCATTCATCTCCCGCACACATTTGCTATCATCTTTTCGACAGCAATCGATCCTTACACAACATCAATAACAACTTTGTGAGCTAATCTTTATAAATGCGCTCACCAATTACAACCTGAACGCACAATTTACCACATTCTGATTCCACTTCGGGATATATCCATCATAACTCTAATTGCAAGTTTGTTAATCAAGATTTTTTTGTGCATGTGTAGTGCACTGCTGGTGAGTAGAGAAGAAGACAGAATGAATTGTGAGCGATAAACCGTGCTCTATGTGGTACCACTGTTGGAAATATTATTAAGATATGTTAGGTTTAATTGAGATAATCTCTAATAAAGCTTCTCCAGTGTGGGTAGATAACATGATAGATCGACATGATTCAGAATAAATCTGTTGTTGTAAAATATATATATATTATAATATAATTCTGAGCATTTTAAATGACAACCCATAAATAAGTGAAAAAAAGGTCTAAACAATGGAATATGTTTGGCTTTCTGGCTTGGTTAGAAAATAACACATACACGAAAACAGGAAATCTTAAATGTGACCTTTAATTAAGAATGTGTGTGTGTGTGTGTGTGTGTGTGTGTGTGTGTGTGTGTGTGTGTATTGTAACCAAACCCCTCTACCCACTGATCATGTGATCAAGAAGAACTGAACCAGATGGTGTCTAAAAAATGAATGCTCTCTCTTGAGTCTCCCACACACACATAACAAACATATATGGTATCACTTTAGCCATTTACTGCAAAGCTTTAACACATTACCACACAAATGCTTGATAATTAACACTATATTCTCTTTATCGTGCACAAATATACAATCCAATCAAATGTATTCCCTTCCCCCCCCCTTCCCTTAAATTCTGTGAGTTCACTCAGTGCAGGCAGAGTTTCGTTAATCCTTCAAGTTTACATCTGGGGTCCGTTTCAGAAAGCAGGTTTAGTGAAAACTCTGAGTTTGTTAACCCTGAGATGAGGGAAACAGAGTTTTCTGTTTCAGAAAGGGAGGTTAATCAAACCTGAGAGAGAGGGGTTACTCCAGCCCGTTTCAGAAAGAGAACTAAGTGCCCATATTATGAAAAAATCACTTTTTCTGGGATTTGGGGTGTTATTTTGTGTTTCTGGTGCTTCCACACACATACAAACTTGGAAAAAAAAACATCCATGCTGTTTTGAGTGAGATACGGGTTTCTGAATGTAACCTGCCTTCAGTCTCCGGGTGAGCTGTTCAAAATCTGCAGGGCTTTCTACGTCACTAGCCGAAACGCTAGCATGCTAGCGGTTAGCCCCCTCGTTCTCAATGGCAAAACACTGCTACAACACACATAAGTTCACCATAATCTACAAAAGAACTACTTACATGTCCCTATTCTGCAGGTATTCCACGCAAAGTTGGAAGTGCGCCCTCGTTTAGAAGAAGTCTCCCGGCTTATCCTGCCTTGACTGAAAGAGAAACAGCTAGCTAGCTGATGTAATCCTACCTAGCTACTGCGCATGTGCGACTCCCACCAAAGATGGTACAGAACTAAGATGTCTCACTCTGTAGCTAAAACTGAGACCTGGACACACAGGATGAAAAGAGGAGCTGCAGCAATGTGCAGTACAACAAAAATATGGACTTTTTTGAAAATTAAACCATGTAAACCTATTCTGGTACAACCTCAAAATACAATTATGAACCTGAAAATGAGCATAATATGGCCACTTTAACCTCAGAGTCAGTTATTATGGTAACTGAACCTGTGAACCTAACCTGGTCGGGAGCAGGTTTTCTTCAATAAAACTTGAGTTTCTCTCAGTCTCCTCCCTCTGACACAGCGCTCTTTCATTTCCTCATTCATTCATTCATTCATTTAGTCTGTATCAGGCGCATTTTAGCGCAGTTTGTTATCTGCATGAATAAAAAAACAGTGTTGGTTTGTTAAAGCCAATGTATCACCAAAATGCAACCTAGGGTCTTTTTGTGAACGTACCCGAGTCAAACTTTCGTTTAAAAGCATATTTAGGATGGAATCGCCACTTTTAAGATTTACCGTATTTTCGTTTTTCGGTCAAATGGCCTTTTGAATGGGAGTGCTAGGGGCACTTTTATGCTAGCCTCAAAATAGTTATTTTTAAAACACTAAGAAGGCTCGACACAACATGAAACTTTGCTCGAAGTATGATCAGGGTCTTTACACCTTAACGAAAGCATTGACAACATTGTTTGTGTACACATAGTTTACTAAAAAGAAAGGTTTTGAGCAACTCACTGTAGCTGTTGTTCTTCCGGTCGCCGTCTATTGAGCCAGTCAAAAATAGTCGAGGGAGGAGAGTAAAGATGGAAAGCTCCAAAAGCTTAGTTCCATATAAATGCACGGATAATTCGTTGTTTTATTGTTAGTGAAACACAATATTGACCTTGTAGTTGAAAAAGGAGCCTCATATAGGAATGACATTTCCTCCTATGGAGTCCGTTCATTCGCATTCGGAGATCGCCTATTTTTGACTGGGAAAATGGCGTAGCGATAGCGTAAACAACTGCTAACGTGAGTTGCTCAGAACCTTTCTTTTTAGTAAACTCTGAGTACACAAACAATGTTGTCAATGCTTTCGTTAAGGTGTAGAGCCCCTGGCGATACTTCAAGCAAAGTTTCATGTTGTGTTGAGCCTTCTTAGTGTTTTAAAAATAACTATTTTGAGGCTAGCATAAAAGTGCCCCTAGCACTCCCATTCAAAAGGCCATTTGACCGAAAAAAGAAAATACAGTAAATCTTAAAAGTTGCGACTCTGTCCTAAATATGCTTTTAAACGAAAGTTTGACTTGGGTACATTCACAAAAAGACCCTATGTTGCATTTTGGCGAGAGTTACGCTTTAACTGTGTTAGGCAGACTATAAAATGTTTTTTTCTCAAAACATGGCATTTCCGTTTGTCGACGATCCCGATGATGAAGAAGCTGTATTACTTCGCAGGGAGTTAAACATACGTCGGGAGATGATATTGAGGCCCCGACTATAGATGCATTTTCATTTCCAGATACTAGCCTACCTATTTGAGGGTTATTGTTTTTCTTCCCAGTCTATCAGTTATGTAGCCTACATAACCTTATCCATCCTCATATCACTAACGTCACCCATCGTGGACATGCTCTACATCCCAGCAGATTATTTGTGTCGCATTACGTTTTTTTGCAAACGGCCGTTTTCTTTACAACATTAGTGATGCGGAGAATATAAGCAAAGCCACTGTAGCTCTGAAACGTGTTTTTAACGTTTTTGTAGTGTTCCCTGAACAAAAATCAGTAAGAGCTATTAAAAAGGAGTTCCACAGTATTGCAGGTGAACCCTTTGAAATATAAGATTATGAATTATAATTCTGTTAATGATGGTACTGCAGCCTCAGAATGGGATTAGTAGGCCTGGACTTCTTTGCCCGCAGGATTGCACCTAAATTAAATAGATTTTAGGTTCAATATCATTTCACCAGTAATATTATATTTACAATTAAATATCAATCAATCAATCAAACTTTATTTATATAGCACTTTACAGCAACCAGCAGGTATCCAAAGTGCTTAACATCGAAACCAAGAATAAAAACACATATCATACAATATAAAGAAAGAACATGTAAAATCAGAAATAGTTACAGAGAAACAGAAGAATGAAATCGTCACACCACTGCTACGTATTAAAAGCCAGACTAAACAGATGCGTTTTAAGTTTGGACCTAAAAAGAGCTACATCTGTAATAGTACTACTATAGTAATATCAGGGGGTAACTTGTTCCAGAGTCTCGGAGCAGCAACTGCAAAAGCCTGGTCACCCCACCGTTTATATCTAGAACTTGGCACTTCTAAAAGTCGCTGGTTTGAAGACCGCAATGACCGGTCGTGCTCCCGCAAAGTTAAAATTTCGGACAAATACTCCGGGGCCAGACCATTTAAGGCCTTGAAAGCAAACAATAAAATCTTAAAATCGATTCTAAAACGCACAGGGAGCCAATGAAGGGTGTAGAGAACAGGAGTGATATGTGCACGTCTAGATGTGTTTGTTAAAAAGCGAGCAGCTGCATTTTGCACAAGTTGAAGACGTGCGATGGAGGTCTGATTCAGACCAACGTAAAGAGCATTACAATAATCCAACCTAGAACTAATAAAGGCATGAATTTTTCTAGATCGTGCCTGTTGAGGAAAGGCTTAACTTTAGCCAGGAGACGAAGCTGGAAAAAGCTCATTCTAACAACATCACTGATCTGCTTGTCAAATTTCATGCTGCAATCAAAAGTAACCCCCAAATTTTTGACAGCTGACCTAGTGTAGGATGCTAGAGCTCCCAAACTCAAAGCTGGACCATTTTGGGTGCCTGAAGTACTGAAAATAATACACTCTGTTTTATCTTCATTCAAATTAAGAAAGTTTTCTGAAAGCCACAGCTTAATATCAGTGATGCAACTAAGCAGGGAGTTTAGTGCGACACTGCCATTTGCTTTAATAGGCAAATAGATTTGCAAATCATCTGCGTAACAATGAAATGACAGTTTATGCTTTCCTATAATAGCCCCTAAAGGCAGCATATATAACAGAATGGGGCCAAGAATTGAGCCCTGGGGAACCCCACAAGAGAGAGGAGCAGCTGACGAGAAGAGGTCACCAATCATGATAGAAAAGCTCCTATTAGCCAAATAGGAGCTAAACCATTCAAGTGCCGTGCCTCTGATGCCTACACAATGCTCAAGGCGAGAGAGGAGGACTGCATGGTCCACAGTGTCAAAAGCCGCTGTGAGGTCCAAGAGCACTAAAACAGTAGGATTCCCGGCATCTACAGACAAGGCAATGTCATTGTGTACTCTCAACAGTGCAGACTCAGTACTGTGGCGTGATCTGAAACCAGATTGAAATTTTTCAAACACAGAGTTCTGCTGTAGAAAGGCTTGTAACTGTATGAAAACAACTTTTTCCAAAACCTTAGAAAGAAAAGGCAGATGAGAGACTGGTCTAAAATTTGACAACACTGTGGGGTCAAGATTAGGCTTCTTAAGTAGGGGCCTGACCACAGCATGTTTGAAGGCAGCTGGGACAGAACCTAAACTAAGACAAGAATTAAAAAAAGTAAGAAGACTCGACCCAATGGTGCTATTAAAAACCTCCTTCACCATTCTGGCGGGAACAATGTCTAGGGGACCATTAGTGGGTTTCATTTGTTGTACAACCTCACTAAGTAACGTCAGTGAAAGTGGTTTAAATTCCTCAAACACAGCTAAGTGTGCAGAAGAAGCAGGTACAAACACTTTAAAATTAGCACTGGCATTTTTCCTGACAGATGCTACTTTGTTGATAAAATAACAGAGAAATTTCTCACATGTACTGATTGAAACATCTGTCGGAGCAGAGGTGCATGGATTTACAACAGAGTTAATAGTATTAAATAACACTCTAGGTTCATGGCAGCTGCTAGCTATGACGGAAGAGAGATGGTGCATCTTTGTCACCTTCACAGCCTTCTGGTATGCTGCTAGACTGTCCCTTAGTAAACCCAGTGATACATGTAAATTGTCCTTCTTCCATCTTCGTTCAGCTTTTCTGCAGTGTTGCCTAAGGGCCCTTGTGGTATCATTTAGCCAGGGGTCCGCCTTAGGTTTAATAGATTTAATCCGATGAGGGGCAATAGAGTCTAGGATTTCAGTGCATGTGGAGTTGAACACAGAGAGAATGTTATCTGGGGAAGAGGGAGATACCAGACCATTCTTTACATAAAACTGATATTATATATATATAAAATATGATATTAATACACTATATTGGAACTTACGTATTAACTTTAGCAGCAATTTTCTCCCACGCAAATTCTCTCTCTTTTGCAGCAGCCGCTGTGTTGCTTTTTTAACGAAATACATTCATTCGTTCAAACTTGATGTGCGCATGAGTATTTCCGCCGACCAGTTTGTTTGTGGTTGTTACCATGGTGAATCATAGTATCATGGCTCCATTCATGCTGCCTTTTTATAATGGTGGTGCATATGCTTAACTCTGAGTCAACCTACTCTGAGTTGATTGAACCAACTCAAATCAGCTGTTCTGGAACCGAAAACTCAGAGTTTCCCATCTCAGGGTAAATCAACTCAGAGATCAGGGTTAGACTCAGAGTTTGTTAAACCTCCTTCCTGAAACAGACCCCAGATTTCTCCTTGGGCCCTCTGAGGGCCACTGCCAGCCACACTCACTTCATCATGTTACTCAGCAGTGACAACACAGCCTTTGGGTGTTTCCTGATCTTGTCTCTCACTCTCTAATTGCACTAAACTATTGCTGAGCCAAGACACAGCTGGGTACAACAACATTCACCTCATGTTCCTAAGCTGAGTACAGTCGAGCTGAGTGGTGCAGGCAGGGTGGATCCTTGAAATAAAAAGCTCCTTGTTCAGAGATGATTGCAAAGATAATTGTCAGAGCTGGAAGGCAATGAAGCCCATTGCCTTTTCTCCACTCCCCTGTCTTCACTTGCATCATAACGACGGGGCAATGCCTGTTTCACAGCACTGGACCCTGATTGGACCTGAACCTCAACAGCTCAGCCAGACGAGCCTGAGCTGAGAGGTTCACATCACATCCCTGTTTCCTGTGTTTTCCAGCAAAAACAGTGCATATGATTTATTTCAGTGCGAGAGATTTAATGAGGATCTGCTTCTAGTTTTCTCTTCTCTTGAGTGTTGCCACACACTTCCTGGAGGCCATTAAGGAAAACAAAAAGAATGACATGACTTGATGGGCTGCAGAAGAGGCATGAAGGTGTGTGTGTCAGGCATGGCCTAAAAGAACAAAAGTAAAAAACCTAATTGACTGGGAGTTTAAAGTAATGATCCAAAACACTGTCATATGAATAAACATTTTGCATTTGCCACAAACCACCAACTCACAGTTCATGAAAGCTGGTACATTTTATGTTTAAACATGCTATATCAAGTACTGTTGGTCTTTCCCAGGAGCGTTTGCTTGGGTGTGTAGAATAATAAATATATAGAAGAAGAACATAGCAATGAGAATCACCACAGCAAGGCCGACCAAAACCTTCATCAACAAAAAAATGTAAGTAAAACTAGAACTGCAAGAAGTTATGACGGGGGTCCAAGCCTCCCGGTGCGAGTCGCCCCCAACGACCTGGGGAGCGTGCGAAAGCGGAACCCAAAGCGTAATGGTGGGGAGGCAAACGTCAGGAAATATTGAGAGGTATGAGCCGCAAGGTCTGCGGTACATTGCCGTTGCAAATATCCCATTAACATTGAGTAAAAGGGCCAAAACTGGTCTACGTTGACTATAGCGCCCCCTAATGGCCGATCTTCGCCAAATTTGGTACAGAGCATCGCAGTGCCAAGTTGAACAACAATCTCAAGGTTTGTGATAGCATTTACAGAGTTTGGTATGTGAGGTCCATGAACCATTCTACATCTACACTGTAAATTTGAAGTTGCTCACATTAGTGTAAGTGGTGAATCCAAACCTGGGTCGCATAAGTCACGCCCACTTTGACGAATCAGTACCCCACTGTAGGCGTGGCCTCAGGAGTGGCCCTAGATGGTAGGCTACCCTCAAAATTTCGTAAAAATCGAATGAGACGTTCATGAGATATAATCTTTTTGTACTTGTAGCACCCCCTAGTGGCCAAAATTTGTTCTGGAGGCCCAGAGGGTCATGGCAAAAAAGAATCTAAAGTTTGGCTTTGATAGCATTTATTTTGGTAGAGATATGGCAAAGTTCGTGTTTTCCTAGCTAGCTACACAAATTTGTTCATGCGTAATTTGCGCATTTTTCATCCGATAAAAATTCTTTTGATAACTTTTTGTCAGGTCGGTCTGGAGATGCTACTTGCCAAGTTTCGTGCAGATCGGTCGCACGGTCTAGGAGGAGTTAGAAAAAGAATCAAGATTTTTCGCGCATAAAAGTATAGGTGGAAATGGGCATTGCCTATATCAGGAGATTCAGCTGAATTCAGGGAACGCGTGGATATGTATTTTTTATGTGCAATGTATGGTTTGGGAGTGATAAGGCCAAACACGTTTTTTCTGCTATAGCGCCACCTAGTGGTGGAAGTGGCTGAATTTCTTTTTCTGAGGTCCTTGCACGGATCTGGACCAGACCTGAAAATGGCACCACCCCCCGTCCACCATGTACGGTTTAGGCTGTAGCATCAGTTTTAGGCGGAGAAGAATAATAAGAAACCTTAGGAAAACAATAGGGTTCCACAGCTCCGCTGGATCTTAAATCCCTAAAAAAAAGATTTTTCCTACAATAGTGCTTTAGGAGGTGCTTTCAGTACCTGAATCAATCTACAGTATCATCTCCATTCATCCAGACACAAAGAGAGCTAAAAAGGCCACTACAACAGCTACCATACAGGTACTCTAGCTTGGCAGTGCTATACTTAAGGTATGTTTTCAGACAGCAGGTCATTACCGTCATGCTGTATTTTGAACTCCTCCACTACAGCTACAAGTTACGTTCCATCCTACTAACAACCTCACTACAGATTGCTAACAGAAAACTATTATATGACACAATATAGCAGGCTTAGCTAATGTCATAATACCTACTATCATTAACACTATTTATTCACCCAGAATGGATTAACCGAACTTAAAAGACAACTTTGTTTTAATTTATTTGTTAACTGCTTGTGCAGAGGTGTATTACTCAGGGAACTAGATAGCTTTAAAATTAGCTACCACCACGATGTGGTGTCTTTGGTTGTAATGTCATGTCACTCCTCACCTGTGCAGACTTTACCTTATTTGAACTTTCTCACATTTTGACATGTCACAGTAGAAAAAGCACAGATGTAAATAATTAAAATGAATGATGGCTGAATTCCACTTAACTATTTTGATTTCAGGTTTCTGCTATTGTGCATGCTCACTGTCACTCTTACTGTTGAGTAGAACAGAGCCATCGTTAGTGCTATTAGTCACACCTGGGCTTATCCAACTATGACAAGTCAAAATGTCTGCTGTGGGACCTATTGAGCAGGTTATGTTCTTGGGCTGTATTTTTAGTTTGATTTTGACCAAAGGATTTGTTACTTCTGGAATAAGAAACATAAAAAGAAACATACTCACACACTCCACTGTTAGAGGCATGTGGTCTTTTGTGCTCACCGTTTTCTAAAAAGATATTTTGTGGCGTTATTTTACTAAAGGTTCTGTCCGACCTATTTCTACGGTAAAGACGCTACCAGTCAACAATTTATTTTCTCTGTGGCAACAAGTTACATAAACTGGCAAATTATTCCAGTAGATTAAACTGGGGTTCACTGGAGATAGAAAGGGTGGAATTTGCTAGCCTAGCAATGTTAAGCTACAAACAATCCATAATGCAACACTCTCTTAAAGAAACATTATCACTTTGAGCTGGTACTTACAGTTGTGTTCAAAATTATTCAACCCCCACTGAAATGGATTGTTTTGGCCGGTTTGACATTGATTTTGATCATTCAGTCATCCTGCTTACAATTAAATCAAAGAGGCACGTGTAGGTCAGACAAATATAACATAACATTTATAATGAAATAACCACAAATGTCTTTTCTGTGCTCACATTATTATCAGTTTTATTCAACCCCCAAGTGACATTCAATCTTAGTACTTAGTACAACATCCTTTTACAGTTATAACAGCTTTTAAACGTGAAGCATAGCTTGACACAAGTGTCTTGCAGCGATCTACGGGTATCTTCGCCTCCAGTTCAGTCACATTCTTAGGCTTGCGCACTGCAACTGCTTTCTTTAAGTCCCACCAGAGGTTCTCAATCGGATTTAAGTCTGGTGACTGCGATGGCCACTTCAAAATGTTCCAGCCTTTAATCTGCAACCATGCTCTAGTGGACTTGGAGGTATGCTTGGGATCATTGTCCTGTTGAAAGGTCCAACGTCTCCCAAGCCTCAGGTTTGTGACGGACTGCATCACATTATCATCCAATATCTCCTGGTACTGAAGAGAATTCATGGTACCTTGCACACGCTGAAGCTTCCCAGTACCTGCAGAAGCAAAACAGCCCCAAAGCATGATTGACCCCCCCGCCATGCTTCACAGTAGGCAAGGTGTTCTTTTCTTCATAGGCCTTGTTCTTCCTCCTCCAAACATAGCGTTGATCCATGGGCCCAAACAGTTCTAATTTTGTTTCATCAGTCCACAGAACACTATCCCAAAACTTCTGTGGTTTGTCCACATGACTTTTGGCATACTGCAGCCGACTCTTCTTATTCTTTGGAGACAGCAAGGGGGTGCGCCTGGGAGTTCTGGCATGGAGGCCTTCATTACGCAGGGTGCGCCGTATTGTCTGAGCAGAAACTTCAGTACCTACATCTGACAAATCTTTTCTCAGTTCCTCAGCAGTCACACGGGGACTTTTCTCCACTCTACGCTTCAGGTAGCGCACAGCAGTCGAAGTCATCATCTTCTTTCTGCCACGACCAGGTAGCGTTTCAACAGTGCCCTTTGCCTTGAATTTGCGATTGATGCTTCCTATGGTGTCTCTTGGTATGTTTAACATCTTTGCAATCTTCTTATAGCCATTGCCCTTCCTGTGAAGAGTAATCACCTCTTCTCTTGTCTTCCTGGACCATTCTCTTGACTTCACCATGTTTGTAACCACACCAGTAAATGTCTAGAAGGAGCTGAGTATCACAGTCATTTTAAAGCTGCCTAATTGGTGCTTATTAGGCTTTATTGCTGCTCCCTGACATCCACAGGTGTTTTCAATACCTGATTGAAAACACTTCAATGAACCTCTGTTCTTCAGAGTGGTAGTCTTTAAGGGGTTGAATAATTGTGTCAATGAAGAATTCACAAAAGAAACATTTACTACTGTATTACAAAACCAATTGATGTCATTTTAGTTGCATATGGTTCTTTAAGAAGTCCTTGTAGGATTTCATTCTGAATACAATTACAAATGTACACTAAATTCCCTAAAACCATTTACAGCATTGGGGGGTTGAATAATTTTGAACACAACTGTATAGTGCGTTCCATTTGTACTCGGAAGTCAGATTTTCCGTTTCCGTCAGAAACGCACCCCCTGACCTCGGATTTCCGAGCTCGGAACTCGGACAACCTCGCAGTATACCCGAGTTCAAAATCCAACATGGCTGCCCCCTGAAACAACAGTAGTGAAAGCTGTAGTATCATACAGTTATTAGCACTTCTGTCTTATTTGTAGGGCTGTCCTCGACTAAAGAAATTCTTAGTCGACTAACACTTATATGATTTTGTCGATTAATCGATTAGTTGAAGTAATCGACAGCTGTGCTCTTTGAGAGGTGATTAAGACTAGAAAAGCACAATATAAATGTAGTTAATTAACCATCTGTAAAACTGACTTTCTCCACAATTAATCCTGCAAAAGCACCACTTTAAATCTTGTGTTTACCAGAAATGTGCTCATAAGTTTCTTGGAAATGAGTAATTAAGCATGAATAACCATAAAAAATGACTCATCAACTAAAGAAATCTTAGTCGACTAAGACCAAAACGACCGATTAGTCGACTAATCGACTAAGAGGTGGCAGCCCTACTTATTTGTGTGTCACTTAACTGGTCATACACACAGTCCTGTCCATCTCCTATAATGTTGTTACGCTGTTTGTATGCACAAAAACAGCGTGATGCATTGTTAACAACTGGTATTGCTAGCAATGGCTAACCTGGCTAGAGCTATCACCACAATGAAAAATCCGACTTGTAAATGGAACGCATTCAACTCGGGTGTGACGTCATTCCCAGCTTCGTCTTCTGAGTTCCCAGGTAAATGGAACGCACTATCACACCCATGCTCACACCATTAAAAGTGAAGTCTACTCCTCATGATATATAGTATGACCCCCAAACATAATTTCCAGATCAGGCCTATGCAATATATGAAAAATATAGCCAGGCTTTCTTCTTGTGAGACTATTCCAATTTATTATTTTTATCTGCTGCTCCCTCTCCCGCCCATCTCTCACTTTCCACTCTACACTATCACATGTTATAAGGAACAACAGGAAATAAAAAACAGACTGAGCTGCCCCAAAGATGTGTTAAGATGCAAAAAAAATTACAATATCTATTGATCATGTCTATGATAAACCAAGGGAAATGAAATTCCCCTCAATGATGTATAAATTACTCTCCAGCTTGTATTTGTAATGTGAATTAGCTTACAATTACCAGCTGCATTAACATAACAGAGAATTGTAATGGTCAATTTGGTGTTACGAAAGTACTGTGCTGAACATCTAACTACTGAGTAAACACCTGTCATCAGTAGTATACACGCAGGTTTTGTGATGGTTGTTTGGCCTTAGAGGACTCTTTGACCCAGCTAAAATTGGAAAGCATATTGATTTTTAGCAGTCCTCCTCTTGCCTTACTCCCTGTGTAATTCTTTTACCCCTATTAATATCTTTCTTAATCCAAAGATCCTCTTGTTTACTCCCCAACCCACTGCAATGTCAGAACAAGGTCTTTATCTCCTCCCTGACACTTTGCTTGAGTCATACAAGCTGAATCAGTCCAATCCTGTTGATATATCAATGCATTGGCTTTCTATGAATGTGAAAACTCATTATCTCTCTATGCTGCTGTCATGTATCCAGCCTGTATAGCTAGGGACATTATTAAAGACTGAACAAGGCTTTACTGTCTCTTGTCCTCTAGTGACTTTGGTGGCAGACTGTCTTGTGCAGACTGGGTTTAGGTGAGCCAGCGAATGGCTTGGCCTAAGACTCTATGCTTAGACAAGGAGACTTTCTGCTGTATGCCAACATACCAATAGGAGGCAAGGCGCTCACTTTATGAAGCCCATAAACACTCAAACACAATAAAACATGTCTCTCTGCCCTGCATACACACAAACTGTAAATGAATGTGCCAGCCCCCCTCACCCAGCGTGCACACACACACACACACACGCAAAAACACACAGTGTGACGCTCTTCAATCCTGATAGGTTAATGTGTGAATATAACCAGACATGGTGGTATGCAGTGTCAGACACTGGTTTTCAACAGATCCAGAAACCTTGGAGTCCCTTTTTTCCTGGGCTGACCGTCTGTTACGGTTGGACTGGAGGAAAACATGCTGAGTTATCAACCATTTTTGGCTCCAGACAAAGCCTTGTACCGCATGCCACATCTGGCATAATCATATTTATTATAACCATAACAAAGATAAGAGGAAGTAAATCTAAGACAGCCTCTCTCAGAGCACTTACACTTCTGCGCAATGAAAAGCAAATTGGAGTTTCCTTTCATCACGTGAGAGCTTACTAGCGTTAACAAACAAGCAGTCGTTCTCCCATGGAATCAGAGTCGGCCTCAGTCCAAACTGGACGACCTCTCTAGGTCCCTAAAGTCTGAAAACAAAAGGACCATTCTGGCATGTTAAAACTCACAAAGCGTGAACAAAAATACACTGCAAGATGCAGTCATTTCTGTCTCTGACCTATACTGTAAGAACAATACTTGTCTTTCAAACTGAAGTTATCCTTAAACTGATGCATATTTACATTTGCACAGACGTTATCAATCTGGATTTTTTTCCGTGAGTTGCCATCTGCCATATAGAGCATTTCACGATAAGGAAAGAGACATAGCTGAGGCAAAATATGCACAGTGTCAGGTACTGTGTTCCAGGTATTGACAACTAGGTCAATGTACTTCCTGCAAATGTAACTTTCTATTAATTACCAACTTGCAAAAGTAATACTGTATGAAAGTCTTCCCAGAAATCTTGTTATACTGACATTGGCAGTGTAGATCTTATTAAGTTTCCGGCAGCTTACAGTAAACAGTAAGCTCTCAATTACTTATAATGGCATTCAATGCTAATAAAATGTGTTACAGTCCCTTGCTCAAACAGACCACAATACACATTGTATAAATGCCTCTGGTTCAGACACTGTGACACATGTTTATGGCACTGTGGCTTAAAAAAAGAAAAGAAAAAAGCACGGCCTCCTAGTTATCCAAGACAACATTTCTTGCAACCCACACACATTAAGACCACAACACAAACACACACACACACACACTGAGATAATATCTCCTTCAAATAAATCATATTGTATAGTTTGGAAGTTATGAAAATTAAATAAAAGGGAAGCCCCTATACCTCATAAGCTGTGCACAGGTAGAATCCCAAAGGAGAGTCACATTCATTGAAGTTTTATGGTTTATCGCAGGAGACTATTATGACTTTTCTGTCTTTAACTCATCACCTATTAAAAATACAAAGTGTAATCCTGTAGGCTAAATCTCTTTTTTAGATCTTCAAATATATATATATATATATATATATATATATATATATATATATATGGTTACATATACATGGCCCCTAACATATTACATGGTTAGGGGCCCTTGGCATGGTGCACCTGCTTCATTCTTCGCATTCAAACGTTTGACAGTCTGTCAGATGAGGCACACTGTGAGCCGGAGTACCGTGAAAAGCCTACCACAGTATTTGGATAGAGTTGGATTGGTTTTAATGTTATTGCCGGGCGGTCAAATTCAAGTAAACGTCGTAAAGAACGCAGCAGAGATCAGAAAGCACCTCGTGAGCCCGTAAAAAGCAGTTACCCCCCCTCACGTCATCACGTCTAAGTTCACCTTCAGTTCAACGACGTAATGCATTTCAAAATTAACACTGCACGGCACATCAAATACCAACTTACCTTCGACGCCAAAAGTAGAAGCATTAAATCGTAGGTCCGAGCTGTCAACTTTTACAGTTTGTTTTGAACAAACTCGTTGACCAGGAAGCATTTTGTAGCCGTTGTCTGGACGAGGTTGTACCCCTCCTCTCCCTCACATCTGGTCCCTAAACTGGAGTACCTCCCATCCACGCAGCTTCAGCTGCGAACCCTCTCCTCACACTTTTTACTACTTTTCATGAGTCAAGGAATTCGCTGCTGGGTCTTATTAAATTATCATTCGTATCTTTGAAGATTCAGTTAAAATAAACTAAATGGTTGGAAATGGATATTCCGCTTTTTCCAGGTGACATAATCACCAACATTCAGCGCGTGCACAGCTCTTTAAAAGCCTCGAGCCAGTTGATGCAGGGTTAAGTAACGTCAAGCTTAATAAAAATGTCGAGAGAGCTAATGAGGAGAGGAAATACCAGGTACACAAATATGTATTAGTCATTGCAGCAAATAGGATACAGATAGATATATTAGTGCACAATGTACAGTATCTTCGTACTTTTTCTACCACTGGTAACAAAATAACCAAAGAACTTTTATTTATGTGGAGTCTGTAAATCGATAACTGATACTCAAAACAGTGTTAAGCTGCTCTGTTAAAGAAGAGTTACTTTTTAATCAAATTCACAAAATCAGTCTCAGTTGTGAGGGAAACTCCATAAAACTAATATTGGTTCACAACATCTTGGTTGCTTGATTTATAGATTTGGAAGAAATACATATTCTAGTAAAATATAAACTAAACTGTAAAGTATTCTTGGAATAGTAAATCCTGATTTACTGTAGGATGGAAATTTCCATGTAGCTTATATTGAAATATTGCAAAGTGGCCTGTATAGTTTTCAGATCAGTGGATTTCTTCTTCCTTACATTGTTAGGAGGCCCTCATGGATCACCCTCCTTTAGCATCTATTATATTAATTGTACTGCTGATATTTAGATATGTACTAATGTAAAAAGTAATACACCAAGTCATATGCAAAGCAAAAAAAAAATGGATAGCTTGTCATCTTTTATTGAGCAGCCAAAAGGGCAGTTAAATTATTGCCCATAGGTGAAATTTTTGGATGTCCAACATCCCAAAAAACTAACATCCAGCAGCTCTTTCTATTTTATGATGCATGTAACAACAGCCATGCTGCTACAGAGATGTTTCTAAAGGCAAAGTTTTGACCTTTAGGAATATTCAGCAAGTGAGAAAAAAAAGTGTGTGTAATCTGTCTGCTGGCACGAGAAAGATACATTCTGGCTGTGGGAAGCTTTGTTTCCCAGAGATTAACAATTGCTGATTTATGATCCCGTTACACATTCTGTTTGGACATTTTTGCTCCAACAAATATGTTCACTCATCTGTGCACATCCTGAGATAACTCCTCCAGCCTTGTAAAAAGTTTGAGCAAGGGAAATTTTGCAGCCAAAGTAAAAGCCAGTCGAGTTGCAGAGGTTAGGACTTGCGTGTTGAAGCAGATGCCAGCGGAGCCGGCTGTCACTGCAGGAGAACACAGAGCTGCTGAGAGAAGGAAGGGAAACATACACCGCCTGGGCTCTGTCCATCACTCCACTCCTCCTCCTCAAACATGCATTCTGCTTCCAAGCAATCTCATCTCTACATGTATCATTCATTTTCTGTTTTCAGCAGGTTATCTTAGAGGCACCCAGAGAGAGGGTCCGTCGCTATGGTAACCACTCCAGCTCCTGGATGGAGCCCAGGGTTGTAAAAGCAAAGAGCACAAGACCATTACGAGCAGGGTCCGTTTCCTTCCAAGTCCGAGATTTAATGGAGGGGTCGCTGGGGGAGACAGTTGTCCAAGCCAACATTTTAAGTCAGCTACATCAAGATTATATCAAAGGGATGGACCAGCTGAGTGTATCATTTTAAAGGGGAGTAAATGGACTTTAACACAGCTTCCAGGAAGAGGAAAACACAAGTTGAGTGGGAGAAGAGGAATACGTAAGAGAGCCGATGAGGGGAATGGACAAGATGAAGAGGCAGTGTGAAGGGGGTCAGAGACAGCAACAACAGACTGAAAGGAAACAAGAGGATGCAGCCAAGACTGTGGATGTTATTTTATCAAGTTCATTTTGTCGCCTGGTTCTTTCCCCCACTCCAAAATACACCATTACATCACACTGAGCATGGGAAACTTCCCCAAACCAACACACAGCCTCAGAGTGTCTTGCTTATCTCTTTTGTTGCCGACTGCAGAGATATTAATCATTAGCAGAGCATCACTCCAACACAGCACAACACATTCTATGTGTCTTTACTGACAGAAAAGCATAACCATGCAGTGGGCTCAGAGTGGATTTGAAAGGAAATGTTAGTACAGTTCAGACATAATGAGGCCGGCATATTACGTAGTCTTTTGACAAAAACCTTGTTGAGACCATGTAAAAGCTTAGTTTAAAAGTCTATTTGGTCAGGATTGCTGACATTACAGTAGCCTAATCCTATGGTTATTGAAGTTGACATGATACATATTTACATCAAAAATAGTAAATACATTAGCACAGCATGAAACAAGACCTCAAAACCAAACTATCATTTCACGCTCTCTTCAATTGTTTATTTGCAGTGGATGAAAGCAAAGTCATGTCTTGGAAATCTTTGAAGCCATTTTGATGACCACGGATGCTGGAAATAAAGAGAAAATACAGAGAGAAACCAAAATAAAAACACACTTTTATGGCAACCACAAACATGTTTTATTCACATGAATGTATCTTTCACAAAGACAAAACTGGGAGGAATAAACAACTTCAAGGTTTCCTTGGTTTTCTACAAGCAACTTGTACTGTCTACCACCGGCACCATCTCTTCTAGTTCATGGTTCTTCTACCTCCAAAATTAAGGCTCCCCAGAAATTTCGTCAAGTAACAATGAGATAAATCAAACACACAAACATACAAACAAAGCGGTGCGGCTAAAACAATATGAAAACAACAAGAGCTAAGTAAAGGAAGGCAGGGCTCACAGCCGGCAGACATAATGTGGACTGAATCATGGAGAGTGACAGGAAACCAAATGAATCACAACCAAGAGAAGCTGTGCAGAGCTGAATTTACTTTCCACTGCAGTCCACTGTGACAAGAAATGGCGAGAAAAGGAGCACAGTACTGGTTGTTTGAGTTGGGATTCAGGGGTTTTTCAAACCCTCATGGGGATTTCGGGGTCAGCCAAGCAGCTCAAGTCCAAATAACGCCACGATTTTCCAAAGTTGATGTAAACAAGCGTGTGTGCTGATGAAGTGGCAGGGTGATGGTCTGCATAAGCAGCATCCTCCCTGGATAGACAATAATCCCACTGTGTATTCTGCAGTGGGCCAGGTCCTCATGGTGATGAAAACACCAGAGAGGCCACAGCTGATTTTGGAGTATCAGTCTTTTCAAGTTCTCTGTGAACATTTCCACATTGTGACATCTGGTTGGCAATGAATTGAGAAATTTGCAGGGGAAACAAAAAAAACAAAAAAAAACTGAAAAATGCTTTTTCCCTGTGTTTCACCAGTGACCTACAGAATAGACATATTTATTAAAAATGCTTTCTGACTCCATTGTTTATCAGACTGTGTGCATTTGTCGACCTCTGAGACTCGTCAGGCCATGCTGTGGAGCAGAGTTCTGGGCTGCGCTGAACCAGGCGGGGCTCTCAGGTGGCCACAGAGGTGACAATCTGGACCACTTCGCCGTTCTCTCCCTGGATGGCACCCTGGATGGCTTCTTTCACCTCCATGTCCGCCTGCAGGGCAGGTGCCAGCTCAGCAGCCTGGACACACATGAAAGAGAAGAGAGGGAAGCAGTAACAAATGGGAAGACTGCGAGATCTGACCTGGCTTGAGCTAATCAGTGTAATTAGAAAAAGCTGTAACACAAGTGTGTTTCCTGTAAACTAACAGATGGAGACCAAACCATACTGTAGCCCCTGTCCATGTGTCATTGTGGGAGACGCAGTGAATGGACTAAAGATAGAAGGAGCAGAGGAATGACAAGAGAGATTAGAGAAGAGATATATCAGAGAGAAGAAAGAAGAAGACAGTCGGTGGAAGGGCAGAGAAAAGAGGCAGAGCGACAGGTGGAGAGAGACTTGACAAGTGATGAGCCATTTGTATTTTAATGCTTTCTGACTCTGTCTCTATGGTCGGTGTCAGACAGAGCGAGGTATTGTGTGGATAAAAAAAACCCTCAAAAGATGAGAGGTTCATGACTCAGTCCTGGATGATGACCATGAAGAGTGACTCACTCCTTCCTCGAATGCACGCCAAAGGTTCCCTCAAACACACCTGCAGCATGTAATCCGCACTCCAGCCCAACATGCCTGTCACTAGACAACAGCACTGAATGGAGCACAGCTGCACCACAGCAGCACACACAGTGCAACAACACATGAGGCTGACACACTGTTACCACTGGCCTTATAGAGGCCAAGTAAAACTCATATGGATCCATGTTTTTTTTCACTGAGCATTTGAAACATTGGACATATTGAACTGTCTCACTACAGGCCTTGTTCTCCATTTGGAAATGCTCAAAGATAATGGATCCATTGCTTTGAATTGTATGCTTTAGAAACTATTCTGGCATGTTTGTAAGAAGTGTGGTTAAACGATACTGTTGGTGCTCTGTAGTACCAACTTTAGACCCGAGCAGGAGGTAAACCATGTTGTGCCACATTTAGCCACAGATTATTACCAACTTGCAGAAATGCCCCTTGGAATGCAAAAAAAAAATCACAGTGTGTTGCTTCCTAATTCATCTAGTTTAAAGATATTTTTCTGGGCATTTTAGGCCTTTATTTTCATCGGACAGATATAGACATGAAAGGGGAAAGAGAGGGGGAATGACATGCAGCAAAGGGCCGCAGGTCGGAGTCGAAACCCGCGGCCGCTGCATCGAGGAGTAAACCTCTATATGTTGGCACCTGCTCTACCAGGTGAGCTATCCAGCCGTCCCTAATTCATCTAGTTTGGGTAATGGAAACTATTTAATAATAAGAGAGGGGAAATACAGAGATAAATGAATACAAAAGCCTTAGTAATTTTTCAAGAACTTGCATAAATGCTACCATATGTCTGGAAACAGATGAGAGCAATTTTCTCAATTCAACACTTTTCAGAAAAAGGGGAAAAGAACAGCGCTAACCTTCCTCTGAACTTTGAACTGAAAGCCAGCGATGTTTACACGTTAGGACATCAAAACCCAACTGTGATAATAACCCACTCTGTACCAGACTGGCCAAGCCAAGTATCTATGCTCCCACATGGGCTACTTTACTCAGTGGTTCTTTGCAATGTGTCTTACAATAAAGTTGAACTTTTTTTGTAGTTGCAATTGGTCAATGCTATTCTGTGTCCTTATTTCCTTCCTTGTGTGTTAATTGTATTGCATTACATATTTTGTCCTATGATTGATTATTGGTTGGATAGAGTTTGGTAGGTTCTAGTCTCGCTTTGCCAGACCCTCCTCCAAAGCGCGCTGGAGGAGGGTCTGGCTACTCCACATAGCATTCGGGGATGGGAGGAAAACGTGCTGTGGTTTATTGGCATTTCTTTAAACCAATCAAAATCGTCTTGGGCGGTGCTAAGCACCGGAAAAGCCGCGGAGCCGCTGCAAAATAGCCTCGGAAGGAACTAGCTTTGGTGGAACATGTGTACGTTTAAAAGTTGTTTTAGTCCTGCGACAGAAAACTCAGATTGGACAGATAGTCTAGCTAGCTGTCTGGATTTACCCTGCACAGATCTGAGAAAAGGTTAACCATAGTCCTCATAAATCGACCGGAGTTTAAAATGTCAACACAAAGACAGCCCAAGGCAACAGATATCCGGCCTCAGGATATAGACTAGGTAGGTTCTTACTCTGTAAAGTCCTTCAAGGCATGCTTAAAAGAAATGGAAAATTAAAAAGGAAAAAGTCTACTTGTATTGCACCAACCTATTTTCTTGGCACGTACGATATTATGGCACTGAAGTCTAATGAAAATCTGCTTTTGACGGGTTTGAATATCATTTGATGAATAAAAAACACCACATTGTTAACAAGCTGTTTGATTCGGTCCTTGAGCATGTCCCTGCGCTCTTACTGAACCCAAACTCGACCACACAGAACGCTGATGACCAGATCTCTGTGTCCTTTGTTGATTTCTGTCAAGATCTGTGTACAATCAAACATTAAGAAAAAATTAGCTCTTTTTAGATCTAAAAAAATCCATTCAAACGAATCACTTGAGTAAACAGTTTGATTGCTCGCTGCGCTAAGCAACATGGAGTACAGACCTTGGAATACAGTGCACGTGGCAATGATTTTGTATGCTTGCTGGAGTCTATCAGTCTATCATCTTCAACCATATATCAACAATTCATCAATATAGGATGCCTAATCACTTTTATGCTCACAGGGGGGCAAGGAACCAATTACCTAGACAACTACAGACAAGACAACAAGAGCAAAGTTAACTTGAAAATTCCAAAACCTGGTGCGTGGGTGTCTGTAGGGAGATCCATATCAGGATAGGATTGGTATTTTACACAGCCATAAATCCTTTGAAGTTCTCTCTGTTTATACTGAAACAACACAACAAAGACTCACAGCAGGACTAGAGGGCACTGTTTTAGCATGGGACTTGAGGGAAAGAAGCAGTAGGGAGAAAATGTGATATTCAACATATTTGGGAAAAATAAAAAGCAGAGAGAACAACGGAAAAGTGTGGTTCTTTTATATTCCTCGCATAGTCAAAATGACCACTTCAAAGGCCACTATGCCGGGTGCCTGTGCACCATCCCGATTCCACATATGGTTGTTGCTCAAAAAGCACAATCATCAAGGTATTTTAGGCATATCTACCAATTACTACTCTTCTCCTTGTAACACTCCATCCACTCCCCTTTATTATGTTAAATTACTGTTTGTCCAAACAACCGTCATAATGACTGAAAGCTGAGCAAAATTATGACAAGAGAAAAGGAGACCCATTGTACCTGCAAGTAGTTTAGCTAAATTGCAATAAAAAATCATCACTCATGTTTCCATTTCAACATTACAGTAATTATGAGTGAAATATTACAGGATTTATTCTGCCTCATTATGAAGCTGATCAAACCATAATAGCACAAAAGAGGGCAGGTGTCAGCCCCAACAACCAGAAACTTTGGCAGCTCAGTCAGCTCCCAAATTATCACGAGAAGGAAAAGAAAGAAGAATAGAAATATTACACAAGAGAAGAAGACATGTATGGACTCCTAGAATTGGGAAAATATATAATGAAGGATACAAAAGATGAACTCTGTTTTAATTTTCAGGGGGCTGGAGCTAAATTATTAAGTCAAAAAACAATAAAAACAAAAACAAAACAATTGGCCACTCCTTTAAAAGAGCATGCATTTTCAGCTGTGACAAAAAAAAAGTCACAGTTTCAGAACTGGCAATAAAGTGAAAATACATTCTGGGTGTTGAACGTCAAAAAGTAACGTTACCTGAAAACAGCGTGTAGTTTCTTTTTAGCATCTCATCACACTTTCAGTCACTATGACCACTACTACAGTCAGAAACACTGTGCCAAAATATGAACAATAACGTCGCTGTCAACGGGCTTATCTGCTAATGTTAGCTACCGACCGTTACCTTGAAACCATCCAGCAAATAGACGGTACCGTAGGGTGCCGTTACCTGAAACCGGTGATTTAACGTCACCGCTCATTTTACACACAGTTTAACAACAAAACAAAACGCTGAGTGAACATCACTGGTTACGTTTTTCATGTTGGCTTTGAGCGGTATGCACCCCCACTAACCTGGAAAACGGTTTTAAAACAGTAACGTTAATACAGCGTTTCGGAGGAAGCGTCTCCTGCAGCAGCGAGTCAGAGGCAGAGGGACCGCAGCGTTCGCTAACGTTAGCTTCTGATAAACAGTAAATTCATCAAATTCAGTGACCACAATGGTATTTTCCAATAAACTGTAGCTGTCATATTTCACGGGACCCACGTGAGTGCGGATTTCATGTCACGGCTTTCGTCGCTGTTTGCCTAAGATTGAGTGACAAGCAGTACTCGCCCTGTTTATTTGGTTGCCATGACTTCGCGAGTGATGACGTCCTGTCACTGTTCCAGTTGCTCACCCTAAAGGGGAGAGAGAGCGGATGACAGTTCGCTTGAGTTCAGTAGAGCACACGGCTCTGCAGAGTCGTGTAATTACGACTTTATGACTTTTCATATTTTTATTTTTATTTATTTAACCTTTATTTTACCAGGGAAAAATCCCATTGAGATTAAAATCTCTTTTACAAGTGAGCCCTGGCCAAGAAGGCAGCACATAAAAATACCCTTTAACATACAATAAATAACAGACAGACAGGGATGGACAGCAATAATAAATAAGAAAATAAAAACAGAAAATCACATTTTAAAAACAAGCGCAAACATGTTCATATATTTGATGTAGACTTGAATTCAGTATGTGAAATTAAAACCTGCAATTTTAGCTGATTTTGTAACTCATTCCATGAAGTTGGAGCACTGTAACAAAAAGCAGTTTTTCCAAACTCTGTTTTAGTTTGTGGAACATCATACAGTATGTATCTACTTGATCTTAGATTATGTTCCGATCTACTAGATGTTAAGAGTGTAGTTAAATATGAAGGAGTATGTCCCGTTATTGATTTGTACACAAAGGTCAACCAATGTTTGAGCCTTCTTGTGTTGAGTGAGGGCCAACCTACCATTTCATACAATACACAGTGATGGGTAGAGTACTTGGCATGGGTTATAAATCTCAGTGCTGAATGATACACAGAATCCAAAGATTTCAACAGGGACATTGTGGAGTGTCTGTAAATCACATCTCCATAATCTAAAATTGGCAAGAAGGTAGATTCAACCAACTTTTTCCTTGACATTCTGTGTGAAGCAGGAACTATTTCTGAAGTAAAAGCCCAACTTTAATTTCAATTTAGTGACTAACTGCTCAATATGCAATTTAAAAGACATGTCTTTCTCCAATATAAATCCCAGGTATTTGTATGAGGGAACTAGTTCTATTGGCCTGCCCTGTAATGTGTGGAGATGAGGCAGGAAAGGTCCATGCTTACGGGTTCTGTTAAAAAACATATATTTAGTTTTCTTATCATTAAGAACTAGCTTTAATGCATGTAAATTGAGCTGAATATTTTCAAATGCTTTTTGTAGCTTTAAAAGTCTACAAAAAGCTCTTAGCAGGTGATTTTGCAGAACAGTAGATAATGGTATCATCAGCATACATGTGTATATTGGCATTCATAACATTTTCACTGAGGTTATTAATATATATTGTAAAAAGCAAGGGCCCCAAAATAGAACCCTGTGGCACACCAGAGTTAACAGTAAGTTTCTCAGACATGTAGTCATTTAGAAGAACATGTTGACATCTGTTATTTAAATAGCTACTGACCCAACCAATAGCAGCATCAGAGAGGCCAATGCAAGCCAACCGTGATAATAAGATAACATGATTGACTGTATCAAAGGCTTTTGTTAAATCAATAAATAACGCAGCACATGATTTACGATCATCTAAAGCACTAATTATATCGTTAAGAACTTTCATAGTGGCGGTGGCAGTACTATGATTTTTTCTAAAGCCAGATTGAAAGACAGAACAGCTGAAGGAGCGCCACTGCTACATGTACATAGCAAAAACCCTGTTGTGCGTCTGCTCTATTTCTGATACCGTGGCGGCAGAAATTTTGCCGTGGTGGGCCACAAAATCAAGATAGAGGAAACACTGTTTTAGTTAATCTCTGTTACTTCTACACATCAGAGTACTAAAATAAGCAAAATCCTGGGATTTGTATCTTCTGGCCGAGCACTGAGTACTCAGCATAATTAATAGCATCGCTGAAGGACTGATTCCTGATCTACAATATTTACTTCAGATGGAGGAAAGAGGTGGGGAACAGATATTGTGTATTGGGAGTGATTTACATTAGTACAAGGGTCTGTTTCACCTCACACAATAGATGCATACTTGCAGCTCTTGGAATGCTACCCAGTTACAAATCATCTGTGTCTGTGTATACGTGTATGAGAGCCTGGAAGAATTTGTGTGTGTGTGTGTGTGTGTGTGTGTGTGTGTGTGTGTGTGTGTGTGTGTGTGTGTGTGTGTGCGTGCGTGCGTGCGTGCGTGTGTGTGGTTTTACCTGTACGGCAGCTGTGTGATCTGTGACGGGGGCTAGTTGGACGTACTGCACTTGGATGTCAGGGGGGAGGGGGGAGCCCTCAACTGCTGTGGCTCCGCCATCAGCTGATGCCACTGCTATGAGCTGAGCCCCACGCAAAACCTAGGACAGACAAGGCCGGAGAGGACAAAAAATTAGTCAACCATGACTGATGTTTTCAATCCATTCGCAAAATGATCATCAGTCAATCAATCTTCATCACACTTCCACGTAAAAGTGCAACAGATCCCGAATGAAACTCCCCTCATCAGCTTCATCCAGCTGAGTTTAAAAAGCAACAATCAGGCTGGCTCTGCAATGATCTACAGCACAAACCATTGGAACAAGAAACAAATAAAAACAAACGGCAGCAAGCCTCATTTATGTCCTATCTGATGTGTATATGTTCTTTTATTCATTACAATCAGCGTGTACGAGCATGGTGTCACACAAACGCACCAAATAACATTGTGGCAAGGAAAGAGTCAGGCGGCGAAATCTGAGTGACGTAAACAAACATTTCAGTCCTGCTGTTCTCACTGCTTCTCATCCCGTGCTCTGTTTATACGTTGAGTTGGAGAGGAACTTTATGGTCCATTCAATTCAATTATATTTTTTCCCAAGTTTTGTTTTCCTAGGCTCCATAACATGATACGCTAGTTACGATTCATTTTTTTATTCGGCTTCATTTAATTTAAGCCATATTTAGACAAAGAAATAAGGGAAATTGGCAGAGAATGGAGAGTGAGACATCGCAGGGGGATCCTAAGCTCCCACAGCGTTGAAAGTCAGCCAGGCGATATTAGAGCTCTGTGGTTTTGACGCACTAATTACAGAGCAGCGCAGCTGGAGTGCTGTTGGGTATTCCTATAGTTTGTTGAGGCCATTCCTATAGATAGACTGTGACCACAAACGCATAAAAAGACAGCATGTGTGTGTGTGTGTGTGTATGTGTGTGTTAGGGTTACACACACACACGGCATACTGCTGTTAATTTGGATAGCATAATTCCCATGTGACAACAGACATACAAATTAACATACAATCATCCTGTCAACACAGACACAGAACGAAGGGAGGGAAACATTCAATCAGCTTAGTGCATGTTCATTTTAAACAGACAGGGGTCAGATACGACACTACTACCCTCCAGTGTGAGAGCTTTCCAACAAGAAAGTTGGGGGGTTACTGGTTTGAAATAAAAGGCATTTCTACAGCATGATCTCATTTATATTTTTCCCAGTGTCATGGCCTTGGACTGAACAGAGGCCACTTTCAGTGTTTCCTGTCTTGCAGGTTTCATATGTATGTTGTCTTTGTGTGCTTTCTCTGCGATGTTATGTGAGGTTTCTGTCTCCAGCTCAGTCCTCTTCCTGCTGCACTTGGTACTGGGACTGGCTGGGACATGCTCAGCAGACACAAAAAATTTAAGGGAGAATATGCAAGCCTGCAGAAAAACCAAAACCTCACAAACCTCAATTACAGATGATGTTTGTTGCCCCCTAACCCTTCCAATCCCGGAGTCCCACACTGCATCCCAACCCCAAGTCCAGCCTTTGCTTTGAAGTTCTGAGTTAGTGACGGGACCCAAAGGTTCAGTTAACCCCCCCTCAACCCGCCGACTTGCCTCGTCATCTAACAGACTCTGCCAGTTTCACCACAAAATCTGCCGCCTCATCACCATAATATGCCAGGCCGAGACGGCCCGATGGAAGTTATTAGAGTAAGAAGTCTGCCTGACTCACCCGATCAGACAACCAGGACACTTCGAGCACCGACATGGATCGAGGCTGAGTGAGCTAGACTGTTGTTATAGCAGAAGACTGTTAGAGCTGGGTCAAACGAAGCTGAAGTGTTTTTGGACCCATAAAACATTCCTGATCAATTTGAGCATTAGCCTGGAGGGTTGGTGTAAACAGTAATGATCCAGTTAAAGGAATAGTTTGAGATGTCGGGAAATATGCGTATTTGTTTTCTTGCAGATAGTTAGCAGAAGATCGATACCCCTCTTATGTCTGGGCATTAAATATATAACTGGAGCTAGCAGCAAGTTAGCTTAGCTTCGCATAAAGACTGGGAGCAGGCAGAAATAGCTAGATTGGCTCTGTCTAACTGTCGCTCGGTACCAGTGAATGAGCATTTTCCCAAATTGAAAATGGTTGAACTTCCTGTGCATATACATGCTTGAAGTAGTCATCCCACAGAGACTAAATCCATATCAAAAATGTTAAATCAGTCAGCTGATTGAGAACAGTGAGAACCCAAATGTATTAACAGCTGTCAAGTGTTTCTTCATGGCAGACATCTATATAGATCCATCCTTATCCCCTACACTTCCTCACACTGTTCTCTTAATAGGAATCAAATGCAGCTTCTGCCAAGTGTGCATCTGTCTGCAGTCGTTTGTATGTGAACGTATGTGTGTGTATGTAAAGCCAGGCATGATCGTGTGTCTGTACTGAAAGTGTATAATTGCCGCAGATCAAGAGATTCTATGTTTGATACATGAGATTGTAAACACTTGTCTCACTCAATTAGATTCACAGCCTCCTTTTGAGAGCAGTTAGCATTCTCAGCTGTGAGGAGCAGCAGACAGAGGCTCACAAAAGCATTTACAGAGTTGGAACGGTGTGTGAGATCTCTGCAGCGATTACACAGGAACTTCTCGGGTCCACATCCTGTCCCACGACTCGCTTTGTCAGAGCAACTCCTCCCCACTATTTGGGTGTAATACTGTCAAACTTGGCTTCAAAGTATGACTCAGTCGAAAACATGCAAAAGAGAAATTTATGCTCAAGAGACGTACATCCACTTCACGGAAGTTGCCGGGAAAGTGTACTCAGAGAATACATTTGTCTTGTAGTATAATATTTTGTTCCCTATAGCATGCATTTCTGATTTGTTGTCTATAATTTCATTTCATGTAAAACTCTGTTGAGCACCATTACGTGATTCTGTGATGATGATAATTACTCCTCATTCAGCTAATAGGACATAATCATCATTAAGTTGTTTGGCAATGATGCAAAAACAAAAATAATCACAAAATGATTTCAAGGAAAGGTTTTATGAGGTAGAAAGTTATTCTGCTTGAACAACAACTAAAATTGTTAGTAGTAGGGCTGGGACGTTTACCGCCTGAGCTCGTCACCGTCATCACCGCAAAAAAACATTGGCCTGCACATATGTGTGCACGTTGTGTCTAATGACACATGGATTGTGTCTGATGACATTGTGTCTTACATGGATTCAAGGTTTTCTAAACAAAACTTATCATCAAAAGATGGAGCAAATCCGACCTTTCGCAAGTTGGGGAGCGCAGTGTTCCATGACACATAATAACATTCCATTTGTGTTGACTACTATGCCTATATATATGCGAGACTACCTGTGCAATGTCTTGTGTCTTGTATGTCATTTCTCCGTTCTCAGTTGAGATAGACACATTAACGTTACAGCTGCAGTGTTTACCATTGCACATTAGTCTAGCAGCTAACAGAGTTTCCTTCTGTTTATAGCTTTATCCCGATAAAACGGCACGGTTGAATTTCAGCCTGCGTGCACGTTTGGTAGCCTAAAACAGAGCGGCTTATATTGGTAGAGAGAGCAACAAGTTAGCGAGCTGCAGAGTCGCCCTCTCTGCTCTCTGTCTGCTCAGCTGCTGGACGGGCTGCACTCAGGCTGCAACATGTTGTAAGGTTTAAAGGGGTGATAGAATGGTTATATAGGGTATTTCACACTGTTCCTTAAGGTCTCCGAATAGGGTATGTAACATTGGTTGGGCTGAAAGTGGCCCGGGTGCTGTTCTACTGGGCCCTAATGCTTCCCTGTAAAATAGGCCTGATTGAAATGACTGGTTTTCTGCCTTATATGGTATGCTTATGAATATTTAGATGAGCTGCGAGCTGATTGGTTGAGCGAAACACACACACACACACACACACACACACCCTCTGTGCCCATGCAACACTTTTATTACAACTAGTGTTGTTGTAACGTTATTGGGACATAAAAAACCTCCAAGGAATCACAACTCACCCTGTCATCGCAGGAACATTTAGCGGAGAATGCACAGTACGTCCTCTCTGCCGCTGTAGATCCAGAGCTTCTCAAGTGCGTAACAGTCGTACCAAATTTGCAATTAGCCATCAATTTTCGTAAAACGGCCCATATTTGAGCTCTACATAGTTTTTCTCGCATAAAAAAGTCTCAGAAGTTAATTTAGTAATGAAATAGCAGACGAACAATGTATAAAATTTCTGAGATCTACGCGACCAAGATTAAGAATATTAGCTGATCTGAGGTCAGTAGTGTATGTAAATTTTGTTTATCACCAGGGTCTCTACACCTTAACGAAAGCATTGACAACATTGTTTGTGTACCCAGAGTTTACTAAAAAGAAAGGTTTTGAGCAACTCACTGTAGCTCTTGTTGTTTCCGGCCGCAGCCATTTTATCAGTCAAAAACAATCGATTTCCGAATGCAACATAACAGGGAGGAGAGTAAAAATGGAAAGCTCCTAAAGTTTAGTTCCATATAAATGCACGGATTATTTCTTGTTTTGTCGTTATTGAAAAACAATATTGACCTCGTAGTTGAAAAAGCCTCATATGGAGTCCGTTCATTCGCATGCGGATATCGACTCGTTTTGACTCCCGAGGTGGTAGCGGCCGGAAACAAGACCTACGGTGAGTTGTTCAAAACCTTTTTTAGTAAACTCTGGGTACACAAACAATGTTGTCAATGCTTTCGTTAAGGTGTAGAGCCCCTGGTGATACTTCGAGCAAAGTTTCATGTTGTGTCGAACCTTCTTAGTGTTTTAAAAATAACTATTTTGAGGCTAGCATAAAAGTGCCCCTAGCACTCCCATTCAAAAGGCCATTTGACCGAAAAACGAAAATACGGTAACTCTTAAAAGTGGCGATTCCGTCCTAAATATGCTTTTAAGCAAAAGTTTGACTCGGGTACATTTACAAAAAAGACCCTAGGTTGCATTTTGGCGAGAGTTACGCTTTAAGGCACCCTGCCATTCTCGCTCTAACTTATGCTACTCTCGTAAGGGGGTTGCGGTATACCGCTCTACTGCGGCAATTTCTTGCTTTTCAACCATGGTAAGAAAAAATCCATCCCGTCCCAGCCCTAGTTAGTAGAAACTAATACATTATACAAAAAGGTGAGAAATGTTTGAGAGGGCTTTCTTGGAGCAGCCAAGTCCCCCGACACTGGGAAAACTTTACAGTCTTGCCTTGATTGCCTAAAGAGCTGCGATGACTCACTTACAATGCAGCCCAATATATTAGATTTGACTTACGATTGGGTTACTGTTGACCCTAAAGTTTTAGGGATTGGGACCCTTAAATAATCAGTGCTGGCTGGCTGGCTACCCCCATGCTGAAGGTCCAAAGAGCAGCGCAGACAAGCAGGATTAAAGAGCCATGATACTGCAGCACAGTACTGGAGAGAAAAGCGCATCTTAAATCCTCTGCAGGCTTTGCTAGCTGCCATTGCCTTGAGAAAAAAGGGGGGGAAATCGTTTGCTGATGCTGTAATGCTTTCAGTAATGGATCCAGGACACAGCAATGGGAGACCAGAGACACAAAAGTGAACAACAACAACAGCAGCTTAATGCAAAAAACATTCATGATTTCAAGACTAAAAGTCAAGTAATAACTGGATAAACAAGACTTTGTTACCCAGCCCCCATTTATGCTTGTCTGAGAATTTTAAAATGTACTTTTTCTCCTTTTCACGTAATTTGAAACTAGTTAAACTTCTATCCTTGGTAACAGTCTCAGAATATCAATCAGAAAATCTGCTTCCACAAAGCACATACATGGTGCAGGCTGGTATCAATTCCCAGGCTCACAGGAGGTCTCAGTTAAACTCAGCTGTGAATCGAACGATACTATGAGTCACCCGCTTAGTGTGCATGTGTGTGTCGGAGTATGTTTTTAAAGATTTTGCTTCACCCTCACTGTAATCAAAGCACACTGGGATCCCCCATAACACAAGATACTCCTTTTAGAAGAAACAAAACTCCATACGATCCAATTTTCTGTGCTCTGTCTTTCTGCTTTTTTTTTTCCTGTGCGCCTCTTCTTTCAGATCTGAAGGAAAAAAAAAAAAAAAAAAAAACAAGGAAATGAAAAAAGAAACATTTGGACTTTGGAGTGGCTGGAACTTCCTCTCAGCTTAACAGCCGCCAACAACATCTGCAACTGCCAACCGTGGACAGATGTCCAAGCAGAAACACTAGCTACGGGTGGGTAGGTGGGGTAGAGGGGGTGGACAGAGGGGGGCTAAGGCCTGGCTGCGACTTGGCTGTAATGATGCCCATAGACACAGCGGTGTGCTGAGTCCTTGTTTAGTGAAGACTGGGAAAATGATCACACTGGCCTAAATACGTCTCACTGCAGGCATTAACTCTGAGGACAATTCCGATTTCAGCTGGGCCTCAGCTCACAATATGATTGAATAGGCAACAGTGGGCTTGTGATACAAACCAGAAAATGTCAGAAGTTGAAATAGAAGTCAAAGAGCATCATGCTTTGTTCCTCTATGATTTGTGAACTTTCTCACTTATTTGCAGTTATAGGTTCAGACTTCTGACAAGTGATATTACCATACATTACTGATATATCTATCTCCTGTCCACACGTTATTCTTTGAAATACATCCGTATTATAAATATTCATATCTTGCAAGATCCCTGACCTCGTAGCCTGGCCCACTGCTTCCCATCTCCACCCACACCCTGACACTGTTTCTACACCAGAGCTCAACACCTGCATCCAATCAAGCCCTCCCTTGCATCCTTTGCTCCACAACTCTCATCAGCACACTGGGAGTCAGATTTAGACAGAGCTCAGAGAGGTTTTATGACAAAATCAGCTTGTGTTGAATTCTGATCCAGAACCACTAAATCAAATGGGGACTGTTGACAAAAGTAGCAGCCGTACTTAAGAGTCGGGCCCTTTAAAAACAAAAAAGGAAGACAATTCCATTGAAGGTTTTTCTCTGTTCTGTAGCGCAAATCCAAACTTGGCGTGGCTAATTTACGAAGGCATTTTTACGTTGGTAAATGTCATGATTTAGGTTGATGACTTTATCGTGTTTCCAATTATTATCCAATTATTATCCAATGATGCCACAGAAGTTGATGTACACAGGTTGTTAAACTCAACTAACAGAATATCACACTGCACAAAACACCAATCTTAACAAGTCATTTAATCTAGTATTGAGACACAATCTATAATCGATAATAATAATAATCACAATCAAGACGTTTCCTAAATTAATTCATTTCATTCATTCATTTTTCGACACAACTGAAGTGATGCATCTTATTCTGTTTTTAGTTTTGGCCCTTCTCTTATGCAAAACAAATGAAGATGATTTGGAAACATGCCCAGATGACCTAAGACTGACGTTTCAAGCAGTACATCTAAACCTCCGAACAATATATCTTGGCGAGGACTCAATGGGTCCCGAAATCAGCACCTTCGACTGACACATAGCAGCCAAGAATCTTCAAGTCTCAGATCTGCCATGACAGACATCTGTCATCTTACACCAGCATGTAGCACACTGAAGTCTTTAACTCATTGAGACATCACATCAGATACAATCCCTTTTACTGCTGCCTGTACACTTGTCAGTGCTGGTAAAAGAGGAAACAAAACAAACCATTCAGAGGACTCTCTATCAAGAAACATCCATCTCAACCATCTGGCTGGTGCTTTCTCTGGCAACAGTCACATTGATGTCCAGAAAAATGTGTAGTCGGAATTTTACAACACACCTTTAGATGCAGTGTATGCAAGCTGTTTTTCTATCATTTCCACGAAAAACAAGTTTTATTGTTCCCCCACTTCTAGGCGTGCTGATTTTTTCCAAACACACTACTCTGCATCCATTTCACTCCATTTTTTTGTGGTGTGTGTGTGTGCATACAAAAGAATTCTGCCAAAATGCAGTTTGCCAGAAGTCATTGGAAAGACTAGCTCCGTTAATGAAATCAGGTTTGTTCTGGTTATGTGTCAAATAGCCTGATTGAGTTGTTTACATGAAACAAGTATTACCTAAACCCCGGTTATAATTACCCTAAAGTCCATGTAAATGCACTAACTATTGCTGTAAGAATTGCTGTCCCTGTGAGGATACTGTAGAAGCTGAAACTGATGAATGATGAGCACTGTAGGTCTGGGACTGGTGAAGCAGGGCTGCATCAGGCCTGTGCCGATGGTGAGTCACGCCGAAATGCAACTAAAACATCTGGTCCCTTTTACTCACGCAGCCTAGCGACTCTAGGCTCTGCCCACAAAGACAAAAGAAAACACCACTGGGGGGTACCCTCCTCTGCTCCGAAATGCTGAGTAGCAAACACACACACACACCTACGCACATATTCGGAACTATGGATTCCCTGATCTGTGGCTCTTTATCTCCAGGCCATGATGCCACAGGGACACAAAGCAGACCACTACTCCTTTGAAACAGGATCCACCACTAGACCTCTAAATCCTTGACTGCTTACGTACAACCCACTTACACTAAACATTTTTCATAAAACATCTTGTTTGTATCTTTTCATCTCCCTTTTACCCTCCCCTCGGACTGTGAATCACAGGAATCTCAAAAACCCCTTACACATTAGAAAAGACATGAGCAGAGAGATAAATAGGACAACTGAGTAACTCGGGCCAGCAGTTTGATTCCAGCACAAATCACACCCTGATTATCTGAGGTTAACCTTACAGATTGTTCAAGCATCTGCTTTGTGTGAAGATATGACAAATCAAGAGATGCTCTCCTAGAACACTAGACCTTTACCGAAGCTAACCGAAACAGACATCGAGGAGCTGATGCCTCTGGCATAAACGCACACAACTGTAAGAACATCAACATTTGCAGTACAACACGAGTTCAAAACGCGCTAAAATATCTAGTTTCCTCTTTATTACCTCACATCATTCTCTCACTTTTTCTTGTTTGGCCCTCCTTTTTCTCGCTGTCTTCTTTATCAACTCATTGACACTCTGTGCACCATCCCTATATACACTCCCTGTATTGTTCTGGTTCTGGACTGGTTCTGTGTTTACAGGTCCTGGCAGCACAGGAGGGACCTGTGCCGAGCTCTCTGTTCTGTGACCCAGTTCCCACACTGACCATGAACAATGCTGCTTGGGAGGGTCCAACAGATGCAACTCACACGTGGTGACAGGAAGGGGTGGCAGAGGTTCAACTAAGGGGAGGGAGTGAGGTGTGTGTGTGTGTGTGTGTGTGTGTGTGTGTGTGTGTGTGTGTGTGTGTGTGTGTGTCTCTTCAGGCTCATGTCAATGGGCGGCACTCAGGTCCATCATCGGTAAATGATGCAGGCATAGTATAGTATAGCTGTCTCTTGAGATGTGTTTGATTTCTCAGACTGACACGCCATTGGTTTACAGCTATCTGCCAGGGAGAGTCCTCTAAAAACTGTGAGCTCACTCGACAGTGGATTTGCTGCTCCTCTGTAGCTTTTATTATTACGTTATTTTTGTTTCTTTTCAGCTTTTACATATTTGCAAAGGGCAGTGACAGCAAAGATGGGGGACATCCAAAGCCACTGAGGGCACATTGTATTTGCCTAAGCCTTTAGAGCTAGCAGAGGGAACCGTCTCCTTTCTTATGTGGCACCTGGTACTAGGGCTGTTGGAACGAATTCCGAAAGTCGAATATAATTTGAATAGTAAAAAAATCAATACTATTCGAATGCTGAAATTACTATTCAAATGTGATTTTTTTAATAAATAGGTTGGCTAACGTTAGCTAATCTCCCTCTTCTCATGTTACGTCTGATGAACAATAAGTTACGGGAGTGAGAAACACAAGGCATTGTGAGCTAACGTTACGTACAGAGTAACGTCAGTACAGGGGGGAGTGACAGGCTGCGGCTGGAAATCGGAAGATGGATGGGAAATAGTTTTAACATGACTTTAAAATCGACATCCACCGAGCCAAAATGCTTATGTTATCATTAGTTAGCTCGTTCTGGTTTCCTAGCTGCGTCGCGAGTTATATGAGCTTAGCTGGGAGCTTCATGGAGACAGCTAAAGTTAATGTTAGCTGTACTACAGCTGTCAGAGCTTCGACTTCATATATTACCTTCTAACAGCTGTATTCTCAGTAACGTGACAATCTGCAAGAAACAGGTTGCTTTTAAATCACTTAAATAGTAGTGGCAGCACCGTTTGACTTAGTTATCAATGCCGTTAGCATCGTGGCTAACACTATTGTTACTTAGTTTATAACAAATCGTTTTGGCTGTGCTTTCTAACATGATGTCATTGTGCTAACCGAGCAACGTTAGCCTTTACAACAGAGCCGCTTTAATACACTTGTTAGATAAGGTTTCATTCCAGAGTTCTCTGTTGATTTGTGTTTGTCGCTGTGTGCGTGGTGGAAAATAATGTAAACAGAGAGCAGCGTGCCAGAAATGCAATCCGCCATGACGTAGGTCCCCTTCAAGGCCAGGCTGATGTTGGAAGTCCCTCTAGTGGACAGAACGTGTAACAACAAACACATGCTTATTGTGGCATTGATAATGCATAAACCTGAGTAGTGTAGTACATATTTATAACAGGTTGCATATGAGCATTAAATATTCGTATATTAAAAAAAATTACAAATGAAATTTGAATGGTATGATAGAGGAAGATTGACAGCTCTACCTGGTACCATGCATGAGTTTTTGTCCGATTCACAGCTTAACTGGTCTCAGTTTTCAATCATGAACGGGTCAAAACATCCCTTTCAGACAGACAGTCTCCCTTTCTGGCTTTCCTCTCCCCATCTTTTTTCTCTCTTCCCTCCTCCTCATCAGTCGCTCCTTTCATCTTACAATCCTCCATTTGGTCTGCATCAGTGCAGGGTAAGATCATAGCACATAGAGAGAAGGGCACCAGATAAGAGGCTACGACAGACAGGGTGTGCAGTAAAAGACTAGTTATTTTATAGTTTCATGGGGTCTGCCTTCTCTTCCGTCTACATGAAAGGGGTTTTATAGGCTGTTCAGACTTTCAGCTGGCACATTTGCACTAAGTTCAGGACTAAGTTGGCATAGACCGAGATGGAAGCGGATACAGAAACATCTGCAGCTGAACTACACATATTAAACATGCATGAGCAGTTAGACAAACAAAGTGAATAGTGAAATGTGTGAAGCACACTGCACTACTCACTGCATGCAGTAAATCTTCAGTGTCAATATGTGTGGACAGAGACAGAGGGGTCAGTCTGCAGCACTCTCAGAATTTTAACACAGCCTGTCTCTTCAACTACAAAGACACCTGGATTTCTTTTGTCAGTAAAGCTGGGGCATGGGTTTCACCCCTTATCCTTCAAGGCCCTAAATCCTCTCACTAATCTCTTAATGAAAGAATCTTATTTTAAGTTCATTCTGAAGCATTATGCAACAGTGAGCAAAGCATGATTAGTACCAGTTAACTTAGTGGACAGCATGATTTACTCAAACACTGACACACACGACTGACGAGCTGTGAGCGAAAGAATTTAGGCGATCACATTCGTTTTTTTCGACGAGTGGTTGCAAAATGTATTGATTACCAAATAATCACAGAGGGAAGGAGTTTATTTTAGCGATGAAGTCTTAAACACAACATATGTTATTCTCAGAAATGGGATTCATGAGAAAACACTTGTGTTGCAGCACGACAGTATGGAACAGGCCTCCTGCAGAGCATCACAGAGCATTGAACACAGCGAGTAGCAGACTTATAAACAGAACAAAATCAAACAGAATATACTAATTTCTATTTTCCATGATCTAAAGTAATTGTTGTTAGGAAAACTAGCATATCTAATAGTAGTAGAAGTAACCTAATCGATATTGAATTGAAAATAAAATCGGGAATAAAATTGAATCGAGAATAAAACAAATCTGGGACTTTATGAATCGGAATCAAATCGGGAAATCATTGTCGATGCCCAGCCCTAATATTTAAATTAGTATATGTTCTAGGTATAGTCTGCATAGTCGGATGACAAAATAATCACAGCTTTGAAGGGAGAACTCACAGTATGTGTTATTTTTTTACTAACTAACTAACAAAAAGATTGATTTGGCATGTAGTAGTAATAAAACGTAATTAGTAGTAAGTAATTCAACGATCCATTATCTGTACCCAACCCTAGCGGAGAAGTAAAGAAATCAGTGGAGGGAATTACTAAACCGCTTCCATAATGAAGCCTCTAAGGCCAGATTTATGACACTTGACAGCTCAATAAAAGATGTCCAACAAATGTACGATGCTTTTTGCATTCATATTGTGGCCAGCCACAACTCACATGACATATCCACACACTGAGATCTGATAAGAAAACTGTGAGCCAGGACACCTCATAATGTGGATTGTGATAATACTCTCAATGGGACAAATACAGCAGAGAGACACAAAATAAGCAATGGAAAACATGCGCACAAATTAAGAGACACTGATGGAGCCAGAGTGCAAAAACATCTGTGTGGAGCGGTTTAAAATCACAACCAGAAAGTGCGACAACCTTTCTTCATCTATGTAACGGATAATGCGGCCAAGGTTCCACCCGAGAGTATGGGCTGACAGTTAATGTGACCTGGAGTGATTGGATGCGGCAGGTGGCCTTTAAAAGACAGGTGTAATCACAGCTAAAAAGTACATGGAAGATAAAAAAGAGAGCAAATAGGGAGGAGAGGAAAACCACCCCAGAGAAAGAAAAAAGAGCGCTTGTGTGTAGGGCTGCAGCTATCGATTATTTTAGTAATCGAGTATTCTACCGAGTAATCGGATAAGAAATACTTAGTAAACAGCAATAGTAAATATGTATTATTGCTGTGTACTAAAAAAAAAAAAAAAAGGAAACCTGTCTTTTGTATATATATATATATATAAAAGACAGGTTTTTTTTTTGAAAAAAGCAAAAAATTTTATTGCCAAATTCCAAGTACATATTTGGTGGCCCAAATGTTAATATTTTTCACCCCCTTCCCCTTCTTGCCTCTGGCTCTTATCACTTGATATGCAAAAGAGCTGTTCACTAAGCCCAGGTAAATGTGACTGTACAAAGCTTACAGCAGGGCTATTCAACTACACTGTTCTGAGGGACACCTTTTCAGAAGCCTAATACTGAGTGAGGAGAAAGAATAAAGAATGCAGACATCACCGGCATGATGACATCATTCACGTGCATATTAAGTGGCCATGCTGGGGGGAGGAGCCGGTTTGTCTCCGGCAGCAGCTAAGTTTCCAAAGATTAGTAGCAAACTAATAAACAGACTACAAACCGACAGCTCTCGTTTTAGCTTGTTGGTAAAACATGGCTATTTGCAGAGTAGCATGCTGTAGGCTAGTTGTGTAAAACAGCGCGGTGGACGAGAGCAGCAGACGTTAGTTAGCTACCTTGTGTCGGGTTCGCTCCGTGGAATGGATGAATAGACTAGATCTTTTCTACAAAGATGATGTAGTAGCATGTTTGCAGCTTAAAATGATGCCAAACTTTCTGTCGTTTTCTCTCGCCTGTCTCTTCTCTTAGACCCTCGCTATTTTCGTCTTCGTTCATTTGTAATCTGGTCCGTCAGTCTCGTGCATAGACAGTATATAAACGTCTTGTGTCCACAGAAGCGTCAACCTGTTGTGTGCGCTAGTAATTATCCTCTGTGCGGAAACACAGTGAGCCGTACAACCTTAATTACATTGATTTAACGAAGCTTCGAGGCAAAGAATTTTGCTTTGAGGATTTTTTCTAATCAAATTATTCGAGTTACTCGAGGAATCGTTTCAGCCCTACTTGTGTGATGAATTGTGCATGCTAGGTTACACTAATAGCCTTCGCACTATTTTGCCAGATTACAAAAACAGGGACATAATACATAGCCTATTTGATGTAGGCCTCTCTGTAAACACACACATTAGACATTTACAAAAACACACACAGGATTAAGTCTGATCTGTTTTGTCTTTGTCTGAGATTCTTAACAAATTCTGGTCCAAGATACACCACAGCAATCATGATAAAGACATCATTTGTCATTTATATGTGACAATATCTGGTCAAAGTGATGTATCTCCTTGAATAAGTGCTATCACTAACACCATACTTGTTTGGGCCCTGTTTCCCTTGAGGGTCTTTATGTGCTTTCTGGGGTTCATCAGATTTAAGTGCTGACGCTGCCACTGTAGAGTACCACTGCATGTGTGTGAAAAGCTCGACCTGCAAAATGAATTTTTTAAAAACAAGTCACTGTGTGTTTGCTTTGGCCCTGCACTCATATCATTTTACAGACCCTATCAAAGCATGAGCTAAAAAGAAAGGGAAAATAAAAGATCTTTTTATTGGACTAGGCTCCCAGACACTGCCAAGGGAATAGAGTCCTTTCTGCAGCTTTTTGTTCTCGCATCCTTTGGTGTCTATCTGCAAGAAACTAATGACTATACATATTCCATGCTGCATTTTTAAAAAGCCTACACTATACCCTACAGAAAAGCTAAACGTGATAAAGGAGATGGAAATCTGCACAAAAAAAACAAAAAAAAAAAAAAAACACGCTCATGTACTCTGTGAACTGATATGAATAATTGCTGGAAATGTGTGTTGTGGTGCAAAATCTAAACCAAACTCTGGCCAAAACTTCCTAGATCCTAGAGAGAGAGAGGGGGAGGAATGCTGCTGTCAGGCTCAGCGGGCAGGTCATGTTAGGACACAAGCAGACGTTTGTGAGTGTGTGAGAGAGAAGGAGCGTGGGGATGTGTGGACTACCTCAGTCAATTGAAAACACACACACACACACACACACACACACAGCTAAACAGCCAGTAAAGCAATACAAACAACAAAAACTCACATAAAACAGATGCATCCACACATCACAAATGTGCGCGCACACGGATAGCCAATGGTGCATTGAACCAATGAGTGACTGAGGATTGAAATCTTAATCAGACAAATCCAGAACTGAGCAGCAGAAAGCAAATGGATCTAGACGGTGGGTGGCTTGTAACCACATTTTTATGTATTACAAAGAAGGGGTGATGATTGTCTTAGTTGTCAAGTGCAGTGTTGGAGGTCCAGAAATTCTTCAGAAAGTAGAGTCATAATCGCATTACTACTTACTGCATTTGAACAAAAAGGCATTACTTTACTGAGTGAACAAATAGGTTGTTACTTGCATTACACTCTTAAGCCTCTTCATTGACATAATACCTATGGAAATGCAAAAGTAATGTAATGAATGCTGCAGCTTCTTTTATTTAGAAGTTCATGTGGAATTCATTGAAAAAAGTAAAAAAATAGTGTAATTTTCTCGTAATGACCCCAACAGTAAATACTCTATGTATGTCACTATGTTTAGCCTCCATTCACATTTTAGAAGGAAAAATATCCTGTATTGCAGCGTTTCTCAACGGGGGCGGTACCGCCGCCCCCCCCCCCCCCCAGGCGGCGTTCAGAAGATGACGGGGGGCGCTGGAAGCAATATTTTGCAAAGGGGGGCGTTTGTTTGAAAGCTAGTTGAAACCAAAGATTCACAATAACAATACATGTTTACACTTTAAACTACTTGCAAAAAACAGTGGTCTGCAACATTAAAACCTGCCAGTTCACGGCACTGCAACTGGACGAGACGGTGTATCATAACTCTTCTTCACTTCTGTGCTTCTGTCAGCTCTGTTTGGTGCAGCCCCGCGCTGCCTTCATGGAAACGGGACGTCAGAGCATCATCTTAAATGAGCTCCGTACTTCAGCGTGAAGCTGCGTTCAGATAAAAAAAAAAAAAAAAGCAATCGCCGCAGGGTGGTGCGACGTCCTGTTGTGTTCTTTAACCCCCCAACGTAGCACAAGTAGACTTTATATTTCACAGTAGCAGTTTTTCGTCAGCTCTTATTTAGAACACAACGTTTCCTACTGCACCTGAAGGCAGTTTCATTTCACGGAGAAAGAAAGAAAGTAAAAGATACGAGGGAGAGACATCGACTGTGCTTTGTTGTTTGGCAAACATTTAGCTGTTTCACAAACTCCCGGGCAGTTCAGGGCTTGTGTTTGGTGTTTTAAAACTTTCTTGTGGAAGCGATAGAGGCAGTGATGTAACGGTTTACTGTACGGGATTATCACACCTCCTCAAAATGCAGCGCGATGTGGGGTTGCATTTCTGCTATTTACTTGCAAGAAAGGCCATAGCAAACCCATACTCTTCTAAGCATCAACAAAGGGCTCTCACTAACTTTCAAAGGTTGTAAACTTTCGAAGTAAATCCTTCTGCTTTTACCCCTTGATAAGTACCAGCTTGTTTTCCGTTGGAACAATTCGGTTATAGATTTAGATTTGAAAACCTACATCTTATTTGATGGGGGGTGGTTAGGGACCTGGATAATGGATAGTGGGGCGCTGGCACAAAAAAGGTTGAGAACCACTGCTCTATTGGCTGTTACATAAAAACACCTGTCCTAACAAAATAACACAAAACAGTTTAACCACCAGGTGGGCTGCGTGAGAAAGAACTTCCTTCCTTAAAATCTTGATTCTAGACAAACATGATGAAATCATGAATGTGAAAGTATGGGTTGGTCTGCAGGCATACATATGTGGCCTGCATTGGTCATACACAGGCCAGCTCTGCTTTGATCGAGACTCAGCGGAAAGAACAGAGAAACAGGATGGGCCCACGGTCCAAAACATCCCAGATAGAGGGGAGAGGGATGGACGAAGACATAAGCATGTCAGCCACTGAGAGGACAAAAAAAAACATTTGAGTGTGTGTGTGTGTGTGTGTGTGTGTGTGTGTGTGTGTGTGTGTGAGTGAGTGAGTGAGTGAGTGAGTGAGTGAGTGAGTGAGTGAGTGTGTTGCTCGGGCTGTGTGGGCATATGTTTCTAATTAGTATATCATTATTATATCCAACTGTACGGTAGATTGGGATGTTTTTTTTAAATGGCAAAAAAATAAATTACTAAGCCTGGTCAATACAACCAAAAACCAAGATAAAATGATGAAAGATTAAAAAAAACACATACACATTTACCTAGATTTACCTAGCAATACATACAATTAAATCCAAAAAGAAGTCAGTTTTTATAGAAGTCGGTCTGTATAAAAAAATCCCAAATTTATTAACTGAATGCCTACCCAATAACCAATAGTCAAATTTTCGGGTCCAGTCCTAATTTAATTAATTGGTTATTTATAAGAAAACTCCACAGTAAAACTCCCCACTTACTAAAAGTAAGTTATATTTTCTGCCTTACTATAACATAAGTGCAATACAAGTATTTGAACAGTTTGTTCACATCTACACATCAGGGTCGCCACACTTACAGCGACAGTGCAATAGAGGATATGAATGACCGTCACCGTACACAGAAGTCACTATGGTTCACTATCCTGAATGGCAAAAACGCAAACATTCAGCATCTGCCAGGTGCAGTCACATGGAAAAACAAACACGGCATGGTAAAGAGTTGTTGTGCAATCACTGCGCAAACAGATCCAGCAAAGAAGTCAGGCACATGTTTGTTTTTTTCAGAACCACCACACTACACAAGATTGTAATACATTAAAAGAGATTAAGTGCGATAATTCAAATCCTGGCACCGAAACATTCATACGTGGCTGCCATTCTGCGTCAGACATGTTGCATTTTCTATTTGGACTACTCAGTGACTTTGTGCATTTAGTGTTCAATTAAAGCCTCTGAACACCCACAGGTGATTTCAGTTGTTCTGGCTGATTAGACCTCTGCTCAGGTTGAAGGAGTGCTGGAGCTTTAATGGGAATTTAGTAGGTCACAAATCTTCATCTACCAATAAGAATGATAAAGGTGTCATTTGTCCTGCCGTAACAGGTGCAACAAAGCTAACAAGAGACTCAGGAAGATGTCAATCAATCAGTCTGGGAAGAGGTCCAATCAGCCAGATTAACTGAAAACACCTGTGTGGGTGTTCAGAGCCTTTAAGGTACATAAACAGACAGAACCGGCAAAATGTCATTGACAAAGAGCCTGCTCAGACAGCCATCAGACATACGAATCACTTGTGAAAGATCTGATGAAGACCACTGTGTAAAGCTGACCGAAGATTGGTGCGCCACCATTTCTCTAACAAAAAAACCCACACATATCCACTTTTACTGTTATCCAGCCATTGTGTTTTGAAGAATTTGTACTTTATGCACAAACGTAAGCACTGATGCAAATATGTGGTGTATAATCTAAAGCTTAGTTTACTGTGAATGTGTTTTTACCTGTCCATCCTGACCAAACTGCACCTGGTGGATCTGGAGATTTCCCTGAAACAGAAAAGTGACATGTCATGTAAAAAGCCTGATACCAATATTATATACACCGAATTATTTAGCCATTTTAACCAGCAAACATAAAGCCCCTTACGTAATGATACATCTTGCCCATTTCTTTGCCCTCCTTTTGGCCCTAACCTGCATGAATTACTAAAACCTGCATTGTCATAAGGTGATTCAAGCCATTAAATAGTGCTAAACTGAACTCTTGTTATCAACAGTGACAACAGGGTTGACAGTGTCAATATCTGAGCTGTATCAACTGTTTTTTTCCAGGACTCTGCACATTCAGGGTTTGGCAGAGGAGTTTTACATACATGATGACATAAGAATGTGAGTTGGAGGCAGTGTCCTTGTATATATGTCAACGATATGTCATTTCTCTTGTAAACAAAAACAGAAACCCGTTCGCAAATGCACAACCCCAATGCAGTCTCATCGAGATGCAATGACCACCGTAAAGTCTCTGAACACCCACAGTGATGTTTACAAGACCACATAAGAGAGGACATCATACAAGCCATATTTAGCCAACCCCAACTTTCAGTTGTTTTATCTTGCTAATTGTATTTTATGTATATATATCAAATGCTGTCGGAGAGGAGTGTAATCTCTCAAACAGCTCATTTCCTTTTTTTAAGCACGCTAAAACCAATGTCTTTGATGAAAAGGGCCCGTTCTCAATGAAAACATATTCTATGAGTGGCAGTTGGGAGAAGTGGGATTTTGTTGCTAAGCTTTGAACTCCAAAAAACAAACAATGTCATGAAATAGGAAGGAGAGGGGGAAAAAAATCTGGGCGCAGCCACAAAGAGCAGGAAAGGCTTTAGAGCTTTTCTGCCTCCACTTAACTCTCTCACTCAATCGTGCATTTCTTCCTCTGAGTTTCCTTCGGCACAACTGAACGGGAAATAAGAAAAACACTTGGTCAAGGTGTCGATTGCTTTTGCGTAAATGTCAAGCTCTCATGCATGGTTGACATGTATCATACACAGTATGTGATTAGATGTGTATGTGTGTACATAGACTGTCGACTTGAAATAAATCTCACTTCCACATCCTCAAAACAATTACTAACAATGATGCTGATGTGGAAATTCCTCTTCAGCAGCTGTGGTTTGGAGTTAGATTTTGATTTCACTGTGTGCAAGCAGAGTGCCTCTCTGGTGAGGGACATGTGTCATCTGGGCAATATGTCCAAACTAAATTTACAGCGGGGGAAATAAGTATTGAACGTGTCAACATTTTTCTCAGTAAAGATATTTCTGATGGGGCTATAGGCATGACATTTTCACCAGATGTCAGTAACAACACATACAAATATATCAAAACAAATAAGTCCATAAATTAAGTTGTGTGTAATGAAGTGAAATGACACAGGGAAGAAGTATTGAACACACATGCTGAAATTTAATACTTAGTAGAAAAGCCTTTGTTGGTAATGACAGCTTCAAGACGCCTCCTGTATGAAGAAAGTGGTTGCGCACATTGCTCAGCTGATTTTTGCCCATTCTTCCACACATCTTCAAGGTTCTGGGGGCATCTTCTATGAACTCTGATTTTCAGTTCTTTGCAGAGGTTTTCAATTGGATTCAAGTCGGTGATTGACTGGGCCATTCTAACAGCTTGATTTTCTTTCTCTGAAACCAATTGAGAGTTTCCTTGGCTGTGTGTTTGGGATCGAGAGTCAGGTCAGGTTGGAAAAACCTGCTACTGGTATCATGTAGCCCAGTACTACCTGTCTCATGGTCGAGTACTCCGGCGACTAATCTGGAGCCCTCATATCCCTGTATAGGGAATGAGGAGGGTGGGTGTTCACCCTGGCAAGACTAAAAACAAAACTTGCCTTCAAGGTCGGATGAACTGTTTGAGTCAAGGGCGATACATCAACAATGGAGCTGGGATCCCATTGAGGAAATTGTACCTAGCATAGCTTATACTTTTGCCATTCCCTGCATCTGGATCTTCTCGCAGACGTACTGGCTGTGCCTGTCCTCTGATCCCGAGATCTTCAGACAAGAGAAGCCCTTGATAAGTGAGAGGACCACCCAAGGTAGCTTTAAAGTCCTGGCGGCAACTTTCGCATCTTAGCGCCACGCATCTATGCGTCAATCAACCAACCAACCAACGCAGAGGAAACCTGCGTCTGTAACTCATCCTTGCAGGAAACAATACCCAGGATGAGATAGTTACCGGTTATAAGCCAGAGTGTAGGTGAGGACACCCAGACGCAAGGGATCTCATTCTAGAGTGGGAGGGATTACTTAATCTCATGGTAGCTATCGCCCACTAAAAGCCAGGCAGCCCCTGGCCAGTAAGGTACTCCAACTCACCAACAAACTGTCAGATGGGGTGGTCTGACATGTTTTGACATAGTCACCACAGAATATCAAACTACTTTTCTCTACATGGAACGTTAGGACAACGATGACCGGAATGTCAACAGACCATGATCTGGACCTTGAGAGAGATGGTGCCAGGAAGACCGCTGTCATTGACAGTGAACTATCCCGGCGCAAAGTGCACATAGCTGCTCTCCAGGAAACAAGACTTGCTGGTGCTGGAAGTATCAAGGAGCAGAACTGTACCTTCTTCTGGTTTGGCAAGTCTGCTGATGAACCCCGTCTCTACGGCACTGGATTTGCTGTGAACAACATCCTCATCAATAGCATACAGACACCTACCGCTGTTAGTGATAGAATATCCACTCATAAGTTCTACACTCGTCAAGGAATGATCAAAGTCATCTCTGCTTATGCACCAACACTCGTTGCTCTATCTGCTGACAAGGACCTCTTCTACCACCAACTTGAAGGTGCAATGAAGACCTCCAACTCTGAGCGTTTGGTCCTCCTGGGACCTCGTGTGACGATTACCAAAGCTGGCCTGCTTGTATTGGGAGGTTTGGTGTGGGGCACATCAATGAGAATGGCCAACGACTGTTAGAGCTCTGCTGCAGAAACAACCTGTGTATCACCAACACCTTATTTCCCTGAAACAGACACAGGAAAATGACTTGGTGTCACCCTCGTTCTAAGTCATGGCATCAGCTTGACTTCGTCATCGTATCTCAGAAGCAAAGGAAGGAAGTACTGAACACTTGAACCTACCATAGCGCAGATTGTGACACAGATCACAGTATGGTTGTGTCAGTAATGCTGCTTGAACCTAGACCATATCACCACCAAGTTAGACGTTTTTTTTGGAACCGAGGGGAACACCTGCCATCAGACTCTTTCAAGTCTCCCTGCCTCTCGGTGTCATAGCCATCTCGATATTGAACCTGACATAACTGAAGTGATAACTACAATCTCAAACATGAGCAAAGGAAAAGCTGCTGGTGCAGATGAAATCCCAAGTGAGCTCTTGCAGGCAGGGTTACTGCCACTTGCCAACCATATACACAATCTCATCCTGAAATGCTGGGCAGCCAAACAGGTACCGCAAGATTTTAAAGATGCTAAAATCACCACCCTGTACAAGAACAAGGGCGATCGAGGAAACTGTAATAACTACTGTGGCATCTCCCTACTAAGTGTCACTGGAAAGGTACTTGCTAGAATCCTGCTCAAACGTCTTCAGGAGATTGCAGAGGAGGTATATCCAGAGTCACAATGTGGATTCAGACCACAGCGCTCCACCACCGACATGATATTTGCTGTTAGACAACTGCAAGAGAAATCACGAGAACAGCGACAACCACTCTATATGGCTTTGTAGACCTCACGAAGGCTTTTGATTATGTCGACAGAGACTCACTATTCCTAGTGCTCCAGAAAGCTGGCTGTCCCCCTACTCTGCTATCACTGATCCAATCATTCCATGATGGAATGCGTGGTAGAGTACAGTTTGATGGCGAGCTTTCTGAGAGTTTCTCAATCAAGAGAAGAGTAAAGCAAGGATGCGTACTGGCGCCTACACTCTTCGGCATATACTTTTCATATATATTCCAGAAAGCCTACAAAGATATAAGTACATAACACCACAGGAGTCTCATTACTATCCCGAGATGATGAAAACTTTTTCAACTTGGCCCGCTTCAAGGCAAAAACCAAAACAGAGCAGTTTATTATCCGAGAACTACTCTATGCTGACGATGCTGCTCTCTGTGCATCATCTCCAGACCCTACTTGACAGCTTTGCTAAATCATGTGACCAGTTCGGGCTTACCATCAGCCTGAAAAAAACTGTCACCATGTCACAGGCCGCTGACTCTCACTCATTCACAATAAATGATATCACTCTCGAGGATGTGGAAAAGTTTACCTATCTGGGATCCACCATGACGCGCAACACCACACTAGACCTGGAAATATCCACTCGTTTAGGAAAAGCAGCCTCTACTTTTGGTCGTCTAACCAAACAAGTCTGGAGGAATATACATCTATTTGTGCAAACTAAAGTTAGAGTGTACGAAGCATGTGTACTGAGTATACTCCTATATGGATCTGAAACCTGGCCTACATATCGCCCCCAAGAGAGTAGAATCAGTGCTTTCCACACAAGAAACCTGCAGTTTATTATTGGAAAGACCTGGGAGAACAAGATGACGAATGAAGAACTGTTCACTGTCACAAATTCTGAACCCTTGTCTTCAAGGCTGAAATTCAATCGTCTGAGATGGGCAGGCCATGTCAACAGAATGCCACGATCTTGCATTCCCCACTCAGTACTAAATGGAGTATTGGAGGAGGGAACTCAGCATACGGGCAGACCTAAACTACGCTTCAAGGACGTGTTAAAGAGAGATCTCATAGACTTTGACATAAAACCTGAGAGACAACACTGTCACGGAATCGTGACCAATGGAGAACAAGCCTCTACCACGGTAGAGCATATGACCAAGATAGGAACCTACAGAAACTGAGGAAGAGACGTCTTCGCTCAGCTAACAAGAACTAATATGTGATAATATGTGAAAAGCGCCACGCATCGTCATTCATGACAGAAGCATGAGAAGTGAGTGTTTGGGATCATTGTCTTGCTGAAATGTCCACCATCGTTTCATCTTCAGCATCCTGGTGGATGGCAGCAGATTCTTATTCTTATGTCACGGTACATTTCTCCATTCATCCTTTCTTCAATTATATGAAGTCTGCCAGTGCCAGATGCTGAAAAACAGCCCCACACCATGATGCTCCCACCTCCAAACTTCACTGTTGGTATGGTGTTTTTAGGGTAATGTGCAGTGCCATTTCTCCTCCAAACATGGTGTATGCTATGACAGCCAAAGAATTCGATTTTGGTCTCATTTGACCAGATTATATTCTCCCAGTATGTCATTGGCTTGTCCAGATGTTGTGCAGCAAACTTTAAGCGAGCTTCCACATGCCTTTTCTTGAGCAGTGGTGTCTTGCGGGGTGTGCGTGCATAGAGGCCATGGCGGTTGAGTGCATTACTAATAGTTTTCTTTGAAACAACTGTAACTGCTTCTTCCAGGTCTTTCTGAAGATCTCCGTGAGTGGTCCTTTGTTCTTCGACAACTCTTCTAAGTATTCTATGGACTCCTCTGTCAGAAATCTTGCGAGGAGCACCTGGTCATGGCTGGTTAATGGTGAAATTATGTTCTTTCCACTTCTGAATAATGGCCTCAACAGTGCACACTGGACCTTTCAGAAGTTTAGATATTTGTCTGTAACCAATGCCATCCGTATGTTTTTCTACAATAAGCTTGCGAAGGTCTTGGGACAGCTCTTTGCTTTTACCCATCATGAAATGCTTCTTGAGTGACACCTTGGTAATGAGAAACCTTTTTATAGGCCATCAATTAGGACTAATCCAGCTGATATTAATTTGCACTAATAGGGGGCAGGATTGCTTCCTAAATACTGACAGATTTCAGCTGGTTTATTGGCTTCCCATGCCTTTTTACACCCCTTTTTCTTAATGTGTTCAATATTTATTCCCATTATCATTCCACTTTATTACACATAACTTTTGCCATGGACATACATGTTTTGATTTCTTTGTATGTGTGGATTACTTGTGTTGTTACTGACATCTGGTGAAAATGTCATTCCAATTACCCCATCGGAAATATATTTACTGGCAAAAATGTTGACGCGTTCAATTATCATTCAATCGTTCAATCATTATTATTTATCCCGCTGTATAACCCCATGCAAAAGCAGGCGGATATATAAACATTACAAAACATCTGCACAAGGGTAAGCACTGATACAAATATGTGGTTTATAATCAACAGCATTGATTCATTTGTAAACTTTAACTTCTATTTAGTTTACTTTGAACGTGTTCTTACCTGTCCATCCTGACCAAACTGCAGATTATACACCACATATTTGCATCAGTGCTTACTTTTGTGCAGATGTTCTGTAATGTTTATACACTCACCTAAAGGATTATTAGGAACACCCTACTAATACTGTGTTTGACCCCCTTTTGCCTTCAGAACTGCCTTAATTCTTCGTGGCAATGATTCAACAAGGTGCTGGAAGCATTCTTTAGAAATGTTGGCACATATTGATAGGAAAGCATCTTGCAGTTGATGGAGATTTGTGGGATGCACATCAAGGGCACGAAGCTCCCGTTCCACCACATCCCAAAGATGTTCTATTGGGTTGAGATCTGGTGACTGTGGGGGCCATTTTACTACAGTGAACTCATTGACATGTTCAAGAAACCAATTTGAAATGATTCAAGCTTTGTGACATGGTGCATTATCCTGCTGGAAGTAGCCATCAGAGGATGGGTACATGGTGGTCATTAAAGGATGGACATGCAATATAAACGATACAAAATTGGCCTACGATAGAGATTTTAATTATATTGCACTATCGCGATAATTCATGTTGATGACGCAATCTACCCGCGAAATTTAGAGCCACGAGCTGCAACCATGGATGTATTAAGCTGCAACCGGCTGCAACGCGTCATCGTCATCTTGAGTAAACATGGCTGAAAGCGAAACAAGGAGCTGGTGAAAAAGACCGGTGCAACATCCATTATTTGGACTTGGTTTGGATTTAACCCGCTACAACGGACCTGTGGTCGAGCCTTACCATGGAGCCTTTCATCAGCCTGACAATTTACTATATAACGGACAATTGGAATCTTGGCAGCCGGTGTTTGCAGACGTCGTACTTCCCCGCTGAACATATGGCCGTGTGTGTGTGTGCAGCAGCGGAGTGGGACCAAAAAATGTACCGGGAAGTTTACGGCCCCCGCCGTACGGGTTGAGCAGAGGCTACACAGTTTGACCAGCAGGAAGCGGTGCCAGGCCGCCGGTTGGTGTTGCTAACAACTTGCAATGTATTATAACTATAATTATTATCAGACCGGCCCACCGGGAAAAGTCCCGACGTTTGTTTGTTTGTTTGTTTGAAAATGCGTTACATTAGGCTGCAGGTAAGAAACTTTGTTTGAAATATGTTTTTATTTAAAGTATCTGTGCATCTTTGCCTAATACTGAAAGTATTTTCAGTACAGTGTCTGTTCCTTAACTAAACAGACACCAGTTTTTCCTGTTCCCTGCATCTTGGGTGGCATTTAAGAACCAAGGACTTAAACTAACTGTGTAGTGCCTTTTAGAATGGTTTGCACTAAAGAGAAGACACCCAATACTTTAAGCTTTTTCTTTGTCAAAGTCTCTGCAACTAGTGTATTTGAATTTTATTTATCTGCAACATTATGTTGTGTAATTACAGTTTTGAACAATAAATGTTCTCAAAACTACATACTACGTTTCTTTCTCTTTAAAAAAAAATACATTTAGCAGTTTGGTTTTCCTTAGGGTCTATGTAACCTGGTCTGAAATGGTTCTATTATAATTTATATATCGCGATGTATATCGTTATCACAAGAGGCTGCAATGTATATCACAATATGGATTTTAGGCCATATCGCCCATCCCTAGTTCTAACGAGTGGTTATTTGAGTCAAAGTTGATCTTCTATCAGCTGGAATCAGTCGGCCCATTCTCCTCTGACCTCTAGCATCAACAAGGCATTTCCGCCCACAGGACTGCAGCATACTGGATGTTTTTCCTTTTTTAGACCATTCTTTGTAAACCCTAGAAATGGTTGTGCGTGAAAATCCCAGTAATTGAGCAGATTGTGAAATACTCAAACCAGCCCGTCTGGCACCAACAACCATGCCACGCTCAAAGTTGCTTAGATCACCTTTTGTTCCCATTCTGACATTCAGTTTGGAGTTCAGGAGATTGTCTAGACCTGGACGACACCCCTAAATGCATTGAAGCAGCTGCCATGTGATTGGTTGATTAGATAATTGCATTAACGAGAAATCTTACAGGTGTTCCTAATAATCCTTTAGGTGAGTGTATATCCACCTGCTTTTGCATGGAGTTATAAATTTAGGTAAATGTATAATATTTATAGGTAAATTTATAACCCCATGCAAAAGCAGGCGAATATAAAAACATTACAGAACATCTGCTTTTGCTAAAATTCAATAATGATTTAAATGTTTTCAGGTATTACTGGCGTGCATTATGCTTCATTGGGATGGCTATTTGCATGGGCAATCAGAAACATACAGGGTTCAAAAGACACAAATGTTTAGTGACTCTTACCAAACCTATTTGACAGATGAAAATAGTTTGCTCTATTAAATGGCCCTTCATTTCTTAAGTAGTAGACTAGCTTATAATCTCCAAAATGTGACCTGTGCAAGCACAAATTTCATCATTCATTGGGATATAATGGGTGTGGCTAAACATTTAAATAATAGATCTTCCACAGAGCTGAAAGAGGATCAATCCTAATTTTCTGAAGAAACACTTTGCAAGCTTTGAACGTGACAGAGAGCCTCATCAAAAGGAAACTGTAGCTCTGTGGAGTAATGCCTTGGACAGCAGTTCTTGTTATTGACCAAAATAATTTATAGGAAACTTAACCATTTATTTCTGCACAATTGTAGTGTCTTCATGCAAAATTATATATCTTCCAGCATCCCTTTGTTCGGAATTTGTTAATTACTGTTCTCAACAAAAAAAGTTTAATGAATGATTCAGTTAACGCAAATTTATTAATTCCACCGTTTCTAAGCTAAATAAAAACAAATGTCTCTGTGCCTGTTAAGTCATGTAGAAATTGCAGAGGACAAACGAGGGTGCATTTGCTGACTCGACATGCTCACACAGATATAATGGAGTATTTCAAATAGCCAGTCAAATAATGCAAGTCATCAGCTTGCCCGAAGTCGACCAAATTACAAACCAGACTTCCAACACAACATACTGACATTCCCACACTAAAGTAGACAACAGTATTTTTCTTCCCAGTAAACCACTTCTTTCTCAAGCATGAGTTCCCTGAAACCGTTATATACACTATTATACTGGAGATTAATGTTTGCTCAGAAATGTAATACACAATGAAGAATGAATTAAGAAAAGGAGTGGCTGATTGTTTCTCTTTTCTCTCTCTTTCTCGCGCACAGACACAGACTAGACTGATCTCATGAAGTGGTGTATGACACGCCAATTCATATGCCATGATTTGCGTGTTATAGAGATGCATACTCGCTATTTTGGGTGTTTATCAACGCCGTTTGGCCTCCATTGACTTACATTACCTTGCGATTGCGTGTGAATTGACGCCGTAAGGCCGAAGGTGTTAAAAATGTTCACAGACATTTTTAACACCTCACTGGAGACATGTCACGTGCCAGCCTGCTTCAAGACCTCAACCATAATCCCTGTCCCCAAGAAGCCAAGGACCACAGGACTTAATGACTTCAGACCCGTCGCCCTGACCTCTGTGGTTATGAAGTCCTTTGAGCGCCTTGTGCTTTCACACCTCAAAGACCTCACCGACCCCCTCCTGGACCCCCTGCAGTTTGCCTACAGAGCCAATAGGTCTGTAGACGATGCAGTCAACCTGGCCCTCCACTACATCCTCCGGCACCTGGACTCCGCAGGAACCTACGCCAGGATCCTGTTTGTGGACCTCAGCTCTGCCTTCAATACCATCATCCCGGCTCTGCTTCAGCAGAAACTCTCCCAGCTTGGTGTGCCTGACTCCACCTGCAGGTGGATCACTGACTTCCTGTCTGACAGGAAGCAGCATGTGAAGCTGGGGAAACACGTCTCCGACTCACAGACCATCAGCACCGGATCCCCCCAGGGCTGCGTTCTTTCTCCTCTGCTCTTCTCCCTGTACACCAACAGCTGCACCTCCAGTCACCAGTCCGTCAAGCTTCTGAAGTTTGCGGACGACACCTCCCTCATCGGACTCATCTCTGATGGAGACGAGTCCGCCTACAGGTGGGAGGCTGACCACCTGGAGACCTGGTGCAAGCAAAACAATCTAGAGCTCAACGCTCTAAAGACAGTGGAGATGGTTGTGGACTTCAGAAAGAACCCAGCCTCACCTGCCCCCATCACCCTCTGTGGCTCCACAATTGACACTGTGGAGTCTTTCCGCTTCCTGGGAACTACCATCTCCCAGGACCTCAAGTGGGAGCTGAACATCAGCTCCCTCGTCAAGAAAGCACAACAGAGGATGTACTTCCTGCGGCAGCTGAAGAAATTCAACCTGCCAAAGACAATGATGGTGCACTTTTACACAGCCATCATTGAGTCCATCCTCACATCCTCCATCACCATCTGGTACGCTGCTGCCACTGCCAAGGACAAGGGCAGGCTGCAGCGTGTCATTCGGTCAGCTGAGAAGGTGATTGGCTGCAATCTGCCACCGCTCCAGGACCTATACGCCACCTCTGGCAGGAGGATGAGGTCCATTAGGACCAAAACCTCACGCCACATAAACAGTTTTTTCCCCTCCGCCACTAGCCTTCTAAACAAGGCTCGGAATCCATCCTGACTCTCTCCACACCCCACCTCTGGCTCCTCATGCCACTGTACCTACTCTGCTGTAGCGTCCCTTTTCACTACTGTTTAACTTATTTTACTATTTATTTAAATTTATTTTATCGTTATTAATACGTACTGTGTGTATATGTTTATACTTATATTGTTTATATCTTTTTATCCTTCTTATATTTGTATGTGTGACATGCTCCAACAACATCATGACAAATTCCTCGTATGTGCAACGTACTTGGCAATAAAGCCCTTTCTGATTCTGATTCTGATTCTGAAAATCCACATGAGGTTAGTTGGGGTGGCGGATGGGTAAAACACAGGACTTTCACCCAGGAGAGCAGGGATCGCGTCCCTCGTGTGATGTTTCCTTTCCACGTTTGTTCTTTTCCTAAACCAAACCCCGTTCTTCTTTTCCTAATCCCAACTGTTTCTTCTTTTCAACCTAAACCCAACCCCGTTCTTCTTTTCAACCTAAACTCAACCCCGTTCTTCTTTTCCTTGCGTACAGATAACACGCCTCTTGGCTTTAGGAAAGTGATGATGTCATGATGTCATGTTGCGCACACGCACACACACACACACACACACTTGCCTCACTGTCCTGTGTGATCTGCACCTCCTCTCCTTGTGGCACCTGGGCAATGTGCAGCTGACCCTGTGGAATCTGAGAGAAACAAATGAAGAATGAGAGACAGCTGAAGCAGGAAACATTACACAAATATGATCAAGAAATCAATACATTTGCAAAGGCATGTTTTTTTCTAAAACTATTTTCAACTACAGAGAAATCTACATATAATTATCTACCATTTTAAATTGTGATGAAAGGATAGCTTCAGAAATGTTCCAAGTCTGTCTTAAAACAATAGTCAGACGCCCATATGAACACTGAACATTGCTTGCTTTAATCATTCCTCCTCTTCATACTGCCCATTAAGAAATCCATTTCTAAAGTGTGTCTAATATTAGGGATGTGGATCAAAATCCAGTCCTTGCTTTGTGCAAAAATGTATTATATGAGGCTTCAGTAGTCTAAGTTAAACAAATCAAGTGGATCACACTTACATTAAAATCACAGAAAGGGTGGGACAGGAAAGGATCTCTTAATGCCAGTATGAAGTGGAGCAATGATCACAGCAAGCAAAACCTGTTTCAATGTTCATAAGGGCATAAGACTATTGTTTTAAGAGAAACTTGAAACATTGTGAATCTATCCTTTAAGCTTTATTTTAGCTGCAATGTACAGAATGTGGTGTACAGGTGTGGTGCGTGTAATCCAGCAACACATTTTGTTTGTTATTATCAGACATTGGTTGCAGCACTGAATCAAAGCCGGTAAGTATACTTCATTTCCTCTGCCATATTAGCAGCACTCATAAATTTTAAGATCAGCTGCACCCTTTATACTCTGCAGTGCCGGGAGGATAATATCTGCACACTGAGCTCCTGAAAATCATTCTCTCTCACTCTTTCACCTTCTACCTAACTTCTCTTCGTGCCTGTCCGCCCTCCATCTTTGATGCCTGTTCCTTCCTTTCTCAGGTGAGTCACTTTTCAACAGTACCTCCAAACCCATGCATCACATAGCAACCTATTAACAGCAGATATACTCAACACTGTAAATTATGAGCTAGCTTTGTAGCACTGTCATTACATAGAGTGGGTGTATATCATGTGGTTTAATCACATTTTCTCGTGGGTTAAGACTGACTTTGTAACCCACACACATGCACTTGTGGCTCTTAGAAAACTTCTAAGAACTTCTATTTCATTTCCTAATGAAGAAACCCCTCATGACAAACACTGTCTCACAGCTTGTGTGTACAGTATCTGTCACCAGCTGTTTGACTATACAAGTAAACAAGAATGGGCCAAACTGCTCTCACTCAATTATTGCTTGTAACCTTAATGATAAACCCTGACCTAATACAGGGCACTTTATCAATTTGATCAATTCCACAGACAACTTCAAAACTCTAATATCTTTAAGACCTTCAACAGGCAATAGAGTTTAATCGACTGATTGGCCCCTCATTTGTTAAAATTAGGTATTTGGGGTGATTTCAGGGCAAAATGAAGACAATGAAGATATGAGAGGTACGGTCACTTCCTCCTTGTCAGCCCACCCATAACGCTGTAGCGGGCCTGACTGTGACCTTTGGCCATAGCAGCTGTAAGGTCATCCAATCCCTGAGCATGGACAACGCCTTCGTTGACATAAGCTGCACTATACTGTACTATACTGCTGTATGTGTCACTGTGGTGGGTGGAAAGATCTGTCCCCCTGCATTACAAACCCTTCTCTATGGGGCCCTCATATGACAGCAGTGAGAGAAAATAAATATCAGAATAAAAGGGAGCTAACTGTAAGATACACATCTGATAAATATTGTGAGAAAGGAGGATAAAGACTTATACTGTAAGAGAGCACTTTGTTGAGTGTTTGCCTATAAATAAATAAAAAAAGTAGGTCTGTCAGCATTAATGCGTTAATCGCGATGCAATTAAGGGCCGAGCATAATGCGTTTTTTTTTTTGTTTTTTTTTTAAACAATCTGTTACATCCCGGATTGTTGCTGTTGCCGGAAAAACACAGACGGTGCGTTCAATGAAACTGGTAATTTACAGTCTCGTGGTGCATTCAAAGTTGTTGTTAAATGCCCTTTTCCCATCTGGTGGTTGTTTTTGTCATTCAACAGCTATTTACTAGTGAAATAAGTTATTGTTATAGTGATTACATTATTATTAAACATTTAATTTTGACCATATGGTCTTAGCAATAAACAAGCCATTCTTTAATGTCGCCAACTGTTTAGTACCCTTCTTTTTTTAAACTTTCTTAAAAAGTTAAGGCACCGGTACCGTTTTAAAAGTACCGCTTTAGCACCGGTATCCAAACCAAACAATACCCAACCCTAATATTGACTCTAGATTCAAATGTGTGACTATATTCACACAGTTTTCTTTAGTTTACAATAAATAAATAAATAATAAACAAATACAAATCTGAAAATCAAGTTCATAAAGTCACTTTCTTTGGATTCATTTGATTCCCAATCAAGATACACTGGTAAGAATTGCTTTCCATTGTTAATATGTACTTAAAAACAGTTCTGAAATGCAAAATAATAGAATTTTAATCATGTGATAAAATATGCGATTAATCGCGATTAACTATAGAACTTCAACGATTAATCGCGATTAAGAAAATTTAATCGTTTGACAGCCCTAAAAAAAAGGTTATTAGGACAAAGATTGAGGGATGACATGTCTTGACACTCACCACCTGAACTTGTCCATCCTCGCCAATACGGTGGAACTGGACTTGTTGATTGGCCAATGTGTAGTGCAAGGTCTGCTGGGTGGCAGTCTCAATGTGGCCCGTTTCTTCTCCCACGCCTCCCTCTGGTTAGGAGGACAAAATGTATGGTCATTGGTGCGCTCATGTGTACAGTGGAAGTAAGTCAAGAACACAGTGCAAATGATTCAAACACACATAAGAAAAAAGGATGAGGTCTCTAAGACGCAGACACACAAACCAACACACACATACAGACACACCTACACATTAGCAGAGGCCTTAGCAACCTCTTGTATAAAAAAATAAATATAAAAAAAACCTGGCTAATGCCCAAGCCATCTGCCTGATGATGCCGTGTTTATACCGTCTAAATACACAATGAGGACTCTCTAGCTAGCCATCCAAACACACTTATGGTCTAACAGCCAAAAACAAACTCCAGGCCTCAGTCTAAACACCCGCTATCACAGCAGCAGTCTGAAACCCCTGCATGTCACTCGTCACATTAACCATTGCAAATCCAACCCAAAGACATTAAGACACCATGTCAGCAATCAAAGACAGAGAGCGCTCAGTGACAGCAGAGTCTGCATCAAAGGCCAGAAAATAAACAAAATCACACACACTTCTCTTGTAGGATGTCAAAATGTGCAGCAATAAAATGACCATTTGGGAGAAGTGAGGACTAAAAAGATGTAAGGGCCTATCTTGTGACAGACTTTACAGTTGTTAACAGTGCTGAGAAACGCAGTCTACTACTACGACTAGTTTTTTGAGCATGAAAAAAAAAAAAGAAATGTAGCTTTAAATGGTACAGAGAAATTCCGCGTATCACATACACTTCAAAATTTCTGTTTTGTGTTATGCTGCTTTGAAAAGTAAGGCTGTCTCCCATCATTCGTTGTTACTGCTATATACTGTACTATGTAAATAATCCTCAGTGCTTTTGTTTGCCAGATGAGGAAGCAAGAGCCAGGTGGCTTGTGGAAACTACAGCTTTGGTCTGAGCTCTCATTGCTGGTTTACTGATAAATAATGGTTTTAAAAGCAGAAGAATTCCCTCTTCCCGATCCATTAACACGTAATCTGATTAGGGAAGGAAATATCGTTTGGTGTGTGTCTTTGCATGTTTGTGCATGCACCATCTGAACTAGTATTTGTGTTGTACACTCTGGGGTGTGTGTGGCCTGAAAAGGAAGGGCCTGACAATCCACCCCTAGTGTGTGCTCACAGGATATTTGGGTTTCCCCTGCAGTCTTACTTTTCCCTGGTCAGAGGTGAGAGGTGATGGCTCACAGGGAGAGAAGGACAGCAGGCATTGTGTGCAGATTACAACCATCTGCAGCAATACACACTGTATCTGAATTTGGGTTCAGGTCTTAAAATAGCTTTCATATAGCTGATGAAAGAAGACCTGTATGCGTTTATTGTGTGTGACTGTCATTTTCCTGCATACAAAGTAATAAAACAGGCACTGAGAGAAAAAGGGAACTTTGAATCCTTTGTCTTTTGGTGCAAAACAACCAATTAATGAGAAAAGGGCGCATGTACATTATGTAACGTGGTAGTTCCCCGGTCATGCCAAAACTAGTCGATATCCACGACCTTCCACTTCCGGGATTGCTCCGTTGCCGCCAGAAATTCCGCCGTATGTCCTTCTTTTCAGCTGGATGTCCGTTACGTTTTTTTTGTGTTGGAATTTTAAACTTCGGTGGATTTCTGAGGACTATGGTTAACTGCTCCTCAGATCTCTGCACGGTAAATCCAGACAGCTAGCTAGACTATCTGTCAAATCGGAGTTTTCTGTTGCACGCCTAAAACAACTTCTGAATGTACAGAGTTCCACCAAAACAAGTTCCTTCCCGAGGCTATTGTGCAGAGGCACCGTGGCTCCGTGCGGCATTTAGCGCTGCCATGACGATTGTCATTGGTTTAAAGAAATGCCAATACACCAGAGGACGTTTCTCTCCCATCCCAAAATGATTTATGGACTAGCCAGACCCTCCTTCACAGCGCTGTGGAGGGAGGTCTGCCAATGCAAGAATATGCCAAAACTGACCAACTGAAAATTTGCACCAAATCTATTTGGCTAATGGAAAGCCTCTAGGTGGACTAACCATTAACAATGTATAGAAATATTCATTGGTGGCTATCCCTGGGTCACAACCAAAAGAAAGATTTCACTATCAAGATGATAAAGGGGCCGACTTAATTGAGATCCTCCTCTAAGTTTGCAGAAAGAAAACTAGGTGGAGCGCCAGTTCAAATTCACAGATCAAAGTTGAAAAAATCTGAAATGTTTTTATTTTTTTCAATTTAAAAAAAGGGAAAAACTTCAGATTTTCAACTTTATCTTTATCTATCTGCTTTAGGGATATAGTGTGAAAAAAGCCTTTAGTTCTTTCCAATGTTCTCTGTGTCTCTGGGGCACGGCTGGCTGCAGCTGCAAAGTCTGCTCTACGAAATAACTACAGAGTGCTTCTTCAGTTTGGGTAGCTGCGGGGCGCAATGCCGCGCACAAACCTCCTTGTTCTCTTCTCTTCTATTGCAAACTAGCTACGTTTCCATTAGCAAAAATATGCAGAGGATGATATGGATTTTTTACAGTGCACATTTTACAGTGTGTTGGCTTACTCAGATATTAAGCCGTATTCAGCCAGAAGGAGGCTGCAGCGGGAGTATATGGCCGGCGGCAGGGAGCCTCCAGAACCTGAGCTGCCGTTCGGTGAAAGTGACTAACTTGAATTTAGAAGGTGTATGGTTGTATTTTTTTGTTTAGGTGTACGAATATTTTCTTTCTTGACATTTTGTGAGTTTATTTTGTTTACTAAAAAAGCTAAGAGAACTTAGCAACTCACTGCTCACTCGCAATGCATCCTGGTTCATCTAGGCATGGCTGCCACATCTCCGCATGCAGGAGAACTTGCTTTCTCAGTCAATATTGCACGCACTGGGGAATTTTTTTTTCTTCATGGACTGCATTTACCCTCAGCACTGGTTTGGACATCCACATTAAAAGTGGATGTGTGGCAAATGTTCCCTTTAAGTTAATGAGTTCCATAACTACGAACTAACTAACGTAACATGCCGCTCTACTGAAAGCAATACGAAACCAGCGATGGCGTCACTGGCCCATAACCAAAAGAAACAGCAGCAGATGTCTCTTTTTTTTGGGTGTGTAGTTGATTCTCACAACTGTGTACCTTGTTTGATTAGAAAACAGCCGCAAAAACATAGCAACGTTATCAGCCTTGGAGCCTTGGTTAAGACTTGGAGCCAGGTAGGTATTAGTTTTCTCAAACAATACAGATAAATGGTAATGTGCTCACTCCGAAAGCATTTTAACAAGAAAAGTGTCAGAAGGTTTTAAAGTAATTGGATATGTTAACGTTGACTCAAATAGGATTTTTGAATGTGATCTAATGCTTAACTTGTTAGAATTCACTCCAGTCGTATACGTGATTCTTTGACATATTAGTATGTGGTTTGTTCTCTGTTAAGTTGTATATGATATGTTTGGGAAAAAAGAATGATACACAGTAAATAACCAAATGTAAATGTTCTGGTAAGTACCGTAGAAAAAGGGAGGGCGTCTTAGATTAGAGAAATATACAACATTTTCTTTATGGATTCAATTCTTTTTCGCTGTCTCTCTGACACTGTTGCCGTGTCACTCTTTCGTTCCACCTGGCTGTCACATAACATATAGCTGGTATTTTTACAATGTCTGAATCTTAAAGCATATTCAGTAGTTTAAAGAAAATCAGTTCTCCTTAGTATGCATATTAATACAGAAAAGTTGACAAATAATTAACACTTAAAGTGTGAATGTGAATATGAAGTTGCTATTACGCATTTTCTTGAGATATTGACTTCTTTAATGTGTCTAGTAGAGTCCGGATCGGACCGAATTTTTCTGTCCAAGACCGGCCCGCGTCCGACAGAGCCGTGACCGAACCCGGCCCGAGCCCGACAGGCATTAAAGCAGCCATATTATGCTCATTTTCAGGTTCATAATTGTATTTTAAGGTTGTACCAGAATAGGTTTACATGGTTTAATTTTCAAAAAACACCAGATTTGTGTTGTACTGCACCACTCTCTCTCTCACTGCTGCAGATCCTCTTTTCAGCTGGTCTCTGTTTTAGCTACAGAGTGAGACCTCTTTTCTTCTTCTTCTTTACTATCTTTGATTGCACTGCACATGCTCAGTAGCTCAGATGTAGATCATGTCAGCTAGCTAGCTCCATAGACAGTAAAAGAAAGGCTGTTTCTACAACTTCGGTCAGTTACAAGGCAGGATTAGCTGGGAGACTTCTAAATGAGGGCGCACATGTAAGTAGTTCTTTTGTAGATTATGGTGAACTTGTGTGTTGTAGCAGTGCTTTGCTCTTAGCATGCTAACGCTACGAGCTAATGGTTGCGGTTAGCCTGCTCGTTTCGGCTTGTGACGTCACAAGCCGTGCCGATTTTGAACAGCTCACCCAGAGACTGAAGTCAGGACACATTCAGAAACCGTATCTCACTCTAAACAGCATGGATGGATTTTTTTCAAAGTTTGTATGTGTGTGGAAGCACCAGAGACACAACATAACACCCCAAATCCCAGAAAAACTGATTTTTTCATAATATGGGCACTTTAAGAAATTTGTGTCCGAGCCCGACCCAAGCCCGACAGCTAAAATCTCATTTTTTCCTCATACTAATGACACATGTAGGCCACGTTTTTGTGTGGAAAGCCTGCTTTTATTAAGCAACTGGAAGGCATTCGGAAATGTCAACAGATGAGCGCATCACTCGCCAAAACAAGCGCAACAAGCGCACGTTAATAAGCTGTTTAATTTATAATGTTCAATGTGTTAACCTTTCCTGATTGCTTCTTTTCTGACCGTGGTCAGAAAACCAGGGGAGACTCGTTACCTCCAGGGCCGATGTTATAAAATCAATCACGTCGGGGTTAAAATCCCGTTTCTGGTGAGCAAATGAATGAACTTGGCTTTCAGTCTGGGGTTTATTATTTCGGACACCGCACACACTGTGTACAAAACTTAAACTTATCCCACCAACTCTGCTCCGGTTGCATACAACACGCCAGCTTCCTCTTTCTCGATCTCTTTTCTGCCCACTTTACACACACACACACACACACACACACACACACAATTTCTAAAATATCTGTCCGAACCCCGGCCCATCGGGCACGGATCAGGTATCCATGCCTTAGTGTCTACATATAAACAACTACACACACACACAGCGCAAGACAACATTCTATATAGCATGTGCCATTGTCATGATGTACAGAAAGTTATACAAATACATGCTTTACAGCCCACTGATAATAATCTATACTTTACCTCCCGATGTACTCCGAGGTGTGCGTTTGGAGAAGCTCTTGACAGCCAGACTCTGACCACGCTGCTTGCGTCTCCAGGCGGTGCGACACTTTGAGTCGATGCTTTGCTTGATGCGATACCAGTCTGACTCAGTGATGCCAAATTTGTGGAACAAGTGGCCTGTGGGGACACGGAGAGTTCAAAGGTCATCAAATACTGTATAAATAATCAAAAATGTTGTTGGCTTGGTTGTATCATATCTCAAAATTGATCTGTCCCAGCCCAGGTTATTTTCTTTTCTGTGTCCTTTAGCCCCGGAAATGCTCCCTCCGTTAATTTGCCTCCTCCTTTCAGTTTCAGTAGTGCAGGAAACTAAATAGTCTGCTTTGAGCTTTAGTGGAGGAAACAAGTACTGAATATTTTGACATGTCCCTGCTGTCACCTAATTAATATACATTTATATTGTCATCATAACTGTAGATGAGATGTCTTATATAAGCTTTTAATCAGTCCCTCCAGAAAAACGTGATTATGCGATCGCATAATTTAATGCATAATCAGCCAAAGTCCGCATATTTATGCGGGGGCCACATTTTTTCAAATACGCCGCACTTTCGCCGCATAAATTGCCGATTTCCACGCAAAATATGCGAGGCTTGCATGATTTCATAATCCCCGCATTTTCGTTGCAAAAAAGTCACATATCTTAGCAGAAAGTGGAAAAATGTTGCGTGAGGGCATGATTAAATGTTAGAACTGAAACTGTACGAGTATCTCCTAATGTGCGTTCCTAATGTATGTGTTGTGTGTATGTATGTTCGAAATAAAAGTAAAAAAAAACAGAAAAAAAAAAGAAAAATGTTGCGTTTACTTCACACAAGAGCAGCCATTTTCCCCTGTTGCCATGGGAACGATATGAAGTGACGTAATTACGCGACGTGAACATCATCGAAAAGCTGCAAACCCCGCGATGAAGCCATGATGAAACCGCAGTTTTTGCAAGTTCCCGCAATTTTTGCAAGTTCCCGTAATTTCACTGCATAAAATTGCATAAATATCCTGCATATTCCATCGCATTTTTTAAGAAAACGTGCTGCATAATCAATGATTTTTGCCCGCAACAATCACAAAAAACTCCAAATTTTTCTGGAAGGACTGTTTAATGTAAGTACACAAATGTTGGATACAATGAATGAGCATCCTAAAGGATCCAAAATGAGGACACTGCCTAAGACTGCAATAGAACATATGTTGGCCATAATTAAGCTGATGGGCTAGGCCTATATAATAGGACAGGAGGTGTTTGTAATAGGGCTACTTCATCTGCAATCACGTTTATGAAAACCGAAGGAAACAATTCTCCTGATTCTGTTTACTTCTGCACACTTACCCTTCGACAAGCAGTGTTAACGCAGGCCTGTGACTGTCCCTCATCCCTTCCTCAGTAGATATATGAGCAGGTGAAACTGGATGCAGCTGTATTTAGTGGCTGCCAACTAGGGCTGCACGATATTTTGTTTCATCATCTACATCGCGATGTGCGCATGCGCGATAATCACATCGCAGCACGTTGCGATGTTGACGCTACAACTTCTTTGCTGCTTGATAAAAAAGTAAACTTTCGCCGTTCTCCTTTTCCATGATTGTTACCGGAACGACCCTTCCCCTTTAAGACAGGTGGTCATGTGACTTAACGTTAGTCCGCTGGGGAGGGGTTATGGGAAGTGAGGCTCTCCCGTGTGTAGAAAAGTACCGTAAGTGGCAGCTGCCGCTGACACAGTGATGCACATGCTGATTAATGCAACATAATCACGACATATCCCGGCCATTTTTCACCGCAGAAAGCTGCTACCAGCCAGGCTAAAGCTAACATAGTTAGCCTAAAGAAACAAGGCGTCTGTCCCAACTAACGTTATGGTTCGGAGCTGCGACGCTGGAAACGTTAACACTAATCTACAACAGCAGTCTGTTTCTGATATAACGTGATTTACACTGATTTAAGTGCTCTTGGATACACAGTTTGTTGCAAGAGTGTGACATGCAGGCTCTGCATGCACAGCAAACCAACAATCATGATCAATTTTAATCAATTTATCAAACAACCAAAGCAGGCCCCGCTAGTCGACCACAACCTGAAATTTAGAGGAAGCAACATGCATGCATTATTAATATCATTCACTTTAGCCTGGATTAATATTATATGAATACAATGGTGTCATGTCAGTCAACCAGTGTATTTCTTCCTAATTTCCCTCTCCAAAATCACTTCACAAGAGTAGTCACAGTGCTTAATTGCTTTGGTTTTTGTAAAGGCTTAAAGTTCAACAAAGACTGGTTCACATAAGAAAATTTCCTTTTTCATTTTTATTTTCTTTGTAGATGCACTCCCCTACAAAATCACCCCAGTAGTTGAGAATGATTTAGTATTTCTAAATAGGGCTATTTATGTCCTCTTGTAAAAATTAGTCTTTTTTTCATATCACAATATATATTGCAGGGGAAAAAAATATCACAATGTAAGTTTTTTCCAATATCGTGCAGGCCTACTGCCAACGTCACTGTTATAGACTGTTTAAAGGGGGTGAGCCGCCTAACAGCTCATTTCTATTAAATTAACAACGAAGCTATAGCCTCAGGGTAGAAAATGAGACAGAGGGGGAGCTGAGGAGCATCTGTGGACAGTGGGATAGCATTGTATGGCAGCCCTTTCACACCTGATGGGTCCTGTACAGGCAGGCAGGGCACTTGCTCCTTCATTCCTTTTCCTTTTTGTCAAAGCAGGCAGAATGAGTCACCCAAAAGTCAGCTGGCACGGCTCCAGCCTATGCATACCTCTATGTCAGGCCAAATGTGCATGTACAGTAACTACACCCACCCATACTGCTGAGAAGAAATACAGGTAACTAAGTATACAAGCACTCATGCGTGCCATGGGGGGGTATTTACTAAAACCTCCAGCAGGGGGCACAATCTGCACCCTAAATTAAAGGCTAAAGCTAACAGAGCCCCTTTTTACACACCAATATGAAATATCAATATATCAATATAGTACATAGCCACAGGACCTTCATAAATATCTGTCTGTCTACCATCATAGCCCTGACTCTGCTTCATCAGGAATCAAAGAGTTCACTGAATTGAGGGTGACGCCGTTAGGATTTTTCTACTAGACATGTGCTTGTCATTTACAGTCTGGTATGTTATAAAATGTGTTGCACATTAATGCGTGTGTGCAATGATGAATGCGTGTTGTTGTAACCCGCCTTGGGAATACAGACTGCAGTCTATTTCTGTGTTCAAATCGGTGCTGCTTTGTAATGGAACGAAGATAAAATGTGGGAAGGTCCCACAGAGTTCATTTATTGCTGTAAGGGGGCAAGGATTTAAACCCCGCTGAGTGAGATTTATTAGTATAAATAAACTATGCAGAAATCATGTAATAATCATGAGATAAACAGTGGTTACTGGATACCGCCTTAATAGTTATTAGTGGGTCATTTTGCAAACTGGCCTGTCATGGAATAATGTTTACCACCAGGTCGACCTTCAGAAAAATATCGAAACGTGAAGCATGTGGCAGGAAATTGATGCACTTGTCAATACTAGATGGTTTTAATGTCATGGCAGGAGGACTCACAGCGAATGCCATAGATCATGAGCGGGTCCAGCTGCTTCTTGCCATGTTTGCCCTGGCCAGAGAGGTTTGACATGGCCTGGACCTCCCGATGGAACAGGTAGTCCAACAGCGTCAGAGCCATTTTCTCTGCGGTGCGGCAATTTGTGGTGATATGGAGCATGTCAGCTGGAGACACTGGGCAACGAACTCGCATCTCTGGGTTGTTCTCATCTCCCAACCAGGTGCCTTCTGGGTAATCATCTAAAGTAAACAGGAGAACAGATATTCAAACACAGTTACATGGCTCTCTTTCATCAAACATGTAGTTAAAAATACTGAAATTTGGGGCAGTATGTAATTCTACCTAGTTTTCCTTCACAGGTTGACGTATACCACACTGGTAGAGAGCCACTGAGATACTTCATGAAATACAATAGCACACCCATGTGGCAGTAAATGAGAAGTAGGTCAAGGCAAAACTTATGTTATTGATGATATTAAAAAGCTGAATATGTGGTCTGGCGGTTTGCTCTCAGCGTATGTTAGCTGTTAAATTCACCACACAAACAAACACAAAAACAAAGCATGAGACACCCTGTTCTGAACACCACATGGTACCATCACGCTAATGCTGACTAACACGTTTTTATCATGGTAACCCACAGCAGCCAATAAATGAATAATAGTTTGCCTTTGAAGATAACCAAGAACGTTCCAAGTCCACCGAAAATAACCAAACCAACAATCACAAAAAATAGCAACACAGTAACAACAATGTGGACTTCATTTAGGTTTGCACATTTAGAACTGAACAATTCTGTCTGGCACAGCAAAAACCACTAAGTAAAGCCACTGAAAACATATAAGACCAATCAGAACATTTATCAATACAGGTTGAGACAGAACCACAGGGACATGAATATGACACATGAGCAGTTTGCTTTTCCTTGAATATGGACACCATCTGAAAGCGTCACGTTAGCCATGTTAAATAAGTACAATCTTAACAAAACAATCAAAAGTAATTATTTGCAGCAGCTGTGGCTCCTAAATCAGACCAGTGTCCAAACCAGCACCTGCTATCGTGTGTAAATGGGTGAATGAGAGGCAAATTTGGCACTTTGGATAAAAGCACTAGGCCTATATACTGTATATACAGCCATTTATCATTTGAAAGACTAAAGGAAGGTTTGTTGTTGTAAAAATTACAGGTGTAAGGCTTTGATTTCCTTTGCCTTACTGGAGAAATGTGGCCCAAAGGTAAAGCTGCTGCTCAACCAATGATGGTACTGTTCAAGATTTACCCCAATGATTGGCTTGCAAGTAAATGCAGAGATTAATGACAAGTGTAATGGTGTATATGAAAGAACACAATTTAAAATCAGTGAGGCAGTCCTTAAAAATACGACCTTGTAGTCCACTGACTACAAGGGAACAAGAGCAATGTGTGAAGTCATACCTTCTGAATTGAGTGTGATGAGTGTGACATTTTGGCCATTTTGCGCATTGCTGGAATGGCCACCATTAGAAACAGTGTCGCTGGCCTCGGAGCCGCTGTCTTGTTCTTCCTGACTCTCCTCAGGGGCTGGCACCTTTACCAGGATTGTGTTCTGACGCTTCCTGGTCATCGTGCTGAAAAGAAACACAAATTTGTAATCAGTAGGTCTAATATACAGACAGATCATGGCAGCGGCCACCTTGTGTGAGGAATACAGATTATTTACAGTCCTCAATTGTCTGGACTGAAAACTGGGGCAAGGTACAATTGATTATTGTTTTCCAATAATGACCCCAACATTGTTCATGAGGCGCTGTGTTGGGAAGGATTTGCACATTTCTGACCTCTGTCTCCACTAGGCATATAGTGTGAATTTGAGCCACTCACTTGCTGAGCAGATTCTCCAGAGGGGAGTCTTCTTGGCTAGTGCCCTTCGGGTGTTCACTGCTCACTATCACATTTGTTTGTGGAACAACACTGAAGGAGAAGTTCAAAACACAGTGGTTAACTGGCACATGTATGCATGCTTTGCAGTCTAAATTAAGTTTAGGTACTGTGGTTCTGCTGGCTCCTGTAATCACAATACAGCTTTGTAAAATGACTGAAAGGACAATTGCACTCCAAGACAGAATGAAGACAACGTTTAATTGGTGAAACATGCACTAGTGTGCAAATACTTTCATCTTACCATCGCACTTTGTTCCAAGTTTGAGTGGCCCCCTGAGGAGACCCTGCAACCATAGGAACCTGGATAGGACTCTTTGCACATGGCACCATGCTGTCCAGTTTGTGTCCAAGGGCTTTGCATGTAGCATCCAGGGAATGTAACTTTGATTCAATTCCCTCCAGTCGCTGGCTGATTGATGCGGTGAATGAGACCAACAGGTTCTGGAAAAACAAATTGTAAAACGTGGTATGTGTAATTTAACTAACAAATCCTATCCTCATATTTTGAATGTATAAAACCATATGAGCTTTGGACAGTGCCAATTATTCAGAGCTGGTACCTTAATAAAAGATATGTCTTGGTTGTTGTTGTTGTTGTTATTCTCCTGGCTGTTGCTTAATTTCCTCTTTTTCTTCTGAGGCCTTTCCTCATCGTCTCCATGATTGTCCAGTATGTCTGGCATGAATCAAAAATACATGTAAAGACACCCTTAAAACTACACATCAGCCTTCTAAGTCAGATTTCAAAACGGGATGCCCAGATTGAAGCTGTGCGCCTGCTCCAATCTAACGCAAGGGTATTGAGGATCTGATCACACCAAGTGCCAAACCCATTTACAGCATTTATTGTGCAAGTTTTAAATAATGAAGTTGTACAGCACACACTTACCCTAAAGTAAGCTTACATTAAAACAATTACGTGAGAATTAGTAAAATTGTTACTGATTAAATGCCCATGTTTGATAGTTTTGCACTTGCCTATGGAACCTAACAATATCTGGTCAAGAGGGCAGAGAATGTAAATATCCAGTAAAGAATTTTACCTGTTTGGTCATCCTGGTTAAAGTCCTCCACTGTTATTTGCACAATTTCATCCAACTCTTGTTCAGACATTGTTCACAACTGAAATAAGATAATATGAAAATGTTGTTAACTTAAGAAGACAGCGAAATATTTTTCTACAGACATGCTACTATAAGGCAGAATATATTTCTGCTGTGTCTGTTGCTGCCTCTGCATTACTGGAGACTATGCATGGAAAAGGACTAGTTTGTCGAACAACTGATGAAATCTCAAACTCCATAAGCTGCATTTCATTTGTTTGTACAATTCACAGATGTTTAAGAAAGTGTTTCTTAAGTTGCAGGAATAAGATGTTATTTCATGTTAAAATCAGTAACTACACAAATACAAGATATAATGTTATATTATTCAAAAAAGTCTTTAATGGCATGTACAAGTGGTTGCATACAAACAAGCTTTGAAGGTCTTACAAAAAGGTGAATTGTCACTATCACTCTCATATTAGTACGGCTTTTAAAAACATATTTAACAATTATTTCCTTATACTGACCATCTACTTTCCTATTTTGACCATCTGTGTCTGTCAAGTCAATATAAAGTTTGCATGCACTATGTAGGCTAATGCCAAATATTGTCAAGCCTCTTTGCTGTGTGTTTTAGTCATGTTTGCTGCTATTCATTGATTGCATTATTTTATTTGCCTGCTTAACATGTTTGTTCATTTTTATTTAGTTATGATCATACAATTGCTATTTTGTGTACTAACATAGTAAGTAATAAGAAAGAAGTAATAATTAAGTTCTGTGCATCACTCCATCGAACAAAGTTAAATTATTTTGTAATTACTATGATTTTTTAGATGTATTTGAGCTTTCATCGGAGTACATTTGTGTCTTATGCATTCGAGTTAAAGTGCAAAAATATACACCTACTTTTTTTTCTTTTTTTTTTTAAGTTTAAGTTCTTTTTTTAAAGACTACTAACGTTAATATTGATGCAAGCCAGGGCAGTCAGTTTTTGGCATAATTAACTCACAATGACAAAAACCTTTGCCTTATAATTTATGGAATTAATGAAAGGATGCATTTTTAACTATCAATCACTTAGCTAAACGCTGACTCAAACAGGACTGCATTCATTGTATATTCGCACAGAGGCATATCTCCTCAGGAGAGAGAACCAGATCCAGACACAAGTGACAATAACGGTGTCCGAGAGAGAGAGGATATGTATCCATAGATATGATATGCCCACCTCCTGAGTCAATTCCTCTTTACATTTATGGCCAAATAAATTGTGATGATATTGAAAGACATGTCATTGTGAATGAGAAGTGACTGCAAAACCGGTTGGCATCTTATTAACGTTAACTGACTGGTGATATTAGCTCGAGTTCCGTTAGTGCTGGTAGTTTGAGGTGATCCGAGGCAGCAAACGTTACAGCTGCTGGCAAAAGAAAGCCAGCTAACGTTACACATCAGGCACACTGGCAAAGTCTTGCCAGCCCGATTAAGTTGACTACGTTTAGATTGCTACATTAACGTTACTCCATAGCTAGCTAGTTAACTAACGCAAGGGCTAGCTAGGTTAGGTTAACTGGGCGGGGGTCTGTTGTTGACGATATAAAGTAAGTTATGGGTAACGATAAAACAATAAACCAAACCGATGTAACCTTAATACAATTGCATTGTATGTATCTTAGCTAACGTTAGTACGAACGTTACTGCAATTCGGCAAAACATTATATTTGGCAATATCGTAAGCTAACTAGCTAGCTAGCTTGAGCAGATACTAGCTAGCTAACGTTAGCTAAGTGAGCACAGCTACAAAATCCGATTTGCAAGCTTGCGTGCTAACGTTAAAGACGAAGCAGCGCAAATGAGTCGGTGTCTACGCTAGCATGGTGTTAGCATGCTAGTTAGGCCCAAAGGCCGCCAAAATGTAATGCAGCAATCATGATTGTTGAAAGAAATAACAACAAATATGATTTTTAAATCATCTTCTTCCCCCAACTGCTGGCACGCAGCACATGTACCGTGTAAGATTGGGTTATATTACCGTGTGAATGATGAATTCTCGTGTTGTTTGTAGAGATTCCGATAACGGCGTCGTTCCTCGCGAGAGATGAGCCTTCGTTTGTTCCTCGCTCATTCAGGGGAACCCAATCCAGTCGGCGGCAGTCTGCTGTCGCTGCCACCACAGCAGAAGCAACACGCATACTCATCAGAAGATTTTAAAACATTAACTATAGTACTTATCCGTTCATTTTTAACTGAAGGAAAATGTGGCTTTGAGATGGTTAGCCTTTTAGATATTTCATTGTTGTTTACCAAAAACCTAAAAATTACGTCACAGAAATAATTTTGTTGATTTAAACTTCTGTAATAAGGGGTCGCCAATTGCCAAACTACTGCTGCTGGGTGGCAGGGTCCTGCTCCCTCTGACACTGCTTGCTTGCAGGTGATGGTGTCACTCTTCCTTGGGTAGGCTACCTCCTTTTCCTTTTGCCACTCTGCTCCTCCTCCTGTCTTTTCACCTTGTGCTTGGTGGTGTAAGGCACATCTGTCATGGAAGCTCCTGCAGGTCTGGGAAGAACATGGCTTGGGAGATGCTGCTCATTATCTGCCATGGCGCAGAACAGCCATCCTTGCAGACTCATTTACCTTGTCTGGCAACAGATCTCAGGTCCATGGCCTTTTCTCCCCCTTAATTTTCTTATCCTCTGAGTCACAGAGGCTGGCAAAGCCATCTCCCCTCTTCCTAAATTCAGGATATATTCTGTATGGTTGAAAAAACAGTTAACAACAGTTAATATTAGCTGTGTCTGACCTTTAATATTACTTTTATATTGTATTACTCTCACATATTATATTATAGTCTACATCAGAATGCACAGATGGATTGATGCATGCGTTGTGGAGATATGTATGTATATATGTTAGTGGAAGTAGGGGTGGATTGCCCTAATGTGGGACATTTTTTGCTTTTCGGACTTCTGTAGTATATTACGATGTGAAGGCAACACATTAAATCTACACCCAATACCATTTTGAAATCCTAATCAAATCAAAAGAGAAAATGCAGATAACACATTCATAAAAGAAATGATACAGATATCAGTGCTCTTAGTGCCAAACTGTCTGTAGAAAATGTGCAGCTTCGTGGGTTCTCCATTTGCCTAATGTAAACACAATGTAGACACTGTAAAGTCTATGTTAAAAGGCCTAAACAATGGTGCACCTTCATTAATGAATGATAGTAAAACTTTGTCAGTTTTATGTTTATGTCATTTTACCATTTGCAATGTTGTTCCTGTTAGGGGGTCAGGACTGCTGGCAGGCCATTCCATCCTCTCCACTCCCACATTCTGGAGGTAGTCTCAGATAAACCCCCCCCCCCTGTGGGAGCGAGCGTTGTCATCTTGGAGGATAGAGTTCAGTCCCAGACTGTGGAGATATGGGATTGCCACTGGTTGCATAATCTCATTTCTAAATCAGGCACCTGATTGGCAGCACCTGGGGCTACCAGAAGCTCAAAACAAGAGTCAATAGGAACAGCAAAATAACCTGTTTGGCAATGGCTCTTAATACATCCATGGCTTTCACACAATGGATGTATTAAAAGAAGTTTCACACATGGATGTATTACATGGATGTATTATTAAAAGAACAGCAGGTACTTCCTGTTTGATGATTGCCCCGCCCTCACCATTGCCCCGAGTTCAAATGTCATGTGATTTTGATCACAATCAACCCTACTTCCACTAACATACATATCTCCACGAGGGGGAGCTCTATATGAATATTTAGGGACATGAGTGTGTGTTTGTATATTAACAGTAGCCTATCTCTCCTCCACATATTTTTTTCTGTCCTTACATATTTGTTTCAGATTATTTCTATATTTTGTTTTAATTTCAAATTCATTTGTTTTTGTTTTAAAATCTTAGTTTCTTTGACAAAGCATGCTATTTTAAGTCAAATCCTTTTTATTTAAGTTACCTACTTACTAACCACCTACTTTGAAGACACCATTTTCCTACAAGTAGTAGTGGGATTTGAAATCTCATCATAGGCCATGTATTACAGTAATGAATAATACTGGGAATGTGGTGTGCATTGATAGGTGACACATAGGCCTGCAAAGTCAATCATAGCCTAACTTTTTCACGTGCAACAGTTATTATGCTCATTGCGTCCGTGTGTATGAGTGGCATTTGTTCTTTAGTGCAAGCAGCATTACTGTAATGCTTTGAGCCATGGTTGCCAGCGTAGTCTCGTATTTGCCTCCGGAGCGTTGTGGAGTAATGGTCAGTAAATAGGCTAACCTTGGGGTGGTATAAAACCGACGAGTCACGCCTATCGTGCACGTAATAGCTATGTAAATGGTGGTAAAAGTGGCGTCATTTTCTTTTTGAGCGTCCTCCCCGAAGAACCCAGTAGTCGCAATCCACTCAGAGACGAACACCATGCAGTTCCGTGCAAAACAAACTTTCTTCTTTCTAACGTCTGTGTTATTTCTCTATGTTGCTGCAGCAGACCTACTTGGTAAGTAGGAGAACACCAACTTCTTTGCACACGAATATCGGCGACAAAAATAATGCATTCTAATGTAGGCTTTATCTGACTGTTGGTCTGAATAACTGGCGTTATATGTGCCGCTGCAGGAATGAAAAAAAACTGTAGTAGATGTAGAAGGACATATAAAATATGATAAGATAAAATATAATTATATAAGAGGCGATTAAAAACATTTATTTTGAAAAATATTCAAGGCAGGACCTAGGCAAAGAATTGCATTTTGCAAAGTTGAATACAATTTTGCTACGCAATCTATTATTGCAGCATAGCCATGTTGAGTGTGTTAACATTTTATCTCGAAATAAGGAGGTCTTAATAATTTTACGATTATAATTTGCATAGCAATAGATAAAGGGTAACCTCGATAAAGGCGCAATAAATGCAAAAAGATATCAAGTCAACAACAGATTACGAGAAATACATTTGCTGGTAGGCGCCATATCCTACCAGCAAAAGGATTGCATAATATACTTGTATATCCGGAGTGCCATTAATTTAACTGAAAATCTACACTCTTTAGTGGACCAGAGTTGAACCAGGGTGGAGCTCTGTATCCTATGATCCTGACCAGTACAGTGTCAAAACCTCTGCTCCCGTAAATTTAGTTATAGAGCTGCAACTATAAACTATTTTCATCAATGATTAATCGGTCAATATTTTTTTGAGTAATCAATAATGGTATAAATTCCACTCTCCAGTAGTGAAACGTTTTAATTGGGAAAGGAAACTGTCACAGAGTCCAAGGTGACATCTTCACATTGCTTGTTTTTTTCTGACCCACAGTCCAAAACATCAAGATATAATGTCCAAATTGTTGTTCATTAATTTACGGTCTATCGACTAACTCATTATTTAACTATTTGATTCAGTGCAAGTTAGTTACATGTTTTTGAGGCATCTATACAAACAGCATGGCGAACATTGAAGACAGGGAAAAGTTGTCTTTCACATGGCTCGACTAATGGCTAAAATCAAATAAAAGTTTTTATATTATCTAACACTTTTCCACTTGTCAGTTGCCACATAAGCTAGAGCCAACCAACGAAGAGATGTTATATACATATAGGAATTATATTTGTAACCTAGCTATACATATTTCCCCCCAAAATTACCTCGAATTGAACTGATGAATTGTGTTTCATCATGATTTTTCTCCAAATATCTTGACAGCTCCTGAAGTCCACACAAAGCTGGGGAGCCTGAGAGGTCAGTATGTGAGTGTAAAGGGGAAGGAGCCTGGGGTCCATGCCTACCTGGGTGTACCGTTTGCCAAGCCACCCGTAGGCCCCGCTCTGAGACTGGCTGCACCCCAGCCTGTAGAGGGATGGGAAGGAGTGAGAGACGCCACCCAGCAGCCACCCATGTAAGGCCTTCATATGCTTCAGTTGTTGCACACCACGCTTGGGGAAATTATGTCTAATACTCACTACAAAAACAAATCTTTTTTTTTCAGGTGTGTTCAACATAAACAGTTCTCTTTAGATCTGTTTGATAAACTTGGTGTCATGTTGGTAGATCTCCCAGACATTTCAGAGGACTGCCTTTACCTTAACATTTACACTCCTGCAAACAGAGCTCATGATGCCAAGCTTCCAGTAAGTTACTGTTTGTGAGTGATGCCGCTCAGTTACTGAGATTCAGCTTTGGATAACTTTGGCTTGATTCCTTTTATGCAAAATACATAATGGCAATATGAGTATAATGATGCCCATATATAGAACCAGATTGCAAAAGGGCTGATGTCCTTTTTTTCTCACCATCGGTTTTACGTTCTAGTCGGAGTAAAGTCTGAGTTTGATTGATATTTTTATGAGCTCAGATGGAATAAAGTAAAAATGTGCTTTTGCTTTGTGGAAACGATCAAGGTCTTTTATTACCTTACCAGGTCATGGTCTGGATCCATGGTGGAGGGTTTGCTATGGGGGCAGCTTCAATGTATGACGGCTCTGCCCTGGCTGCTTACCAGGATATGATTGTGGTTCTGATCCAGTACCGCTTGGGACTTCTGGGCTTTCTCAGGTAAAACAAAAACGTGCAACCCTAAGCACATAATGAACATACTTTGACTATATTCTACTACTTTTGATCTGATCTGTGCCACATGTGAACCCAAATTCAAAACAGGCTCACTTTTACCAGCTGATAGAGACTATAATTGTATGTTCCATCCAGCACTGGAGATGAGCACATGTCAGGGAACGTTGGCCTGTTGGACCAGGTACAAGCTCTGAGGTGGATTCAGCAGCACATTCACAACTTTGGAGGGGACCCAGATTTAGTTACCATATTTGGGGAGTCTGCTGGCGGAGTGAGCGTATCCCTCCTGGTAAGGATCGATCTGCAGACAAAGCATTAAAGCATAAACTCACTTTTTTGGTAGTATGGCACAGTTATATCACTGCAAAGTCCCTACAGAACCTTTTGAATTTGTTCTGCTTGAATCAACAGCTTCTCTCACCGTTGTCTGTTGGCCTGTTCCACCACGCTATTGCTGAGAGTGGCACTGCTGCGATGGATATCCTCATTTCAAAGGATCCTCTATCAGTGATGCAGGTTAATGATCAGTGTGTTTATTTTTGCTGAACATTCTTCAGTGCACAACATTGAGAATACACAACATATTTGTTTTTCTAAATGGTTGAAATGGAGCCCACATATCTGTCTTTAGCAGCATGGTGGCTCAATGGTTAGCACTGTGGCCTCACAGCAAGAAGGTTCTGGGTTTGAATCCAGATCCTTCCGGGCCTTTCTGTGTGGAGTTTGTATGTTCTCCCCATGTTTGCGTGGGTTTGCTCTGGTTTCCCCCATCATCAAATAACATGTACTAGGTTCTCCAGTCTGTGCCCTTGATCAAGGCACTGGCTCAGATCTGGAGTTGGTTCCCGGGCGCTGTAAGTGGCTGCCCATTGCTCCCTTGAGGGATGGGTTAAATGCAGAGAATGAATTTTGCTACATGTATGTGACAATAAAGTACCTTTACCTGTCCTCAGGTGGTGGCAAATGTATCTGGCTGTAGCCTCGAAAGCACAGAGAAGATGGCAAATTGCATGAGAAATCTCAATATTAACACTATCGTGGCTTTTGCTCAGGTGAGAATAAGATGTCTTCTGCAAGATGTGATGAAATGTTCACCTTTATTTATGTTGTCTTTCTCTCAACTTTTGTTTTTACACATTTTGTTCTCTCAAGGATGAAAGATTGAGATTTTCCGTAAATATTGATGGACACTTCCTGAGAAAACCTGTGGATGAGCTGTTCCATACACATGAACTTCTCGTAGTACCATTTATGACTGGTGTTAATAATGATGAAGGGGGCTGGTTACTTACTAATGTAAGTCTGAATGCTAAATTGCGACTACAATTTGTGTGACTAAAGAGCTTGCTGATTTCCAGATGAACACATGAAAACATGATTTTGTTTAGATTTTGTGCATGAAATGTTCACCGTCTTCCCTCAGTTCTTTGCTCCGGCAAACTGGACAGAGGGATTAGACCGGGAGCAGCTGGTGAACATGCTGTCCCTGTTCTACCCTGATGTAAGACAGACAGTGCTGGACATTACAGTATTACTCTGCTTTATCATGCTCAAACTTCTCTGACATACTGTATGTGTTGCTCGGTTTCCTAAAGCCCAAAGATGCGCTCTTCAGAGATTTGTTTGTAGATGAATATATTGGAACTGGTGAAGATCGAGAGAAAAATAGAGATGTGTTCACTGAGGTGCTTGGAGATATGATGTTCACCTTTCCAGCCATCAAAGCTGCTAATGCCCACAGAGGTATTTGATTTACACAAAAGTATGCAAATCTAAAATGTTTACTGTCACACTTTCATAAACAAGTTATATCACACCCATTCATCTACTACTAGATGCAGGTGCCCCTGTATACCTGTACGAGTACCAGCATCCACCCAAATTCCTGCAGGCAAAAAGGCCAAGCTTTGTCGGGAGTGACCACGGCGATGAAATTTTTACAGTATTAGGATTTTGCTTCACAACTACCCATATCAAATTAGCCGGTAAGTGCAATATAAAAATCTGTATTTCAATAGACTACCAGAGATCTGGAATTTCTCTGGGTTTCCCAGAGTGCAAAGTGTTTTACCAGATTATCATTATTTCAGAATCATGCGCTGAAGACGAGGAAGAGTTGAGCAGAACCATGATGAGCTACTGGGGGAACTTTGCTCGCACAGGGTAGGAATTCCTCCTCATTACAAGTTAGTATACAAATGGAGATGAGGTTTTTTATAACGTGTGTGTGTGTGTGTGTGTGTGCGTGCGTGCGTGCGTGCGTGCACACGCGCAGGTCTCCTAATGGAGGCGGCCTTGTCCACTGGCCAAAGTATGGAGCAGAAGAAGACTACTTGTCAATTGATGTAAAGGAGCAGGTAACTGCTCAGCACCTGAAGAAGGAGCAGTTTGTCTTCATGACTCAGACTCTCCCGGAGAAGATCCGACAACACAAAGAGAAAACAGAGCGCAGCGAGCTGTAGAACATACACCTCTCCTTTCTCCCTTCCATCATGTCTTTTGTTGATTCCATCTTTAACCAGAAATAAGTCAGTTGACAATGCATAAGACATATTGAGACATTTGTTAAACTAATGTGATGGTAATAATATTTTAACAAAGTCCACAATTGAACATAAAAAGCTGTGTGATGTGGTAGTAGCACATGAAAACTTAAGGTTGGGTGAATACTTTTTATAGCCACTGTGTATATTGAACATCAGTTTGACTCCAATGTAAATAGCTTCAGGGAATACTTCTTTAAAATCCAAAAGCCCAACAGGAAATATGTAACATAACAGCACCGCAAGTCTTGGATGCCCCTACTGTGTCTGACCACATATTTAATATCTCCTTCGTAATCTGGATTCCAATATAAAATAAAAATCTAAAATGTTTTACCATTCAGTTATGTGTTGTCTGTATCCCTGAATTAATGTTATCCAACAATCTCACTCTCCATTCGCACAAATAGATACGAAAATAAGACACACATACACTGGCCATTGGTCTGAAAGGGTTAACATAAACCTAGGCCAACAGCCCAACTTCTAATCAAGGTTCTTCATAGGCAAACATGGGTTACTTAAGGTTTATACTGACAACAGTATGTAGGGCTTGCGTAATACAGGGCTGTTGTGTACAGGGCTGCAAACGTTTTATCACATAATCAAAATTAAAATGGGGCACTGGAAAGAGATAATCCTTTAGCGTGATATTTTAGAACAGCTTTCTAGCATTACAGAAATGGGATACGCATACAAAGCATAGAAAGATTTGACAAAAAGGCTATTTTCAGTTTTGTAGTTTTTATTATTGGGAGGAGCGCTGAAGCTGAAAAGCTCCCTGAAGTCCAATGTGAGCAGTTCAATAGATCAAACTTAGTTCGATTTCTGCAAAACCAGGCGTATCGCAATGAAAATAGTACAACGCAATACTTTTCGTAGGCAAATCATTCAAACAGCCGGGTACAGAGGGCCTACAAATTGGAGAATGTATAAAACAAGTATACTAAATTTAGAAGGACATTAATAAAATGTAATAAAATGAAGTTGATGATGCTTTAGCAGACAGTTTTTCTTTTCCTTTTGCAAATGTTAGTAAAGCTGCAGTCTGATATAAAAGTGTTGGCCAGTGGTTTTGAATGATTTACTATAATGCCCAGAAAAGTGCACTTGGAGTAAGAAAGCTACAGGGCAACACCATCAGGCTGTAATGAGCCATACAGACACTAACTTGGTACACTGAGATGTACTTTGACCTGTTTGTATAATGGTCTACAAGCCTGGTCTCAAGTCCACAATGAATTGTAAATCTGGAGGGAATAGCTTTGCAGGTATAAAGCCAGACAAAAGTTACATCAGCCATTAAAACAAACAACAAATACAATACATTTAAAATGTAAGAGAAGTTTCTGTTTCAGACCATCGTAATACAAGCACATAAACTGCATAATTTCGATCAGTTTATGTATAGGTTATGTTATTCTATTGCAGTACAATACATCTTTCCAATTTACATAATATTATTTCAGGTGTGGTGTTATTAAAGGTATAACTGAGCTGCTGCCATCTGGTAGCAGGTTTAGAGTTCCTCGCTGCAGACTTGACCGTTTCAAAAACTAATTAATCCCAGTGCCTATTAAGCTCCTAAATAGCCGCAAGTAAAAGGCAGAACAGGCCTGCACGACGATGGAGATTTGTAATTGTTGTACTTGTGAGCTCTCTTTTATTAATTTATTTTATTCATTAATTTTGAGTTATGTTTAACTAATGCATTACATGACACCATGTTGGGTTTTATACACCATCAAGACCATAGTAAGGTCTGTTGTATGGTATAGTACAGTATCTGTTGTTTGTACATGCTGTCTGTGTTTGTTTGTTTTTACTATGGCTACAGCATGGGTTAAGTGCCCAAGACAAATTTAAAAGTAAATTAGTTAATTAAAGTTAATCTTGAATCTTGAATTGATGTAGGACCATGAGCCAGAGCATCACTATCTCTCAAGTTCAAAGGGCCAAAACTGGCTGATGTAGCTAAAGTCTTTGATAAGACACCAAACCCTCCCTTCTCAACAGTTAGAAAATTGCCTAGTTGTAAAACTTACTTACTTTGTTTTTCTACTTGACAAATGACTAAAATTAATTGAACTTCATATATTGTTGTTATAAACATAAATACTTTAGTCCGGTTTTTCACTGACAAAACACCTGAGAAGCTGTCTTTTTCTTTTTTAAAGCAAAACATAATAAAAAGGAAGGCATGCTGCTAATGACAATAACAAATAATGTTCAGATCATGTTTATGAGTGAGATGCGATTAGATCTAAATAAAATGCAGCATGCAGTTCATGTTGGGCACTGAAATCAATATAATGCTATATAGTAGAATACATTGGACACCTTTATCATCTTCAAGCACTATCAAGTACAGACATGGTTTTAGAATAAGAGGCACGCACAGTTTGATCCATACTAAGTGGTATGAAATCTCATTCCATCTCATCTCCTGCAGGTAATAAATAAATAAATAAATAAATAAATACAAAGGTTAATGTGACCTGCTTTCATGCTGCAATGGAGGATTTCGGTCATACTGAGGTGAGCTGATAAACGGTGACTTGGAAGGCTGTTCAAAGTGCTTCTATAAGAACAGGAGCGCAAGTGTGCTAAGTCAGGGTGACATTACTAGCTTAAAAGACTGTAAAATGCAATGTTTGTGGAACAGATATAGACAGAACGTGGAAAGTTATAGCTATCACGGTAGTAACGTTTAGTTAGCAGGGGACAGAGGTGATTTGTGTAAAAATGGTTGTTATTATGCATTGTATGTACTGTATTGTAAGTGGAGGCTTAAAACATGGTGCATCAGGACGTCCAGGACTGCATGTTCATCAGCATGGCCTCAAATCGCTCCATATTTGGGGCGTGAGAGTGAGCTAGGTGGTCCGTCAGGCGACTGTACAGACTGAAAGATTTCAACTCCAGCCAGATGAAACCAAACCGGTCTTCATCAAACAGCACAAAGAGCCCCGGGGTGCGCTCTGGACTTGTAAAGCCGTGCCCAGCGATCAGGCCTGTCCCATAGAAGCTGAAATGGAGGAACAATCAATTATCTATCAATCAATCAATCAATCAATCAATATGCTTTTATGGATATCAATTTCAATGGATTGTAGACTCTGTTCTAACAAACAGTGTGCAGAAATAAATAACATAATGTTTATGACTGCAGTATTTTACATTAACAATGAATGAATGATAATAATAAGACATAGTAACCTTCTTATGGATTTGGGAATCAATAATGCATTTTCATTTTCTGTAGTTATTAATCCTATCAGAAGTGTTTCTTTGAGTGAAATCAATGTTTTCCTTTAAGGTGATAATAATGCCACCAAAGCATGCAACGACAAAAAACATTTTAAGCCGTTACATTCCTCTTGCAGGTTGCAATTCATTGTGGAAGTCAAAAGCATGATAGTAGTAGTTATATTGTAAATTAAATATTCTTATCTGTACAACATGAAGTCTAAGGTCCAAGACAACAGTTTGTTGTTGTTCAACCCACATTCAACACGATGTCCGCCTGTTGGCCATGAACGTTCAACAACATACAAGTTTAGTGCTGTGAGCATGGACAGAGGATGGACAGCGAGTGTTCGTTCAGGCCACGCCCCCTTTTCCTAACATGTTGAGACATGCCCTGGCTTGCAGAGGGCTGTCAGTTGAGTTTCAGTTTATCAGTTAAGTTTCAGTTGGTGTTTGTGTGCGTCAGTGACCACAAAACCACACCTACACTGTAAAGTGCACAAGATATAGTGCCTGTGCATCTGTATTAGAAAGTATATATTAAAACCTTCAAAGAATATCCCTGCCTTCCGTGTCCTGACTAGACACCCCATATCGGTGACTAATTCCATAACCAGTAAGAGTCCCCATTACAATTTATGGTCCTTCGAGCCGGATAGAGTCAACGATATGGCAACCAGTAAAGAAGGAATCAGCCTCCCTGTTTCACCTGTGCGCCCCAAACGCCAAGTGCAACGCCCAAGATATCTGGAGGATTATTTAGTCGGTCAACATAGCTTAGCGCAGATGCACAGGCACGAAGAGGAGAGAGAGCTACTCAGTCCTGCTAGAAGCACATCCTCAATTCCGCCAATGCAGAATGCAAATGAAGCCATTGTTCATCAGCCTTTGGAGACAGCGCGGCAACAGAGTGAAACGGCCAAGAAACAAACAGAGCTTTTGGAGCTTGTCCTGCACCGCCATTCCCCCCGGTCCTCAGCTCAGGGGTCAAGGAGGTCATCACGGCATCAGACCCCAGTACGACTCTACCCAGAGAGAGGAGGTGAACCACAGCCTTCTCTAGTCCGTGCTACTCACCCCCACCGAACTGAGGATCACCCAAGCGTAGCTGCAGAACTAACCCACCAGCTAGAGCAACTGACACTTCCTCCACCTCTCAGCCGAGTCACTCAACCCCCTCAGCACACTCTCGATCCATGCAATGGCATTCAGACTATCAGGCAGGAGACTGAACATGATACAGCCGCTCATCTTCAGCCCAGTCATCCCAATGGGTCACCCCAGGGTCTACAGCAGCCATTAGGCTTGCTAAGATATGCCTCATCACATAGCTCACTCTTGTCCTACCCCATATCAGGTAATTGTAAGCCCAATGCAGCAGCACCCGGCAGCCAACACGAGAAAGGTAGAGAGCCTTGGTTAGGAAACCCACATCTGGTGCCACCTGAGCCTCATCTCTATCTCCCACATGTGGCTCCTCCCAGACTGCTACATGTAAATCCAGCTCCAGATCGGATGATGCCTCTACCCGTGCACCAGACAGCACCCCAGCCTTTATCCGTGCCTCCACCCATGCACCAGTCATTACATCAGCCTGCTTATTTACCCCAACCCCTCTACCAAGGGAACCCAGCCATGCTGACCCATTATCCACCCACTGGGTATCAGCATGCACCCACCAATATAGAAGGCCCAACATTTCCTGACTTTACTAAAGAGGATAGAGCTCAATATGTGGAGCTTCGCCTTTCACTTAGCACACTCCTTCATCCTTCTCAGTCTGAGCATTACAAGTATGCCATCCTGCTGAAGCATGTCAAGGTGCCACATGCACATCGCCTTGTGCTAGCTCATGCAGAGTCTAGTATGCCCTACTCTGAAGCTCTAAAGGCACTGGATGAACGCTATGGACGTCCATATCAGTTTGTGCTGAAAGAGATAGAGGACATGGAACACCTACCCCCCATCCGAGATGATAGGGCTCTCAACGAGTTTTCCATCAGAGTGCAGTCGCTTGTTGGGATGCTGAAATCTCTCCGAGGTGAAGGCTATGAGGAACTCCACTGCGGCTCAAATGTGAAGCGCCTTCAAAGCAGGCTTCCCAAGCACCAGCAAGAGAGATTTCGTCGTCAACAGTATAGGAAAGACCCGGATAAACTGAAGCTATCGCTCATTGACTTTTCAGAGTGGCTGAAGGCAGAAGTCCGATGTCTGGACATTGAGCCCTCACTTCAAGCTCACAGTGAGAAGGACAAGAAAGAATTCAAGCAGCAGAAGTCCAAGGTTAAGGTCACTACTATCATGCATGGGACAGGCAGTGCCAGTAAACATCCATCCGATACGCCCTGCCAAGTAGCTCATTCTATCCAAACCCAAGGGAAGGGTAAGATATACTGCCCTTACTGCGAGGCAGAACACTACCTCAGTCAATGTGAGAGCTTCGCTAAGCTTACCAAAGCAGAGATGGTGGACTGGATTAAAGTCAAGAGAAGGTGCTGGCGATGTGGTCGTTCTCATCTAGCCTCTGCCTGTGACCTCAAGAAGCTGTGTCGCCTTTGTAAGTCGAAACACCTCTCCGTCCTTCATGAGGTCAACCAGAGGAGTGAGAACGAGCCCACCATCAGGTCGACAGCAGAGACTCACTATCTGGATCAGCCAAATGGATATAGCCAGGTGCTGTTAAAGATTGTCAGAGTCAATTTGCAATACCAGGATAAAGTGTTTGACACGTATGCAGTGCTGGATGATGGCTCTGAGAGAACCATCCTGCTTTCATCTGCAGCACGCCACCTGGGAGTACAGGGTCAAGCAGAAGACCTCACACTCCGTACTATCCGCCAAGACATCAAGACACTGTCTGGCTCACGTGTCTCCTTTACTATTTCTCCAGTTTCCCAACCAATAAAGAGGTTCTCCATTCAAGGCGCATTCACAGGGGAACACCTAGGCCTCTCTCAGTACAGCTACCCAGTTACCCAGCTCCAGAGAAGATATCGGCATCTACGAGGTCTGGCAATCCCACCCATCGACGGAGCTCAGCCAACCCTCCTGATTGGATCTGATAATGCTGATCTGATAGTTCTGACTGAGCCAGTGCATCTGGGTCCCCCTGGTGGTCCTGCAGCAGTCCTGTGTCTCGGCTGGACACTCCAGGGTCCAGCAAAGTACCTGCAGCAACAGCTTCCCACCACACAGTGCTTGTTCACCACAGTTTCCTCCCCTTCTGCTGAGCTGTTCAATCAAGTTGAACGGTTGTGGCAGTTGGATACCCTGCCTTCCAAAAGTGAGAGGTTGGTGACCAGATCTAGACAGGACAAGTACTCAGTGGACCTGTTGGAGGCCGAGACCATCCGTGTAGAAGTAAATGGAGTACATCGGTATGCTACACCCCTTCTACGAGTCCCAAACATGCCCAAGCTGCAAGTTTCAAAGGAAGTTGTTATGAAAAACCTGCGAAACACAGAGAAGAGGTTAGTACAAGACCCACTGCGTGCATCTACCTACCAGGAGGAGATCAAGAAACTGGAGATTGCTGGGTACGCCACCAAGATTGAATCCTGCAAGGCGGACTCATCAGAGGAGTCGTGGTTTCTGCCCCACCACATGGTCAGGCACAATGGCAAGGAACGGATTGTTTTCAACTGCAGCTTCCAGCTTGGCAGACAAAGTCTGAATAACTACCTCCTTCCAGGCCCAGCCTTAGGACCCTCACTCCTTGGAGTCCTCCTACGCTTCAGAGAGCATCGAGTCGCAGTAAGTGGAGACATTAAAGGGATGTTTCACCAGGTCCGCCTGCTGGACAGAGACAAGCCCTTGCTGAGGTTCCTTTGGAGGGACCTAAAGACGGACGAACAACCATCAGTGTACCAGTGGGAGGTCCTGCCTTTCGGGACAACGTGCAGTCCCTGCTGCGCGATCTTTGCTCTCCAGAAACACGTCAACGAGTCAAGTCAACCAGGTGAAAACGTCCGCCACAGTGTAGAACAGTGTTTCTACGTCGATAATTGCCTGCAGAGTCTACCTACCAAAGTAGAAGCCAGTAACCTTGTGACGAAGCTTAGAACCCTTCTAGCTGCAGGTGGCTTTGATATCCGCCAGTGGGCCAGTAACCAGCCAGAGGTGATTCACAACCTGCCTAAGGAGGCCAAGTCTGACAGCAGCGAAAGATGGGTTTCTCAGATGCATGGTGAAGCTCAAGAGCTGACGCTAGGCCTCAGTTGGCACTTCATGGAGGACACACTCCATTACAGGCATCGCCCGGTTGCCCCAAGCCAGACAACCATGCGAAATATCTATAAGACACTAGCAAGCCAGTATGACCCTCTAGGTCATATCCTGCCCTTCACCACAAGGGCCAAAGTTCTGGTCCAGAGACTGTGGGCCAAAGACCGTGACTGGGACGACCCAAACTTACCAGTCGACCTCCTGCAAGCCTAGACTACATGAGAAGAAGAGCTCCCTCAGCTCCCAACAGTTAGTCTCTCCCGGAGCTACTTCCCAACAGAAGTTGATGTAAGTGCCATCACCCTCGAGCTTCACGTCTTCTGTGATGCATCAGAGTCCGCTTATGGGTCAGTTGCTTACGTACGTGGTGAGGATCCTCATGGCCAAGTCCATGTAGCCTTCGTGCTGGCACGCTCAAGAGTGGCACCGAAGAAACAACAGTCAATGCCACGCCTTGAGCTCTGTGCCGCCCTTACCGGAGCTCAGCTTGCCCAGATGATCCAGAGAGAGTTCACACTTCAGTTGAGGGATACAGTGCTCTGGTCTGACTCCACCACAGTACTTACCTGGATACAGTCAGAGTCCTGCAGATACAAGGTGTTTGTAGGGACTCGTGTATCTGAGATCCAGGAGCTGACGGATCACCGGTCATGGAGGTATGTGGACACACAGAATAACCCCGCAGATGCTATCACCAGAGGGATGACACTATCCAACCTAGCTAAGCCAAACCAATTTAGTCAAGGTCCTGCCTTCCTTCAGCTACCACGTGAGAGTTGGCCAGTCACAACATCTTTCTTGGAAGTCCCAGATGAGACAGAAATGAAGAGGTCTGCATTCTGTGGCATTATGTCAGCCAGTACTGCTCCAGAGATCCCAGCCACTGAAGACCACTCTACCTTCGAAGATCTCCTTGAGGCAACAAGCAGGTCACTGCACGGGGCGGCCTCCCAGTCAAGCGCCCTCAGTGCAGATGACTATGCATAGGCAGAACTCCGAATCCTTCAGAGAGCGCAATATGATAGCTTTCCAGACAAAGTCACGTGCCTACAAACAGGGAAAGCACTTCCATCCAGCAGTCGGCTCTTGTCACTTGCTCCAGAGTACGACGTCTCTAGGGGCCTCATCCGAGTAGGTGGTAGGTTGCGTCGTTCTACTAGTCTGGAAGAAGATGTTGTGCACCCAATTGTGCTAGAACCTAAGCACCATATTACCAAACTTATCATACGACAGTATGACAACAAGTTACTCCATTCTGGAGCGGAGAGGGTCTTTGCGGAGCTCCGACGTAAGTTTTGGATCCTCCAGGGCCGCGAAGCTGTGCGAGTGCCAGAAATGGAGAGCAAAGCCTGCTATTCCTAAAATGGCAGATCTGCCACCTTGTCGTCTCCGCCTCCTGAAGCCTCCATTTTATTCAACAGGAGTAGATTGCTTTGGCCCGTTCCAGGTCAAGCGAGGTCGGGGTACGGAAAAGAGATGGGGAATAGTTTTTAAGTGTATGACCACCAGGTGCATTCACCTAGATGTGGTGTCCAACATGGATACCGACTCCTTCCTTATGTCACTCAGAAGGTTTGTGGCTAGACGGGGAACTCCCTTCGAGCTTCTCTCTGACTGTGGGACCAACTTCCGCGGAGGGGAGCACGAGCTCAAAGCAAGTTTTGAGGCCATGTGCGAAGAGCTGCAGACCAAGATGGCCAAGCACCAGATCCGTTTCCAGTTCAACCCACCAAATGCACCTCACTTTGGTGGAGCCTGGGAGCGGGAGGTAAGATCCATTAAGGCTGCACTCTACGTTACTCTGGGAGCACAGACAGTTACCGAAGAAGTGTTGCTGACAGTTCTGATTGAGGTAGAGGGAATCCTCAACTCCAAGCCACTGGGCTATGTGTCGACAGATGTAGCCGATGTGGATCCCGTAACTCCCAACTACCTCCTCATGGGGCGGCCCGACTCTTCGCTTCCTCAAGTGGTGTACCCTGAATCTGAGATTCTCAGTCGGAGAAGGTGGCGGCACAGTCAGGTGTTAGCTGACCAGTTCTGGACCCATTTCATACGGAACTACTTACCTTTCCTGCAGGCAAGACAGAAATGGGTGAAGGACACAGAGAACCTCACTGTTGGTACGGTGGTGATGGTAATCGACCAAAGGTTACCACGTGCACTGTGGCCCGTGGGACGAGTCACGAAGACCAGTAGGAGTGTTGATGGTAAAGTGAGGACTGCTGAGGTGCAGGTGGATGAGAGGACCTACACCAGACCAGTGGCCAAGCTCATTGAGTTGCCGGCCATCCCAGAGGATGCTTCGACAACAGCTCCTGGGGATAGTTGAGCCTTTCCGGGAGATAATTCACACTGTAAATTATGGGGCGGCTGTGCAAAAGGCTCAAGTGCTGTGAGCATGGACAGAGGATGGACAGCGAGTGTTCGTTCAGGCCACGCCCCCTTTTCCTAACATGTTGAGACATGCCCTGGCTTGCAGAGGGCTGTCAGTTGAGTTTCAGTTTATCAGTTAAGTTTCAGTTGGTGTTTGTGTGCGTCAGTGACCACAAAACCACACCTACACTGTAAAGTGCACAAGATATAGTGCCTGTGCATCTGTATTAGAAAGTATATATTAAAACCTTCAAAGAATATCCCTGCCTTCCGTGTCCTGACTAGACACCCCATATCGGTGACTAATTCCATAACCAGTAAGAGTCCCCATTACAACAACTACTACGAACAGTACTGTTACAGGATCTAAGCTACAATCAATCCACCTGTACATTTATACCTTATGAATTTTCCCTACAGCAGAGTCTTTACCATTTCCTGCAGGTGCGAGGGTAGACCTCGTTGCGAGCCATAACTCCCAGGGGCAGGACGAAGGGTAGGGCTTCGGGAGGACTGGTGGTGGTGGTGGTGGTGGTGGTGCTGGGGCCAGGCTGGCAGCTGTCTGAACAGGTAATATGGTCTGCCTCCACCCCTTCTGCTACGCTGGCACCACCAGAGGCCCCCTCTGCTGCACCTCTGGCTGCAGCAGAAGTGTCCATGGCCTGTTGTTGATCTTCTCTCTGCACTTCCTCATGTACCCCCATTACCAGCCGGGACAGCTCCTCTATGTTGCGCTGCTGCTCCAAGTCTGGGAGGACCACAGGCCGTCTCAGGTCAACATCCAAAGTGAGTTGCCCTGCAGGAACATTGGGGTCTCCCTGCAGAAAGGAGTAAAATTAACATCTGCACCACTAGCTGATTCATGTTGTCGGTTAATGTTACATCCTGTAGGTCAAACATGTGAGAATGTTCCATTCAAATGTACATTGTGTCAAGGAGTGCCTGTTGAAAGAATTTTGGCTGAATAGTTTTTTGTTAGAGAAGGGGACGATGACCTAGAGCACATTTAAAGCTATAGTGCGTAGTTTCTGTCGCCGCCATGAGGAATTGTAAGTAATGACAACACCACTGTTGTTGCATCCACATGACACAAGCCTTCCGTAATCGCACATCGCCCCTCACCCCTCACCCCTCCTCCACGCAGTTGCTAGTTGCCAAGGAGGACACGGAGGATTAAAAAAACATGATGGACTCTTCAGAAGAGGTGATTATCTTCACTCGAGTTTTTGCGTGAAGGTCACCAGAAGACACCATTTTCTAAACATAGCAATACTGAGAAATACAGAGAGAGTTGTGTGGAGCTGATAGTCTTAATTACCTTTGTATCAACTCATTTGGTTAATTAATAAACGTTAATAACGTAAATAACGTTAATTAATATAAAAAAGTTACGCACTTAAGCTTTAAGGGACATTACATTATTGACAAGAAAGCCGTCTTCCTGTACGAAATCCACATGCATATTTTTGTTAGTTAGAAAACTTTGCAACAAGCAGTTTCTTTTTAAGGCAAACACAGCCTCTGATAATGATTATCCACCAACTTACAGTGAGCTTGGTGGCTCTCGCATAAGTCCCAATGAAACTGAGCATGACGATCTCCAAGCCGTGACTGCCGTAGGTGCCTTTGAAGAGGCCTGGGTGCAGCAGGTCAGAGGGCATCGCAGGAGGCAGGTAGATCCTCCGGTATGTCAAGCAGTTACTGGCAAATGACAGCAGACAACAATATTGAGAGGTGATCGGATTTTTGCCACTGTTTAATGTTTTAATTTCACTGTGAATCTGGCATAGTATGTAACATCACCGTTTGCATTATGAATTCGACAAATATGGAGATAATTGATTACAATGTTTATCCACAGTGTAACCTGAGCCTCTGCCAATGCCATCAGAACTACATGAACGGGTTATACATTGACCCAAGTACAAATCTGAACTATCTCTTAAGATAACAAGCTATCCTTGTAGTTATTGCTTAACCAGTGAGAGCTACTGAAGGCGTTACACTCATTGGGCCTCATTCACCAATATCTTCCTTATCCTTCCTTTCTCTTAAATATGTTCTTAAGAAAGTCCCTAAGAAAAGTCTACGTCTGATTCATGACGTTCTTAAACAACAGAATTGTTCGCACCTGTGTTCTTAGGATTGATGAATCCCACGTCTTCGTAATTGTAAGCACGTGCCAGTTGTTCCTAATTAGCATAAGAAAACACCCTGAAAATTCCCATATAAGGACATGACACTTCCTGTGCACCTCCTGGGAAGCAGGAGACTGCCTTCGCAGATGACTTGTACATTGCAGTGGTGGAGGAAGTACTGAATCTCAGTACTTAAGTAAAAGTAGAAATAACCAGAGACATATTTACTTTAGTAAAAGTAGAAGATGTCCACTACCACAAACAAGGCCTGGCTTTTAAAAGAAGGTCCTATCCTAACCAGCATAAAAATGGAAATATGTTGTTAGAATTGGAATGCGTTTGGTTTTATTCATGGATGTATTTTAAGACGGTTTTATTTTCTTTAACCATGCAAGTAAGCAAATAAAGTGTGTGAAGCAGCGAACATGGGGAGGCGATGGGAAGAGGTCCAGCCAAATAAATAAGATATGAATGCATCTTACGCTGCCTGGCAGAGGAGTAAACAACGCTGTGGAGAGAAATAGATGGCAACTATGATTTAAAAACGGGAATAATAAAAAACAAACATTTTCACTTTTACCGGAGGCTGTATTAACGAGGGTCAGCAGCGCTGGTAGAAAGTATAGATAATTGCTGCAAAATGTAACTGCACTTTTGACTTTTACTTAAGTAAAGTACAGATACGTGAAAAATGTAGGCTACTTAAGTACATTAACAAAGAATATGTACTTTGTTACATTCCACCACTGCATTTTGGCCCTATAAATAGCGCGATCAATCACCAAATAACGCAGGATTTAATCAGTTTAATTACTGATGTAAATTGCAGTGTTAGTGTTACTTTGCATAATATGATTTCTTTTTCAAAAAATGATCAGAAATACATTACATTACAATACTATCATTGTAAACGACTGTAGAATTAAATAAAATACAGTAACCAATTATTTGGAGCAAATTGTCATCACTCAAATGTGCGTAAGAGTGCTCTTGAGTGTTCGTAGGTTTTGTTCTTAGCTAAGAACAAATCCAAGATAAGAAAACATTAGTGAATGTCAGAATCTTCATAAAAAGTGCATAAGCGGGGTTTAAGAACACATTTCTTCGTAAGAACGGTTGGTGAATGAGGCCCATTGACACTCGATTGAGAAAGTGTGATGTAAAGAAGAGACTCTTACTCATATTGACTGGTATAAATAAACTTCATAAGGATGAGCTCCTGCATGTGCTCATGAAAGATTTCTTCCAGTGTCCGGCCCCATTCTTCCTCCAACCATGTTCTGAACTCCTACACGTGCACACGCACATTCACACGCACGCACACACACACACACACACACACACACACACACACACACACACACACACACACACACACAGGACTTTGAATTTTGACATGATCAAAGTACATAAGCAAGATAATTGAACAGTTAGAAGGTTGATTCCTGATTTGACCCACCTCCTGTCTGCCCCCTGGCATTCGGTGATAATCAGTCTGGTTACACTTTGTTGAAAATTCATCCTTCTTCACAGTCTAAAAATAACAGAACATGACACATATTAAAGGATGACATACTTTTATTCGCTTCTAACCTCCAATTAAAGTAGAATCACTAATCTTTGTCAACAAATATCCAAATGATGTAGAGCTGTTCATTATTTTGGTGCACAGCCAAGTATTTGGGCTGTGTAAGCCCTCACCTGTATGTCTCCTTTGTGGGGACCCTTGTGTCCGTACATACACTCTACAGTGGCTTTATTGCTTTCCAACAAGTGGATACGGAAGAGCGGCCGTCGTCTCATGGGATCCTCCACACGGGGGTCATGAGGTGGCAAATACATCCAGCCGATGATAAACAGCCCGTCCACCTGAATAAAAATTCTTTTAATAATTTATTAGCCATTGGAATGATCCTAAAATTATGATAGGCAAGGCAAGGTTGCTTTATTTATATAGCACATTTCAGCAACAAGGCAATTCAAAGTGCTTTACATAAAACATTAAAAAGCAGTTAAAACAATTAGGGGAATATAAAAACTGCTAAAATAGAATAAGATATGTATGAAAAACAAGAATACAAGTTACAATGCAGTGTAAGAAATAAACAATTACTTAAAAAAGGCAGCATCAAAAAGAAAAGTCTTCAGTCTTAGTTTAAAGGGGTGATAGAATGATTATATAGGGTATTTCACACTGTTCCTTAAGGTCTCCTAATAGGGTATGTAACATTGGTTGGGCTGAAAATTGCCCAAATGCTATTTTATTAGGCCCTTAACTACCCTGTGAATATGGCTCTATTTGGAACAAGAGCTTTTCTTCCAAATATGGTATGCTCATGAATATTTAGATGAGCTGCGCGCTGATTGGTTTGAGCGAACCCCATAGAAACACATTGGAGATGAGACAGCAGGTCTCATATTTCAGACACTGCAAAGTTATACGTTGTTTGTCGGGCTATTTCGTTATTAAATTCACTTCTGATACGTTTTTATGCGAGAAATCAACTATATAAAGCTCAAATATGGGCCGTTTTACAAAAATTGATGGCTAATTGCAAATTTGGTGAGACGTGTCGGACTTTAGGAGCTCCACACAGTCTGACGAGAAAACGGCAACCTCACCCAGTGAAAGTCACCGTTTCTCGGCTACTGGACTACTGGAGCTCTGTGGAGCGCCGCGGAGCTGGCTGGCTGCCAGCTGCTGGCATAACTAGAGTATATTTAGTTTGCATTTCGTCACGCCACTTATATAACATCTACCCCAAGGTCTTATAAAGCTAACTATGGTGTTAGCTGCTACTGTCCCTTCAATCCTATGTGTACAGATCGCGGCTAGTTAGTTAGCTTCACTTTCTGCATAATTAAAGTCTATTTACAGTTTGAATTTCGTCACACCACTTATAGAACATATACTCCAAGGTCTTATAAAGCTAACTATGGTGTCCGATTTCAATTTAATGCATTTTTGTGAACATTAGGGATTTCGTTAGCTGCTACTGTCCCTTCAATCCTATGTGTACAGATCGCGGCTAGTTAGTTAGCTTCACTTTCTGCATAATTAAAGTCTATTTACAGTTTGAATTTCGTCACACCACTTATAGAACATATACTCCAAGGTCTTATAAAGCTAACTATGGTGTCCGATTTCAATTTAATGAATTTTTGTGAACATTAGGGATTTCGTTAGCTGCTACTGTCCCTTCATCCTATGGGTAGCTAAAGATTGCGGCTAGCTGCAGGCCCTGGAGCTCCATCAGGGCCTCGGCATTTTGTAGTCCAGTAACCCAGAACCGGTGACTTTGCGCGGGTATGGAGCGCCGTGGGCTTCCCTTCGTGACGGAGATCCAGCTAGCTCACAGCGAGTCTATGAAGTAGCCGCTCGGAGCACCGGCCGCTGTCACGTAGCCTGCTGAGCTCCTGCTGAACTGCGACACACAGTCGGACAAAATTTGCAATTAGCTATCAATTTTCGTAAAACGCCCATATTTGACCTCAGGTCAGTGGTGTAGCCTATGCAAATGTTGGGGCGTGACTTAAGATCATGACGTCAATATCCAGCTTTGTTGAGATTCGCCCGTTTTCAGCGGCAGTTTCAAAATGTGAGATTTGCATAGTAAAGGGGTATCAATGGGATTTTGAGCTTCTATGTATGTCTTATTTACCCACCGAACTGTCGTTATTCAACTATGACAAGGTAAAATCGGTTTTGCATTCTATCACCCCTTTAAAAGAACTGAGAGTTGCAGCAGACCTGCAGTTTTCTTGGAGTTTGTTCCACATTTATGGTGCATGTTTAGTTCTGACTCTGAAGGACATAAAGCAGACCTGACGACCCAGAAAGGTCTGGGTGGTTCATAATATAGCAGAATGTATTTTGGCCCTAAACCATTCACTGCTTTATAAACCAACAGAAGTATTTTGAAATAAATTCTTTGAGAGACAGGAAGCCAGTGTAAAGAACTCAGAACTGGAGTGATGTGATTCACTTTCTTGGTCTTAGTAAGGACTCGAGCAGCAGCGTTCTGAGTTAGCTGCAGCTGTCTGCTTGATTTTTTAGGGAGACCTGTAAAAACACTGTTACAGTAGTCGAGTCTACTAAAGATAAAAGCAGTTACAAGTTTTTCTAAGTCCTGCTGTGACATAAGTCCTTTAACCCTTGATATATTCTTAAGGTGCTAGTAGGTTGACTTTTGTAATTGTCTTAATGTGGTTGTTAAAATTCAGGTCTGAGTCCATGACTACACCAAGATTTCTGGCTTTTCTCTCTTGTTTTTAAACGCTCTTCTTTGGCACCAAAAAACAGCTATTTTGTTTTTCATTAGGGACTATGGTCGGAAACTAGCAATGTGTTACAACCTGGCACAAGACATCTATTAATGTTTTTTTGTGTAAATTTAAGAAAGTTCTGGCACATCTAATTGTTGATTTTTTTTATGCACTTACTCAGTGTTTGTATTGGCTATAGTCCCTCTGGTGATATGGTTAAGTAAATTTGTCGTCCACATAATGACGGTAGATGTCCTGCTAAGGCATTTACAGCTGCATATTGCCACATCATAAATGACTTACAAAAGAGATCAACAAACGGTACACTGTAGTCATTGTCAGGCATCCTTATCTTAATGCAATTCTTGTCTTGATTAAGAAAGCTACTTACCACAACGTTGAGCAATCCACCATAAGGCCCTATGTCAGGCTGCCATAAACCCAAGATATGTCTGTATGGGTGAAGCACTGCAACATAAGAGCACAACATCACACCATACTTAACAGTTTCTGCAAATGCAAAACCCATGCTTTACTACAAACTACACTGTGCATGGTTACAAACACAATACTTTAACTTTGTGTTTAAAGGAGAATTCCGGCCAATTTTTACGTTAATCTTGATCGCTATAGCTATGCGAGTACTTTTGATAGAAAAAAACCCGACCTGGATCGGTCCTAGCAAACTGGAGTTGCTGCAGCTACGTGTACAAGCGTCCACTGAGCTAAAACGTCATTTTATTACTGTGCAAGCCACAGACATCATTTATCCCGTTTCCATGTAGTTACATAGTCACTGATATGGTCATAACCATTACAGTGCTCAATTATCTATTTTTGAGGGGGAAATAAACAAAAAAATTTCCCCGCGAAGGCAACGATCTGTCCTCTGGAAGACATCCACCAGACCTCCACGCTTGGGGGATTTTTGTCGGCTGCGGGAGTTGAGGAATGCGGGGACGAAGGCTGCTTGCCTGGCTAAGGGAACTACCACACAGATCGACACTGCCAAGCCTCCTCCTCACCAACACCAGATCGATCACACACAAAATGGATGAGCTACAAATACACACAGAACTGCTGCGTGATGATTTTCACAAAAGCCTGGCTGAACACACTTATCACGGACGGCAGATAGCAGCTAACAGCTAGCAGTTAGCAGCTAAGAGGCCAAGCTACCCACCAGCAGGATCAAGACAGGGTAGGTGAATTTAAACAATGTCTGAGTTGAAAACGCATCTTGTTGTCACGTTAGGGCCCTGTTCATGTGGCAAAGCTATATTAATTGCATTTTGTGTCTGTTAAGAGGCACAAAGGCACTTTAAAACGTGCCCTGACAACTGCCGTTTTAGCTCAGTGGACGCTTGTACACGTAGCTGCAGCAACTCCAGTTTGCTAGGACCGATCCAGGTCGGGTTTTTTTCTATAGAAAGTACTGGCATAGCTATAGCGATCAAGATTAATGTAAAAATTGGCCGGAATTCTCCTTTAATGTCTGTCAGGATGCGTTGAAACCCAGAAAGTGTAAACTGACCACGCTCCTGTCAGCCAGTCCAAACATCACACAGCACACCAAATAATCTGGCCTCCTATTTCACACTTAATATGAAAGCAAATAGCACAGAATTTTTAACACGTTAACTGTTCACATGGGATGCTGCAGCTGTTTGCTTCCAAATTAAATCAATAAGAGTCCCACTCACACAACCCCTCATGCTGCAACCAAACCACGCTGAGGCCCATGTACAGTACATACAGTGTGTGTACACGTCTCTATAGTCCATGTGCTCGTAGTCCGGGAGGAGCTTCATAAAGCGCCCAGACTTCACCCGTGGGTTGACACCTGGACAGGCACAACACAGGCATGTATAGAGCAGCCATGGACCAAGGCAGGCTCAGCCCAAAGCAGCCTTCTAGTGATCACAGTAATGTGTCTATTCAAAGAGCCAACACGTACCCCCACTCTGCCTGGCATGTTTTGTGGCAACTGGTATTTCAAAATAAGCTCTATATCTCCGCTGATAAATAAATTAGGAACAGATGGGAGAGACCACAATTAAAATAAAAATATAGTTGTAACATTAACAGTCTGACTTCAAGTGGAACAGAGAAACAACATTCATATCAGAAAAGCATTTGGTGGGACTGTTTTCTGTCTGCTGCAACAGTCATTAGGGAGATCTACTTGGACACCACAAACATACAAGAATATACGTGGGTGCAAATGCTAAATGACCCAATGGAATAGAAATTAACAACAAATACTGGATCAATTCATGGGTGACATGTGAACTGTTTAATTAGGAGTCAAACTCACGTTTAACATAGAGGTCCCGGCTAGATACTCCTCCCACTTCCATCTTCCTCAGATCATCCTTCATGCCAAACTCTGCAGAGAGAACACATTTATGCATAATATGCACATAATGTGAATTGAGGTGTTACACATTATGACAGATATACAGTGAGATCAAAACCCTAAATAGTGGCAGAAGTCAAATTCATTTTTAATAATGGTGTAGAGCAGTGGAACAGGAAATTTGCACAGTGGCCAGCAAGATGGACGGTCCAACTGGGTGGTCTTATAACACTGTAATATTTTCAGCTCTAAATCACACATCTTACTGTTTTTGACTGTAATTGTTCATGCTTGTTAGTAGGTAGTAGGATCTATTCAATTGCTATTAGTTGTCCCTATTCCACTGTTAACTGCCCTATTACTACAAGGGCTGTCTCTTTGACTCTTTTCTTCTGCTTGCTGTCTTCACTGTAACTGCTTTCTTTAGTTCAATTATTTGACTTCAGTGATTTTAAACATACTTTATTGTTGTTCTGCACCATACATGTAAGTGGCTTCCTAATTTACTATAAATGTCTGGTATACTGGCCAACATTCCTAAGGCCACTACTACTATTATCTCACACAGTGATAATAGACACTGCAGTTTCCTCACTCCCTGATTCAGTAAAATAGTGCCCCCAAATCCCTAATATTTCCTCCCAGCCATCTACTCATGTTTTGAAACTCAAAAACTCACGCTGCAACTACATTTTGTTTAATTATCAATTAATCAACGGAGTATTCCTCCAATTAGTAGTTTAATCCTTTAATCTATAATGACATGAAATCAAACGACAAATGCCCATTACACAAGCCATGAATAGTAGCCTATGTTTAAGTTGACTATTTTCTTTTGGCATTTTAAAAATAAACTATTCAAAATTCTATTCATAATGTTATGAAACTGATAAAAGCAGTAAATTCTCACACTGGAGGGGCTGGAGTGAGCAAATATTTAGTTTTTTTTCGGTATAACAGTCTGATTATTACAGACTAATGCCGGGCGATATGACAATATAAATGTCAACTGGAAGAGAATTGTAACATTGTAATTTCCCCTTGCGGGATTAATAAAGTATACATTATTATTATTATTATTATTATTATTAGATACCATGATATAAATCTTAACTTCTTTATATAGATCTATATAATCGTGTAGTTGGCTATTTTGTCCAATGTTACACATCAATGAGCAGAACTGCTTTGTGGCAATATTGGATCTTTGGTTATTTTATCCATTTACAACTTTTAATGAGATTTACCAAAAAAGTTATTACATCAAAGTGTATATTATGATACACATTTACATACATATGCCATAATATAGTATTTTATTTTTTATTGCGTTAAATACATTAGCCTATTTGTGTCTAATGTACATGTCATAAGAAATATTTGTTCAAACCTGCAGTAATGCAGTCCCCTGACTTATAACATGGGGTGGTGGTGTGATCAAAATAATGCTAATGAACAAAAGGTTAGTTCTGCCCCGCGTTAACATCAGCTACACAGAATGGCTAACGTGGGCCTAATAACACGAAGAGGTCTGTAGACTGTGTCTACAGCAGTGACCAAAGACGGTAATGTATTCATGGTCAGGATCCCGTACAGATCAATAGAAATGCTTTTATGGGGAACACATTTCCGAGGGATCAGAGCTGGGCACTGACACAAATAAAACATGTGATATATTCATTAAAATGACTAAACGCTTTATTTAGCAGTCTAACGTTACACGTTAACATTTAAATGATCCATATGTACACGTTATAATCGCTATCAGGCCTATTTACCTTCCATGCACCGCCTTCTCCAGATGGTTTCAGTGTTAAGTATTTGTCTAAATTTCTTGCAGACGAGGGCAACATTTGGTAGTGCTGTTCCGGGAAGCAAGGAGACTATTTCCACTAAAAGCTCCGGCGGTAGCTCCGCTAATGACTGCGGATGTGGAGGTCCCGTGCTTGTGCGATCTGGAAAGCCTCCTCTGTTGACATGACCGCTGCCATATTCACAAGCGTCACCCGGCCCTGCAGTGGCGACGCCACTCTCCGGGCCTCCGCCACCGCCGACGTCGCCTTGCCTCTGACCCACGATCCGCTCCTCTTCCTCCTCATCCATGTCGGAATCGCTAGCTTGATCCTGCTGGTTATGCCGCTGTCGCCTCCGGCACCTCCGCGACTGACCCACTCCGCAGAGCCTGGCACAGACAGCCATTCGTAGTCACCAAACAGGCAACATTACATCACTACAACACATCTATCAGCTGCAGTCTGGCTGATCCCCTCCTGTCCTTGTGAGCATGGGCAGAAAGGCAGAAACGTTTCTTCTGACGTCACATCAGCGCACGTAAAGAGCGCAGCAACTTCCTTACCTTTGCGTTCTTAATACATCCATGGTTCCAATATACATACGCTTCAAAGAAGACTTCTCAAAAGAAGACCGGGAGGCGCGTGCGAAGCTGTGGCCACTGGTCCAAGAAGCCAGAAAGACAGGTAAACGGGCATTCTTGAAAGAAGGATACGCTGTGATCGATAACCGGAGAGTAGACCCAAACTGAACACTTGTTTTGTTACCATTTGAATGGCTGTCAGAAATTCAGCTTACAATCACTTTTTTCAGTGAAACTTTAATCTTTTCGTTTGTTTGACATAATCGCTCCGATATGTAAGTATTAACACTACCCGCACTCTGTTTGTTAATGCATCACTGAACATTCGAGGTTAAATAACCTGATGTTATGATTGGAGCATGGTTAATGTTACGTTGTTGACTCCAAATTTTTTTGCGCGCCAGTATATGGCAGATACTGAATGTTTACCTTGTTTACCTGTTCATATAGCCTATGGTATTGCAACTGGTCACCTCTTAATATCTCTTGTTATGCCAAAATTAAGAACAGCATAACAAAGTAGGTGAAATTGATTTTATATTTAAGTAGAACTATGTTACAATAGCTGTTCGGTTTGTAGGTTTCCCTTTCCCCCTTTATAGTTTTTAGAGGGCTAGCTACACAAAACATATAGATTTAGGATTAATTACTCATTCCTGCGCATCGTTACACTCTTTTGTGCATTGTTTATAGATTATATACTTATTACCTAAATGTTGTCCTTTATTTCTTTAAATACTAGGGGGATGAAAGATAATGTAAAACGTAAGGCTATCTTTCTTTTCTGTAAGGAGCAAAAGGCTAATTGTGTTTTTCTACAAGAAACTCACTCAGCTGAGGCTGACACAAAATTTTGGAAATCGCAATGGGGAGACTCCATCTTTTTCAGTCATGGAACGTCACACTCCGCAGGAGTTATGATTTTATTAAATAGATTTCCTGGGAAAATTATTGACCATAAAAGTGACTCTACCGGTTATTGGTTAATGGTTACGACAGAAATGAACGGTATAAACTACATCTTATTATGTGTGTATGGTTATAACAAGCGAGCACAGAACAAAAATCTCTTCTCATCCTTAAGTAAGTACTTAGAGGAATGGAAAATACTTTTTTCAACAGATAGAGTAATAATTGGGGGAGATTTCAACCTAGCCCCTGATCTTTGGTTAGACCGCTTACCATCAAAGAGACATTGCCACACACTTGATGAAACAATACTTGAATTGATCACAAAGGCCAATCTAATAGATTATTGGAGAATGAAAAACCCAACCAGAAAACAATTTACCTGGTTCAACTCATCTAATAATGACCAGTGCTCAAGATTGGATTATTGGTTAATATCAGACAATCTCATTAATGAGGTTATTATATGTGATATTTCAGCATCACCCCTGACTGATCATTGTGTAATATCCTTGACACTTTCTCCGGGTGGAAGAGAGAATAACACAGATTCCATATGGAAATTTAACAATAACCTTTTGGAAAATACTGAGTTTTGTAATGTAGTTAAACAACTGGTTAAAGAAGTAGGTGAATTGGAAATGTCTTTTCTGAGTAAATGGGAATGGTTTAAATTCAAAGTTAAACAAATGGCTATTAGAACAAGTAAGCAATCATCAACCCTTAAAAAGATAAGACAAAGGGACATCATTAGTCGCATCAATACACTATGCAGTAAAAATGATTTGACTCGGCAAGAACAGACTGAATTAAACAATTTACAGTCCCATCTTGATAATATATATTTGGAAAAGGCCAAGGGAGCATTTATTCGTTCAAGGGCTCGTTGGATTGAAGAAGGGGAGAAAAACTCCTCTTACTTTTTTAGTCTGGAAAAACAAAGACAGACGAAGAAAAAAATTCGGAAGTTAAAGGTCAATGGCATTATTGTTGAAAATCAAGAAGAAGTAAACGAAAACATCAAATCTTTTTATAGTAACTTGTATAAATCCCTTTTTTCTAAAGAAGATTGTTGTTTTTTCTTAGATAAGATCCAGGGGTTTAAAAAGACAATAAATGATAACTTTAAACAACTTATGGAAGATGAGTTAAGAATTGAGGAGCTAGACTTAGCAGTTCAACAGATGTCTAAAGGGAAGTCACCTGGAATAGATGGGCTAACTGTGGAGTTTTTGTCTTTCTTTTGGAGTGATATCAGGGAAATGCTCTATAATGCCTATCTAGATTGTATCTCAAAAGGTAATCTTTCTCCCACTATGAAACATGGTCTCATCACCCTAATTCCCAAACCTAACAAAGATAATCTTTTATTGGATAATTGGAGACCAATTACCTTGTTATGTAACGATTATAAATTGCTGGCACTTGTCTATGCTAATCGTCTGAATAAGGGATTATCACATATTATTGACGAGTGTCAATCAGCTTTCATGAAGGGTAGAAATATACATAACCATACCAGGCTGCTACTAGACATGCTTGATTATCGAGACTTCATTAACACTGATGCTTTTATTTTATTTCTTGATTTTTATAAGGCATTTGATACTGTTGAACATACCTTTTTATTTGAAATCTTAGATTTTTTAGGTTTTGGGAGTAACTTTTGTAAAATAATTAAGATGTTTTATACTGACATATATAGTTCTGTGTCCCTGAATCCTAATATAACTCCTAGGTTTGAAGTGCTCCGCGGTATTAGGCAGGGATGCCCGATTTCTCCAAAACTGTTTATTCTAGCCACACAATCACTTATAATGCTCATTAATCACAACCCTGACTTGCATGGGATCACAATATTTGACAAGGAATTTAAAATTAGTCAATTTGCAGACGACACAGCAATCCTTTTAAGGAATAAATTCATGGTTGATGTTGCCCTTGATTCAGTCTCGATTTTCTCTAAAGCTTCAGGATTAACCCTCAATATTAAAAAATGTGAGCTACTTCCCATTCACTCATCAACGGATTCCATCATCTCTTCAATTGAAGTTAAAGCTGAAGTGAAATATCTAGGAATAGTTTTATCTAAAAATGCTATTAGAAGGGAAGACGTTAATTTTTCTAACCGTTTAATAGATATGAAGAAATCCTTAAGTCGCTGGCTTATCAGAGATCTCACTATCTTTGGTAGAGTCACTCTGTCTAAATCAGAAGGTATTTCCAAAGTAATCTAGCCATGTCACTCCCTGTATGTTTCTTCCGATAATGTTAAGAAAGCCAATTCAATTGTTTTCCAATTCCTGTGGAAAAACAAAACCCATTATATTAAGAAATCACAGCTGGTTAAAGACTATGATATGGGTGGTATCAAAGCATTGGACTTTGAATCAATGTTTGGGACCTTTAAGATCAACTGGTTGAAAACATATCTATCACAACCAGATTCTATGTGGTTACACATACCTAGACATTTATTTAAAAAAATAGGAGGGCTTGATTTTCTTCTGCAATGTGATTTTGAGGTGACCAAAATTCCTGTTAAGTTGTCAAACTTCCACAAACAAGTTCTCCAATATTGGAAAATTATATTTACCCATAACTTTTCTCCACATGGATCCACCTTATGGAACAATAGGGTCATTATAATCAATAGGAAATCATTGTTCAGGTATGATTGGTATGAAAAGGGCATTGTTTTTGTGAATGATATTATAGATGACAATGGTCACCTTTTGGAATATAAAGCCTTTTCAGAAAAATATAATTTAAACTGTACTTATAGAGAATACAATACGATCTGTAAAGCAATACCTGTACCATTATTACAGTTAATTCATAACACATTGTCATATGCAAGAACAAGACCCTTACCAACTTTACCAAATCTTGTTATCAATGATTGTACTTTAATTGACAATAAATGTAATAATAAATATATTAGTGATGCTTTGAAATCTAAATTATGTCTTGGTTATGAAAGAGGATTGTGTGTACAGGTTCCGAACATGGATGCATTGTCCATAGGAAAAACACATTTTAAATTCATTAAATGGCCCATTTCCCCAAAAGTCAAAGAGACTCACTTTAAAATAATTTATAAGATATATCCAGTCGCTGACTTTCTTAGAAGAAGATTCAAATTTGATGTAGACCCTTGTGTTTTTTGTGAGATAGCTGATGAGACACTGGAACACATGTTCTTTTTTTGCCCTGTGTCCAACAGCTTCTGGTCTGAGATACAAAATTGGCTGTCACTTAAGATGGATAATATCCCTACTCTCACCTTGCCACACATCCTCTTTTATATGGATAATATAGATTCATCAATATCTTTTCTAGTCAATATGATTATTCTAATGGGTAAATATCATATTCATTGCAGTAAGTGGAGATGTTCTAAACCTTCCTTTGTTTGGTTTATAAATGACTTTAAATTTTTTTTTTCCTCACTGAAAAAGATCAAATCTACTAAGATTGCAAGGAAAATGTGTAGTGACATATCTAGGAAACTACTGTTTTGATGAGTCTCTCCTTGTGTACCGCTCCAAATGTTAATTTTACTTTTTCTAGCCTTTTTGCTTTTGACTTGTATATTTTAAGCAGCTCCCCCTTTTTGTTCTATTCTTTGTTTCTTTTGACCAGGTAATTCTTTCTTGTACATTGACAACATTTATATTGTATATATGCATGTATATCCTTTTCCCCAACAAGAGTTTTGTATGTTGGTGCTTTTTGTCAATAAAAAAAAAAAAAAAAAAACTCTGATGAAAAAAAAATAAAAAAAAATACATCCATGGTGTCACTGCCCGATGTGAGTCGAGTGCAGATGTGAGTCGCGCATGCGTCACTTTGCGACAAGTAGCCTACAAGATGCTAACGACTTTTTGAGCTAACGCACAGTCTATGAGCTAACGTTAGCAATCAAACAATCATAGATAGCTAAAACGTTTTTGAATGACTGCTGCTGCTGGCTACAAGTTAGCAGTCAAACCATAGACTGTGTCGGTACACGATCCGTTCTGCCTGCACGATCCGTTCTGCACATGCGCAAAATGTTCGCGCATGCGCGGTTGTACGAGGATTTACGACACTGCACGATCTGTTCCACGCTTCCGGTCGACAGCCAAGCTAACGTTAGTTTAGCTAACAGCTAATTCGGCTAACCGCTAGCTGATTGTAGCGGTCTGCCGTTAGCCTCCACAGGCAAGCTAACGTTAGTTTAGCTAACAGCTAATTCGGCTAACTGCTAGCTGAGACAGCATGTAATAACTTTAAAAGACCCTCAAAATAAAACTTGAAAATAAACGTTGACATATATAACAAACACCTAACATATATAACAGCTGTTACGTCAGTTCTACTTTACTTGTGCTCATTTAAAATACAATCACTCAATACTTGTCTTTATTGTTATTACTGTGAAGTCTTAATTTAGCTGTAGCCTGCTTTTCCCATTACGTTTGAGTTAACGTTATTTTAGACTGAATCTAGCTGTCAGCTAGCGGTTAGCCGAATTAGCTGTTAGCTGAACTAACGTTAGCTTCCCGGTGGAGGCTAGCGTGGAACAGATCGTGCAGGTCGTATCCTCGGTAAAACAGTATTATCTTGCGCATGTGCAGAACGGATCGTGCAGGCAGAACGGATCGTGTACCGACAGACTGTATATATTAGTGGACAGCGCATCCGGTTCAGCAAAATGCGGCAAATGCGGAAGTGCCTTAAACCTGTATTCTATCTGAATTCCAGCAGGAGGCGACACGTGCGGTTGCAAAAAGGAGGTTGGTTTTTATAGAAGTCTATGGCGAAATGACCCACTTCTCACTTGATTTATTACCTCAGTAAACATTTCAATTAAGAGTTTATGGTCTCAATCGCTAGTTTTAAGTCTTCTGCAACACAGAATGATGTTCATTTTTTGAATTATGGTCTCGTTGATTTTAAAATCGGCGATAAAGCAGGGGGTGTTTTAGGGCGTGGCTATGATGTGATTGACAGTTCGCGGCCTGTCAATCATGACAGAGGTTTAGCAAAGCTTATCCATAGCACGTAAACTTTATTTTGGGGGTTGACCAGCTTTCGTCTTCGTGACTGTGACACTTGGTCGCCTAATAATGTCTTGTTCAACGTTCGGTTGTACGACAAGACACTCAAAGGAGTCGGCAGTTCAGTTTTTCTGGTAAGTAACGTTACATTTTATTTTAATACTGTTTTTCGTTAGCCAACGTTAGCATCCCAATTAATATCAGTTAGCTAGCTAGATTGCACCTTGCTAACCAAGCTAGCGAGCTAACTAATAACGTTATGCAGACCATATAAACGGATTAAAATATATATATATATATTTAACGTTACAGTCGTATACAGTAGGTATGCACAACGGTCTCGCCGGTGATCTGTTTTTAACCATATGTGATGTTATTGCTAATCGATCCGCATATAATGGTAATGTTAGCTTAAAGTCAAAGCCTGATATAGCTAACGTTATAGTGCAAATTCATATAAACCCTATTCGTACGGGATTAGAATCATTTTGGGACCGCGTGTGATTTAGAAAGTTTCGTTTAGTTAGTTTCGTGTGGCGCATTCGCACGGGACAAGCAGAGACTGCTTTAACTTGAATATACTGAAATATATGTACCCCGCCCGAGAGTTGGGCAACGTTACCCAGAGGCGCCCGAAGGACAGGCACAGACACCCACACAGCATCACCGTCACCCTCACCTCGGACAAAGCCGCGCTAGAGCGCGTCGACGGTCGGGGCAGTAGGCCAGAATATCCGTTTTTGCGATAAAATGTCCCACATGAAAAAAAAAATATATATTACTGTAAAGTTACATAAGTGTTCTATCTTGAAAAATCTTCAGTTCTGCAGCCAAATGTATTGTATAAAGCACCAGGTTCAATATACTCCAAAAATCTTTTCTTTTCTAAAATTCTAAATACATTATTTCAGACTGTTAATGTACCTAACAAGCATGCTGTTGCAGGAGTTATTAACCACTGTTGTTGATGCTGTTACACTGATGTCTTTCTTCCACTTACTGTAGTTGTGTCTGCTAATCTATTTGAAGACCTTCTGTCAGCACATTAATCTGTTTTAAGATGAGTCACATACATGTTACAATCTATATTTACAAATTCTGTTTATTACTAAAATGTACATATCACTAAAAAAGTGTTGCGTACAATACACATTGTCTAAGATAAATTTAACATGTAGGAGTATGTTTACTTAATATTGCATGTCCTCAACTGAAGCATACCTTTATGTACAAGCTCATATATTAATATAATTCATTGTGATCTACCATGCCTTAACTACATGTTTGTCTTTTACAAAGGTGTCCACACTGAAAACTGAATGACCAGAGCCAGAAGGAAGACCTGGTGTATAGAGCAGCGTATTTGGTGCCATTCATCTTGTTGTGGAAAACAGATTTCATTGACCACATCCGAAGTTCTCAAATGTGTTCTGATTATGATGATGCCTGAAAATCATTTTTGGTTCAGCTTCTTCTGCTGAAAGGACAGACCAACTTTTAGCACTTTAGCAGTCATTGGTATTTAGAGGTTCAAAATGTGAGTCCTGTAATAGATGTGTCCTCTTGTGTTACTGTTAGGCCTGCTGCTCCTAGGTAGCTTCTCTGTCTCTCCTCCCTCCCTCTCTCTGTCTGTCTCTCCTCCCTCCCTCTCTCTGTCTGTCTCTCCTCTCTCCCTCTCTCTGTCTGTCTCTCCTCTCTCCCTCTCTCTGTCTGTCTCTTATTGCAGGAGAGGAGTCCAGAGTGTGGGAGTCTGTGTTCCAACTGCCTCTCATCTACCACAATCAACCAACAATTTGTGATAATACTTTTGTTATAATGAATTTGCAATAACCTTACACAGATTAAACAGCACCTAGTGCATTTTCAATTACCTACTAAACACTTGACTATGTATGTCAAAATAAATATGTCTATAAATTAATCTAAAAGGATTTTGGTGAAGTGTTTTCATGGTGATTAAAATTGACAAGTACATAAAGACACACAAGAAAAGCACAAACTACATTTCCCTGATCCTTCTTTGTCAACATTCATGTATGGTAACATTTAAGAAATCATATTTATGTTGATTAAAGCCAAAATAGACACTTTTAATCTATTACAAATTCTATCAAATTACCAATGTCTTCTTGTATGACTACAATATTGTGTATGTTCCTATAGTTACTTCAGAATGTAGCTTTAGAAAGACCTTTATTTCACATTGAAATGGGCATTAACTTCAAAAACTACATAAACCACAAATAACACTGGCAATATTTTTAAGATTATGTTAAATTGATGAATTAAAAAATGTAGTTCACCTTTTACAATCCAGTGTAAATTCCACACATAAAACACTGCTGTGGGTCAAGGTAAAGGCAAACTTAACTGTCACAAGACATGTATGCATAATAAAAAGAGGTAGTTGAATCACTGGTGCCACATTGTTAATTACAGTAGAAATGGTTGACATTACAAACCACAATATAAAAATATAGCTTAACATACAGACGTGCTCAAATTTGTTGGTACCCTTACAGCTCATTGAAATAATGCTTCATTCCTCCTGAAAAGTGATGAAATTGAAAGCTATTTTATCATGTATACTTGCATGCCTTTGGTATGTCATAGAATAAAGCAAAGAAGCTGTGAAAAGAGATGAATTATTGCTTATTCTACAAAGATATTCTAAAATGGCCTAGACACATTTGTTGGTACCCCTTAGAAAAGATAATAAATAACTGGATCATAGTGATATTTCAAACTAATTAGTTTCTTTAATTAGTATCACACATGTCTCCAATCTTGTAATCAGTCATTCAGCCTATTTAAATGGAGAAAAGTAGTCACTGTGCTGTTTGGTATCATTGTGTGCACCACACTGAACATGGACCAGAGAAAGCAAAGGAGAGAGTTGTCTGAGGAGATCAGAAAGAAAATAATAGACAAGCATGGTAAAGGTAAAGGCTACAAGACCATCTCCAAGCAGCTTGATGTTCCTGTGACAACAGTTGCAAATATTATTAAGAAGTTTAAGGTCCATGGATCTGTAGCCAACCTCCCTGGGCGCGGCCGCAAGAGGAAAATCGACCCCAGATTGAACAGAAGGATAATGCAAATGGTAGAAAAAGAACCAAGGATAACTGCCAAAGAGATGCAAGCTGAACTCCAAAGTGAAGGTACGTCAGTTTCTGATCGCACCATCCGTCGCTTTTTGAGCGAAAGTGGGCTCCATGGAAGAAGACCCAGGAGGACTCCACTTTTGAAAGAAAAACATAAAAAAGCCAGACTGGAATTTGCTAAAATGCATATTGACAAGCCACAATCCTTCTGGGAGAATGTCCTTTGGACAGATGAGTCAAAACTGGAGCTTTTTGGCAAGTCACATCAGCTCTATGTTCACAGACGAAAAAATTAAGCTTTCAAAGAAAAGAACACCATACCTACAGTGAAACATGGAGGAGGCTCGGTTATGATTTGGGGCTGCTTTGCTACGCCTGGCACAGGGTGCCCTGAATCTGTGCAGGGCACAATGAAATCTCAAGACTATCAAGGCATTCTGGAGCGAAACGTACTGCCCAGTGTCAGAAAGCTCGGTCTCAGTCGCAGGTCATGGGTCCTCCAACAGGATAATGACCCAAAACACACAGATAAAAGCACCCAAGAATGGATAAGAACAAAACATTGGACTATTCTGAAGTGGCCTTCTATGAGTCCTGATCTGAATCCTATCGAACATCTATGGAAAGAGCTGAAACTTGCAGTCTGGAGAAGGCACCCATCAAACCTGAGACAGCTGGAGCAGTTTGCTCAGGAAGAGTGGGCCAAACTACCTGTTAACAGGTGCAGAAGTCTCATTGAGAGCTACAGAAAACGTTTGATTGCAGTGATTGCCTCTAAAGGTTGTGCAACACAATATTAGGTTAGCGGTCCCATCATTTTTGTCCATGCCATTTTCATTTGTTTTGTTATTTACAATATTATGTTGAATAAAAAATCAAAAGCAAAGTCTGATTTCTATTATATATATGTAATAAACAATGGTGGATGCCAATTACTTTTGTCAGTTTCAAGTTATTTCAGAGAAAATTGAGCATTCTTCATTTTTTGTTGAGGGGTACCAACAAATTTGAGCACGTCTGTATAAAGCTTAAAGCACTTGTGCAGCACTCTGTTCAGTCAAGTCCAAATGCCTGGGTAAAGAAATAAAAGCTGCCTTTGCAATTACAGTGAGCATAGTGTGACAGTCTGTTGGTTGTCTGTAATGCACAGTGGAAAAAGAAAAAAAAACCTGCGAGCCTTGTCGATCTTCCCCGGATTGTTAACAGCCCTCCACCTGCATCTCTGGGTGATGCCAGAGAAGATGGACTTACTTCTGAGGTATTGGATGGGTGCACATGCCATCGTGGCTCTCCACACTCCTATTTCTGAAAGAAAGAGAGTCATCAATTTCCATTTGAGCCCCTCATAGTTAAATATATATGCACACTAGCATGTAACTGTACTTCATTAATTATCGGGGGAGAATACAGATGAATCAACAACAGTCTATTGTTCTTTAGTGTAACTTTAATTTAGTTAAATGAGCTTATTTCTGCTAACGTTAGCTCTTAAAAAGCATGTAAAGGCTAAATGCGCCAACCATAGACTGATGGAGCAAACAGTAGCAAGACATTATCAGTGCATTATGGTTGTTACAGTTAACCAAACGTTATAAGAAACTTGGTTATACATCTGCTAATACTTAGCGTTAGATAATGACAAGCATTGTCAATCCCCGTTTTGCATTTCGCTGATACTACGTTTAAATTAGGACAACGTAAACTTCGATTTGCAGAAAATTAACGTTAGCATGTTTTACCATAAGTGGCTAGCTAACGTTACATGGTAACTTCAGATACATTTACTTTACAATGTGACTCATCTTATATGTAATATAACTACTGGACAAAGATATATTTAAAACCTAGCGAAGCTATATCTTACCTCGAAGTATGTATTATACTAGCTTTCACCAGCAGTTGCATCCAGATTGCCAGTGAACGTGTTGAACAGCGTTGCCAACTCCAAAAAAAAAAACAGTCAGACACCGCCCAACAGTCTATGGCTCCTCCCTCTCTCCGCCCTCTCGTCTAAAAATGTCACATCCGCAACCAGGATGGCTGCGCCCATAAACGCAAACTTGACGACGGATAACTGATCTCCACAAACCAACGTCACACATGCTCTGTCCATTAATAAATACAGTCTATGAGTCAAACACAATAAAGGCTGTCGCTTAATGGCGTTTTGAGCTAACGTTAGCAACCAAACAGTCATAGATAGCTACAACGTTTTTTAAATGATTATCATCTTCTGTTATTGTATGTAAAGAGAAACGTTTATTATTTTATAGATTTCACAAATTTCAGTATGACACGTTATGCCGTAAACAGTTTAAATCTTAGCATGCGCGACTCACATCTGCACTCGACTCACATCGGGCAGTGACACATGGTTCCAATACATTCGTGGCTTTTACTTCCTTCCTACCAAGGTATTATGTACAGTGTTATTATTAGGCCTACGTAGCTTTATAAATAAGTTCCATGCTTGAAATCCAGCAAGAAAATAAGTCTGAAAGTGTGTGCCGTCTCTTTAAATTGGCAGCTTACCTGACCAATTTTGGCAGGCCTATTCCACGTATGAGCTCATTAAGTGGCTCCTAAAAGGTCCAGAGAATAGATTAAGGATGTTGCACATTTCCTTGCCTTGTTGGGGAATATATCATAAGTATGAAGGTAAATATGGTGCAAAACGGGAGAGCTTGTAGAATACAATGTGAGAACTTGCAGAACAAAAAATCTGAACTTGTATGTTAAAATGTGCACTTGTAAAAAATATTCACACACATGTGATCTGAATTTGAAGTCATACAAAGAAAAAAAACAT